>NC_057887.1:20473878-20825128 GCF_019740435.1 Gambusia affinis
TCGTTTTGACTTAATTATTATTAGCTTTCTAAAGAGACAGTTTTCTGTTTATTATAAAAATAAGACAAAAACAAACTCAAAGTGCAAAATTATGTATTTTTCAGCTAATTAAAACAAAATTACATGTATTGTCATACTTCAAAGCATAATTTTTAATTTTCCCGCAGATATAATTAGAAATCATTGCAAAACATCAAAAGGGAAAAACTTTGTAAATTAGTTTTGCTTCCAACTAACTTTACAAGACAATAATTAAAAACTAGTTTAGTTTTGTCATTCAAATACAAGTGTCTAACCTGTAGGCGTCCAACAGGGGGCAGCACAAGCTTTGCGTTTATCAGGTTTTTAGTCGAGCGTCACATTTGCTCCACACGTAAAAGCGCAGACAGCGCAGTTACTGAGGATGACATCAATATGCTGATGAAGAGCTGACCTAATTTGTTCTGTGTGCGCCGTCTACTTACTGTAAGTGAAAGAGACTGAGGTCATAAAGCTGATTCACGTACCGGCTGGAGATCACAGACTGGAAGAAGATGAAAACATCAGCAGCGTGGTGTAACTTCATATTAATGCGGTAAAGAAGGAGATTCATTGTTTACATGTAAAACCCAAATATAACCTTTTTTGACCTATTTAATGGTTTATTTAAAGCAAAAGTGTGACATGATCTATACATTCTCAAAAATGTAAAATAAAAAATGATTTATTTTCAAATGTTCTCATCCAGCCCTACTTGCTATTAAACTAATAAAACTCTGTAATGCAGATAGACTCTATGACAGGACAGGGTGAAGTACTTCCAGAAAAAGAAAAACAAACATTGTGCACAAAACCTTACTTATTCAGAAATTTTACTCAAGTAAAATTGAGATACTTTATAAAATATTAATCATGTTAAAGTACAGTGTAGTAAAACTACTCCTAAAAGTATATTTTTCCAAAGTTACTCATGTAGTTACGATAGACAGTAATTAGATAGTGATTAATTGCAATTAATTATTTACAAACCCTGTAATTAACTCGCATTAATTTTTTTTTAAATTTGTTGCACCACACTTTTCCTCCGGAAGAGTGGTATTGTAATTATCTAATTATGCATTTTAATATCATTAATCACACATTTTGAGCTTTGACTGTCTTTCCGAGTGACAGCATCTGGAAAGGACAGATCGTCTGCGATGTAGTGGTCCAGAAATAAACGGTGACAGTGATGAAACATCAGCAGCCTTCTCTTATTTCGCACCGAGCATCTTTCCCTCCCAGCGGGAAGAAGAAAAGGCACAATAATCACAAACTGTGCAGCTGCAGCGGGGCTGCATCTTCCCTTGCCTGACTCGGCTCCTGATCCGGTCAGTCAGCTCTGCCTGTGACCGGCTGTGTTTTCACATGAACTCGGTGATGCACCGCCGCGGACCTTCGACCTGCCCTGTCAGACAGAACAAACTGAGTTCATGGAAGATCAGCCTCAAAGTAAAACTTTACATGATTTCAGGTCAGATTTAGAAATTATTACAGTGACTGTATTTAACGGAATGACGTCGTGACGTCACGCTCTTCAGAACTCCGCCATGAGGGGTCGTCAAAACAACCAATGCGCTCCTTAAAAGCCTGTTAGAAACAGGCATCTGTAACCTAATATCACTTCTCTTTAGATGATTTCACTTTTAAAATGTGTCACAGGACGCTGTACAAACAAAGTTAGAAATCAAACTTGCTATTTTACTGAATAACTTTTAATGAGGAAAGATACGGCGGCGATGGATCGTAATGACTGTCAGGCCTTGGTGTAATGGGGAATTTGCAGCGAACACTTTTTACAAGGTAAGAGGATTAACGTTCATGTACTTTAAATGTGATTAGAACGATATCAAACGCTGCATTATGGAGAAGGTGCGTCTAAATATTGGTAACCATAGAGACAATGCCGCACCGTCATGTAGCCTAGCATGTTTGAAAAAACTGGTTAGCATCTCGTCTTTTGTACGTTTTTATGGCTGCTCTGGTGTAAAGGGAAACGTAGTGATATAAATCATGTATTGTGAATTCAGACAGTCAGTAATTAACAGGAGGGAGGAGGTATAGGTCGGTTTCTAAGCTAGCTATATCCAAATTAATTAAATACCGCCGTCTACGGGCCCCAACCAGGTGTGTTACGTTCACAGACAAATTAGCTTGACTTAAAAAAGAAGCCACGAATAAACTGGCAAAAACAACTTTGAAAAACAGTTTCAGTAGCTCTGTTCGATACTCCGGTCCCTCATTTCCGACGTCCATCGTGGCGCCTCGAATGATTTAGTGACGTAGCTGCAAATGGGCAGAAGGCACTGACATAAAGTATTGAAAAATGTCAGTCATTGAAATATGAATTTACAACTTTTACTTGATCCATTAAAGTTGTATGTAGTATATAACTTTTATTAAAAATATTAAATATTTTCTAAGCGTAAATAGCTGATCGTTGGTCAGTCGCAGCATAGACAAAATAATTTATATTCATTTCATTTTTGTTTTTATTTGTTTTTATTCTTTACACCCTTAATTATGATTTTAATTTATTAATTTTGTATTCCTCTGTAACACTGTACTAAAGGTTTCAGGATGATTGTAAGGGAATGTATTTTTTGTTTTTTTCTGTAATATTTTCAAAATTTCAATAAAGAAATTGATGGAAAAATACATAAAATATTTGTATATACTTGTTAAAATATGTAACAAATATTTACATATATTTCTTGTCTTAGCGCTGTCAATCAACCCATGTATTTGCTGCTAAATGTGTTAATGCTGGAAATGTGACGTGACACATTTCCATCCCAAACTTTATAAAACGCAGTAATAAATTGTTTTAAAATAAAGTCTAAGTTACTTTTTACTTCGGAGGAATTGTGGTATATGTTTTTTTGTTGTTGTTTTAAATAATTTCTTTATCTATTGACTGTTTCCCATTCAAATGGTTAAATTTTCTAAGTTTTTCAATTTGAAATAAAAGATTAATTTCTTCTAGAAATCCTTACCAGTTTCCATTAAACATGGAGCTTATTATGCATCTTGCTCCTCTAGGTAGTTCTTTTTAATCTTTTCATTTCTGTTTTCATAAAGTAAGCATTGTTCTGCTCACCTGTTAGAAAAGATGTTGCAGTTGCAGGTCCAGGACACTAGGTGGCAGTATTGAGCTTTATTGAGTTGCCGCTGGGCTGTGCATAAACAGCAGAGGTTCACAGAGGCCACTTTGCAACCAGTTATATATAAATAAATGCTTTATAAAGAAGCAAACAACAACCATGCCCACTTTCCAAAATAACAAATATTCAAAACAGTTAAAACACCAAAAGTATTTACATATAAACACCATTATTATTATTATTATTATTATTATTATTTATTATTATTATTGTCAGCATTAGCCTGATTCACCACAGATAAAACCTGCAGTTTGGTAAAATACAGAGGTACCACACAACACAGTTGTTTTTAAAACAATTCATCACTGATTTGTGTTATACAAACAGGCTGATAGAGTCATTTATTAATTAAACCGCCGCCATCTGCTTTATTTATATATAAACAAAGCATCGACACAGAAATATCAGAGCTGACACATCGAACAACTGTTACAGACGTCGAAATGCGAGTTAGAGTAAAACTCTTCTCTTACTCCATCAACATCAAACATGCAAACGACTCACACGAACCATCAACATTAAAAGAGCCAATTATCCCATCAGCCTGGGCCCAGTGACGGGCAGATCAATAGTTGGGGAACGTCCGGCAGGATTAAGACCACTTGGAAATCTCTGGAAGCATCAGGGAAGAAAAGAAAGTTATTGCCAGGGACTTCAAGATTTAATGTCAGGAGTTAATGGAAATAACTGACAGGATTTAATAAAAGCAAGCAAAGCTGGCTGGAAGTCAAACTGCAGGATAATTAAAACTCCCTCCCTCATCTCACACACACTACATGCAGGATTTCTCGTTAAATCAGATCAAATCGATGCCTTTAGATTCTCCAGACATGAACCCCTGTGAATGTTTTTTAAGGGGACCTATTATGCAAAATTCATTTTTTGCACGTTTTTATACTTCCACACGGCAAAAACACAAAATCTTACCAAGTATTTTTGGTCCAGACTAAATATCCACCTGTTAGAGTTGATTTTGAACCATAATAAATGGAAAATTAACCAACATATTCGATGTCTGTTCTTGGTTTTCACAACTGTTGACCATATGTTGTGTTTTTAATGTTTTGTTTAATGTCTTCACAATGTAAAACACTTTGAACTGCCATGTTGCTGAAATGTCCTATACATATAAACTTGATTGATATTTTGTAGTGCAAATATCTTAGTATACTTGAAATAAGGCAAAACTAACTAACAATTAACCCTTCAGCAAGATATAGGAGTTTGTTTTAAGTCAATAATTTCTTAATATTGATTTTAAAAAAGTACTAGTAAAACTAATTTACAAGCAACTTTTTAGTGAAAAATAGGAGCTTATTTTTAATTTAAAAGGTTTTTGTTCCACTGGTAAATTATTTTACTTATAATGAAACATTTTCCCTGTTCTAAGTTAAATAATCTGTGAGTGGAATTAGTACTTTCCATCAGTATTAAGGAATTAATTACTGAAAACAAGCTCTTGTAAGTTAGTTTTCTAATATAATTGGAATAATATTTTGTGTTTTTGTTCTCCCATTTGGATCTTAAGTGCTTCTTAAAACAACCTAAGCGATTTAAAAAAAGACATCCAGCTCTTTTTAGGCAACGTCTATGGCCACTGAGCCGTTACCTAGCAACCCCAGCGGAACTCTGCCTGTCACCTAGCAACCAAAGCAAAGCTCCCGCAGGTTTTACTGCTATATAATGGTAGCTGGAAAAGGCGAGTGTTTCTTACCATCGAGACTTACCATTCTTGTTGGTTGTGCAGGAGGCTCTACTAATGCTTTTCAAAGAGGTACGGTTATATAGTTGTGTGTCTGTTTGCAGCCGTTTTCACTTGTGAGTGTAAACGTTAAGTGGGGGGATGGATTTAAAGTGACCGTAGGGCCTGAAACAACTATTTCTGAACTCATTAAAAATCTAATTTTGTGCAAAAAATGTGGTGAACATGTTTTGTGTAGACCACCAACCTATCCTCACCCGATGAAGGAAGCATAATAGGTCACCTTTAAATTACATCCATCTAGCTCAAACATTAGATTACTGCTTCTTTCAGTCCTGGTAGAAAGTCAGCGGGAAATGAATCCATCCCAGTCATGCAGGAAGTGCTCAGCGCGTGCGGCGAATCGTCCCGGTTTCATTCCTGCACCGTGGAGCCGGGCAGCTCGTTGGTCAGAGTGTGCCAGCGCTCCACTTTCTGGCCCTTGTTCTTCAGACAGTCGATCCAGTGCTGCAGAGCGTCGCCCTGCGAGTGGCAGCCGAAGGAAACGCCCCCTAACCAGAGCAGAGACACAGAAGAAGGAGAGTTTTCAAACCCAGAGATGAAGGATGTGTTGTTTAGAGGTTCAGGTTGAACTTCTGATGATGTCATCAAAACGTTCAAAATGTCAAACCCAGATACGTTGTTTTCAATAAATTAGAATCTATGTCCATGAGATTTAATAAAACTTTTATGCAAGTATTAAACATACTTTATATAAAGTTCATATTTCTGATTTTAAAAATATATCTAGGCTTTTATAGGTTTCTAATTTTAAATGTCATGATTTCATAGCTGAAATTTTTTTTTTCCCCACCAGGGGGTCTTTTTGTGGGCGCTAGTGTCCCTTATTCAACAGTAGGCTGACAGGAAAGGGGGAAGACATGTGGCAAATCTCGTCGGGTCCGGGAATCGAACCCGCGACGGCCACGTCGAGGACCGAGAGGGCCTCCAAACGTGGGGCGCGCTAACCTCTACGCCACTGGAGCACGCCCCAATAGCTGAAATTTTTGATGGGGCATTACGGCCATAATAAGAAAAATATAAAAAAGTATGAAATTACCAGAGTAAAATCAAGAAAGTCATAATATGAGAAAAATGTCAAAATTATGACTTTGTTCTCAGAAGTAATTTACAGGTAACTTTTGAGCAAAATACAGAAGTCTCTTTAAGTCAATAATTACATAATATTAATGAAAAAGTTCTAGTTCGACTGGTAAATTATTTAACTTCTAACAACAAATGTCTTGTTATAAGTGAAATAATATGCAAGTGGAACTAATATTTTTTTAAATCAACATTAAGTAATTATTGACTTATAATAATAAGCTCCTATATTTTGCAGAGAAGTCCCTTGTAAGTTAGTTTTGTTTAATTTAAACTAAGATATTTGCACCACAAACTGGAAAATACTTGGTAATATCTGAGTTTTTTGCAGTTTGTTACTGTGAAATGTTGCCTCTGCTGACCAGAAATTGAGCTGTTATTGTGTCATGAAAGAAATTAATCAAACAGCAAAGGTCTTCAGTCAGAGGCCTCCTCAGATTTGTTGCTTGACTGACTGCTACAGGAGATCAGTTAGTTTCTTTCTGGGATAAATAATGTATTTTTAATTGAGTTTATCAGAATTTTTACCATAATAGTGACCGCATGGTGCTGAAATAGCAGTAAATATTTCAGCAGGAAAAGAAAAATCTACTTTTTAAGTTGTATAGCTAATAAAGTATATTTTTACTTGGCTGAAATGTAATACATTATTTGGAAGAAAACATGAGTCTGATTTCTAGCTTTGATTTTGAGTTATTTTCTTACTTTTAAAAGGTTCATTGTTTTGTTCTTTTTAATTAGTACCATTAATAATTTTTGTTTGTGTAAATAAGTAACAAGCATGAAATGTCTGACTCCAGATTTAAAGTCTAGAAGCTGAAAAAGGTGAACGAGGAGTTCAACATGCAGAGCTTAAATGTTGAAAGTGGAAATTACAAATTAAATATTAATAAGTTAGGTTGCCCTTGTCGCCTTCGCTGACAGATTGCACATCATGAAATTCTCCCCAGTGGCTTTGCGGAGGCCCATGGGCATTCACTATCACTTGCATTACATCACATGAATATATTTCAATTGCAATGAGATGCAGAACCAGGAGCGTCAGTCGACACACAGAAACACTGTTTTCTGAAAGCCACGCCTTAAAGGAGTGATGAACTGTTTTCACACCATTATTTACCTCTAATGTTGTTAAAAATCATTCATTTGTGAGATTCTTATGAAAATTTTAAACACTTTCCGTTGAAAATATCTGCCTGCATCTATCACTGACATGAGACTTGATTTATAAAAATGTCTTTTAGTCACTGAACAATAAAAATAAGGAAGAGGTCAGATTGTATGAGGTGACATTTATAAAGTTACACAGTCAAAAATTAACCATAGAGAAATAGATGGGAAGCAATTTTTTTAAAAGTCATATTTCTAATTTATTTATAAATGTCACAGTTTCAAACTAAATATTTACATCCAAATCAAATATTTAACTAAGGCTAACTAAGTATTTAGTGAAATACTTAGTTAGCCACCTAACTGGCTAACTAAATAGCCAGTCAATATTTAGTTAGCTGGCTAACAAAACTGCTAAATTATTAGCTAATAAAATGAATTTAGCTTCAAGCTAAATATTTAATTTGATGGTAAATATTTACCTCTAAACTAAATATTTAGCTTGAAAATTCTTCCTTTTATGACAAGCTAAATGACCCACATTATTGATCATTTTTGATTGTGTATCTTTGCAAGGTGAACCCCAAAGATTTGGCTCCAATCTCTGCATTAGAAACCCAAACAAAAACAAATCTGAGGAAGTAGAGGCAGGAAAATATATTTAAATAGAACAACCCAGATAGATGTGATCACTTACACCGAGTAGCCTGTGGTAAGTTTTAAACAAACCGATACCCATTATGGAGTAAACACAGAGCTACACTGCTCTTATGCTAACAGCTAATTCAGAACATCCGCAAATATGCTGGGCAACATCTAGTATTGTACATGAGGCTATTAGAAATAATTAGGTCTAAAAAGACAAAAACACCTTTATTATTATTCATCAGTGTTTTTGTAATAAACTCACCTATGAAGTCATTGGACTTTCCCAGGTCGTAGTCCCAGACTGTGACTTCTAGTGTCTTAGAAGCTAACTCTGTGAAGGAGATTTCATAGAAGAACTCCTGGGGAGAAGAAAGAGGTCAGAAGGTCACACAATATTCTTTAAAATTAGGTGGAAGATGAAAAGAAACAAACTCTGAAATCAAACACGCCTGTCACAGTTACACACACAAACATGGAGGTTACCTCGTTAAACTCTGGGTTGAGAGTCTTTTTTATGACGGCTGTTTTGTGTTTGGATTTCTTCTGAACATCTGGCTTCAGGTACCTGAAACAGACAAACATGACAACAAAACATGACTGATCCTTAAGATTCAGCAGGAAAGTGCAAAGATAGGTTTAGCATAAATCCAGACACATTTCCAGGAACACAGAGCAGAACAGTTACTCAACTATTCAACATTTCTCTTGTATTAGCTTAGCTTTATTGTTAACTGAATTAGCACCTCTTGCACTAGCCTTGCTACTATATTAGATATGTTAGACAAACAGCAGTAAATGGTCAATTTACCATCTTATTTAATCTTTTATTAGATTAGCTATTTTACATTTCATTTTGCAATCACTTGGTTTTTATATTAACAGTGTAAGCTTCTCTTGTTTTAGCTTTATTAGCTAATTATAATGCACATAATTAGCTTTGTTATAATTATTACCATTATCATTGCTAAATGAATGCATCAATTTAGCTGTTACATTAGTTAATCTTGCAATAGCACTGCGAAATGCTGTACTATCTCTCAAATTAGCCCAACTCTTACAATAGCCACATTAGCTTCTCTTTTATAAGATTAGCTAATATATTAGCTACATTAGCTCTTTTACTTAAATTTAAAGATTGTATTACATATATTACCTCCTTTTTACATATATCTAGCTATTGTACTAGCTACACTATCTAATTTTACATAATTTTAGCTATTGCATTTTATCTATCTCAACCTAATCCTATAGTATATTAACTATTATAAATTTATTAGCTTACATATTTATTATGTTACTTTTATCATGGGGATAAATGTCTTGTTATAAGTGAAATATTCTACCAGCTGAACTAGAACTTTTTCATCAATATTAAGGAATTAATTTAAAACAAGCTCTGATGTCTTGCTGAAATGTTGCCTGTAAGTTAATTTTGTCTTATTTCACTACTAATTGTATATTTGCAGTAGGAGCTAGAAGTGTTTTTTGCAGTGTGGGTAGAATATTCCTGCGACAGACTGGCGACCTGTCCAGGGTGAACCACGCGTCTCGCCCGGAACGTTAGCTGGGGATTGGCACCAGCAACCCTCCCGACCCCATTAGGGACAAGGAGTGTATAGAAAATGGATGGATGGATGCGTAGAGTATTCAAAAACTTTAAGCAAGAAAGAGTAGCAGCACTTCATAAATTTAAATTACTCAAGTAAAAGTAAAAAGTACAGCGTAGTAAAAATAATTCTAAAAGTTTTTGTTGTTTTTTTTCCAAAAAGTTTCTCAAGTAACTATAACTAGTTACATTAAGACTTTATTTGAAGGGTTGTGCATAAGACTGAATGTTTATGACTGCAGTCATAAAGCATCATTTGGTGAGTAATGACCATTTTAATGCAAAATTCACATTAAAAGTCAATTAAAAGTGTTAACGTTGCACATCCCTTCAAATAAAGTGCTATCATAGTTACTACCCAACTCTGTTTAACAAACCAACTCTAAAAAACCCCAATCTAAATTAACTCAGCGTGTTAAATAGTAAAGAAAAACCAACTCTTTTCTCAGATAGCTCAGCAACACAGCACAGACTGGCAAACAGCAGCAGCGTTCGCAGGCTGTCATTAAATTTGTAGGATATTTTTGAGCCAGCTGGAAGGAGAATGGCAAAAAATCACTATTCACATTTGCTTTCCACCCACCACCCACAGCTCAGGATGCGTATGTTCCCACACGCTCTCAGACACAACAAAGCATCTGGGAAGAAGCTCCCGCCAAAGGCCAAAGATGTGAGCATGCATGTAAAGCGAAGCGCAGGTGCATGATGGGACGAACGGCGTATCAGATGGGTGAGAGAAGAATGAGTGGGTTTGGGTGATGCTGAGAAGATGGTGAGACAACTTGATGAGAAAGAAGAAAAATAGAGAAAACGGCAAAGCAAACTGCAGTCCTGTCCACTGTAAGATATCAGGAATTAGACATTTTGATATTTTAATCTTGTTTGTGTAAAACCAGCTAAAAAGATAAAACAAAAATTTTACTGTCTAAATACAAACGTCGGTTTGTAGTTCTTTTCTTTCCTTCTTATTTATTACCTTTTATCAAATAACAAAACCATTTTAGAGGAGTTAAGAGTTAACTTTTCAATGACTGATAGATGTAAGAAATTAGCTATTCTTCCATTAGCTAACTTCTTATATTAGCAACATTTCAGTCACTTTAGCTTGGCTAATATGTTAGGTATATTAGCTTTTATGTTAGCTGCTACTATATAATATTTTTCTATTTTATAACTTATCCTTTAGCATTAACTCAATGTTTATATTAGCTGCGTTAGCTTCTATGCTTGCAACTTCATTAGTTTCTCTTGCATGAAGTTAGCTATTATATTAGCCAGTCCATCGGTAGCACAGTAGCATACAGGAGCCACATTTGGTTCTCTTTCATTTACAAAAGTGTAGCTAATGTATTAGCCACGTTAGCTCTTCTATATAAATGTAGCTATTGCTTAATCTATATTAGCTGTTTTTACTTAAATGTAAGTATTGTATGTGTTACATTAGCTTGTCTTATATTATCCTAGTGGTTGTTTTACTCACACAGAATGAATAAAATATCCATCTATCTATCGCAGCCCAAAACATACTGTATATTAGCAATGGGAATGGTGCCATAAAATATAGAATTGACATATATTAGCGTTAAATTTTATACTAGCCACAAAAGCTTCCCCCACATTAGCTTAGCTATATTAGCTTCCTTTAAAATATTATTGATAAATTTTTGCCAGGAAGAGTTAAAAGCTGGTTGTAATGTTGTAATTCAGACCGAAATGTCTGCAGTAACTCTTATTTTCTTTGTAAAATTAAAACGTTCTAGACAGAAACAACTTTAATTTAAGCAAAAAAAAAAAAAAAATTTACCTTTGAAGCATGCTATTGCTTTGCTCTAAACTCTTTTACTCATGTCAACAACAACCTCAAAGCCACAGCAGCAATCACCAGCCAGTGACAACACAAAGGGATTTTACATCTCATTCGTTCACATTCTGTCAAGTTGCATAATTCAGCTGAAGGACCTTCCTGCCCTCCCTGGTGGAGCCACTGACACACAGACAGAGACACACAGCAACGCTTTCCTGTCGTCAGTGAGTAATGAAGCTCCAGACGACCTCATGACACTAGCAGTATCTCTATAATCTGATTCCCCTTCTGTGGTAAAACACATCCCAAAGATGATACTCTGAGCTGGAGATCAGCACATTTTTTAAGACGCCACAATGACATCTTTAAATATGAGTTACATACATTATAAAATAGCTTCCATGTACGAAATGATAACTTGTCACCATTATCCTCAGTGGAGTTCACTCAGATCCTAAAAAATGGCCACAAAATGTTATCTAGCGTCTTGCAAAGGCCTCATAAGACCAAAAATAAGAGGCAATAACACAGAGCAGGCTGGAGAGTTCATCCTGAAATAGGTGTGAACTGTCAGAGCATCAATCTATGCTGGACGTCTGGTATGCAACACCTAAAACCCCAGACGGGCAAAATAATTTGGTTGATTTAGACTCATTTATGTAAACGGCCACCACAGAAACATCTAGATCCAGGTGGTTTTATTAAAACCAGAAAGAATTATTGTTCAGATTCTGTTTTCATCTTGTCTATCAGCAGCAGCTGGGATTATGAGACATTAAGCAGTCAGTTCGTGAACATGTTGAGCGCAGGGGAGTTGGGCAAGTGCAAAGACCTGACAAATGCCAAATGGTGAGCCAGATGACTGGCTGGGCCATCTCTGAGAGAAAACGGATTTTGGGTTTCTTCCAGGCAACAGCTCGTCACAACGGTGAACCGAGAGGGAATATTTATCAAAAACTAGCAAAGTTTAACCAGAAACTGGTTGTGCCAGAATGTATTGATAAATCCCATTAATAAACAACTAAAATATCAATAAATATCTGTTTTTGCATTTAATAAGTACTTCTTAAAATTAAAATAAAATATTGAATATCTATTGAATATGTTTTTACATTCATCAGTTCCTCCAGGTTTTCACAATTGTTTTTGTGATTTTTTTGTAATAAAAATAAAATATTTTGTGGTTCTAATTTTGAATTATTGACAATAAATGTGACTTTTTATTACTCGCTGTATTGATTATGGATTATAACTTGAGATCAAGTAAGGCTGAGGAAGCATAGTAGAAGAAGTAAGAAACACTGCCACCTGGAGGTGGGAGTTGGCATCACTTAAACTTCATGGTTTTTCTAGTTTTTGCAGAGAATCTGCAATAAACTGTACGATGGAGTATTAGGGCAATACTAAGAAAAAATTCAAAAATAAAATTAGAAGAATAAAGTTATACAAGAATAAAGTTTATATAATATGAGAATAAAGTTATAATATTACAAGAATAAAGTTGTGATAATAAACTTGAAATAATGTGAGATTAAAGTCAGTATTGTGATAAAATGTCCTAATATTGCAAGAATAAAAGTCTTAATAATATGAGAATTATAATCGTAGTATTAACATAGTAAAGTTGAAATATTACAAGAAGTTGTACGAGAATGAAGTCGTAATAGTAGAATTATATATTATATTCTCCTGTCATCTTGACTTTACTCTTGTACAACTTTATTCCCTTAATTTTATTGTTTTTATTTTCTTAACACACTTAAATCACATTTATGCATCAGCCCAAAAAATGTGAGCATTTGTCCATTTAGCACAAATTTACAAAAACTGGAGGGATTGACTGAAGTCATTTGGCAGCATACAGGTAACTTTGCTTTGATCCAGCTGGTTTTGATGCAAACAATATGTGTCCCTTTGGAGCCTAGAGGACCACATAAAAAGCTAAGGCGGGCCGAATTTAGCCCCCGGACCTTGAGTTTGACACACGTGACGTAGAGAATAAAAATCGTGTGGCAGTAACACAGTTTCAGTCTCAGCTTTAGCTCACGTTTTGACGTAGGGGTCGGAGAAGCCGTTGACGTCCATGGCTGCCAGGTGGGCGCAGCGCTTGACGCCCACGCAGAGCCCACCCCGAGCTCTCTCCTTGGCCTCGCCCTTCAAGTCGCCGTCACCGTTTGGGGGCAGGAACTGGAGGCAGAGCAGCAAACGGCCCCTTTCCTCCAGACTTCTCTGCTGCTCCATCTCCCACTGAAGGACAGGAAAGGACGAGATCTGTGTGCTGCACGTGGACAGAGCGACTCGTGTTTATGTAAATACTCAGCATGCAAAGCAACGTTTGTGTTCATATCAGAGGTGGGCAGAGTACGCAAAAATGTACTCAAGTAAGAGTAGAGATACTTCAAAATAAAGTTACTCAAGTAAAAGAAAAAATTACAGTGTAGTCAGATTACTCCTAAAAGTAATCTTTAGAAACAAATAAGTTTTATTTTATTTGTAGATTTTGTAGACTTCATAAAGTCTCTGGCATATCTATATAAAATTAATTAACTTTTGGAGTTTTAAGTTAGCTAGAAATACCAAATTATTTACAAGTAACCAGGAATATAAAATTTTTGAGTTTTTAATTTTAGTTTTATGACTTTTTGTTCGTCTAATTTAGAAAGGTTTAATGTATTTGCTATTTTGTATCAGTTATTATTAATTAAATGTTGTTCAGCTGTTATTAGTTGTAGTAGTTTTTTTTCATACTTTGGTAAATTTTTCGGTGCAAAATTCAAATAGGCCAAATTATTATATTGTGATTGTGTATAAACACATCGATAGGGTAATGAATACTCAACATTAGATACCAATCGATCATAGTTGAACAACCAACTGACTCTGGCATTTTCCCCCAACTTTTTCTGTCGCCATTTTGTGAACTAGCGTAAGCGCCACCAGGAAGATTATGGCGTGCCGTAATTTGCCAACAGTTAACATAAACTGCTTGTTTGGGGATAAAAAATGTAATTTCAAATCATTGTTAGTTATAGTTTTCCCCATTAATTACCGTTTAACTTTTTTTCAGTTAATGAATATGTTTTCTCTATTTTGGTTTTAGCTAACAACCTTGGTCTGAACAATAATTATGTTTTTCAGATCTCTATTCTTTAACTTTCATCCTACAGTGGCCCTAACGAGCAAACTACTTCAACAAATCACTAAGCACAACTACAAATTTAAAAACACAACATTAACGAAGCACAATTACAAATTGGCTTAATTTTTTTCTCTGGGTAACAGCAAACTGTTGCCAAAGCTTCGTCTGAAAACACGTGGCCCGACAGGGCAGATTCAAAGAGACACATAAAAGAAATAGGCAGAAAAAGAGAGAGAGAAGATGTTCTCTAGGGCCCATGACTCACCAAACTACAGCCTTCAGCTTACATATATGTACGTTATTTATAGAAGAGATGCATGTTTTGGATCACTGCCGGTGGATGATTTTTTTACCCGCTCTCTGCTCGTCCTTTGGTGATATTACAAATAGAGCTGAACATTAAATGTATATCACAACAAAACATGATCAGTATCAATGGATAACACGTCTGATTAAATATTCAATATGTACAATATTCACTGGATATGAGCTTAACTCGCTCACTCTTTGGTTACCTAGCAACATAAGTTCCCCCCCAACTTTGGTTACCTAGCAACGACCTGTTGAGTAACTGGCAGCTGCAGTTTAAAGTTCCACCACTTTACCTCATAACTACTTAAAAATAATTTAAAAAAGAAAAACAACGGTGTAGAGTGAAAGGTGGATATAACAGGAGAGGTCAGGCCACCAGTCTGGTAGTATTTCAGATATTTAAAACAGAAAACTAATCAATAATTATTGACATTGACTGATATCGTGCTAAGCTTTTCAGTTACAACGTCCAGCTCTAATACATAGTTCCAACTTCACACAAGTCTGAACTGGAAGTGATCCGCGCCATCTTAGTAGGCAAGTGTGCAGACCCATGGCTTCAAGACCAACAACAATAAAATATGTGAAAACATTTAACCAATGTCTGAGGGAAAGATACATGAACAAAATGGCTGCTGTCAAAATTTACCCGTCTGAGATGGAGAATGGAAAATATGCCAGACGATGTGGACAAGCTGCCTACGATCTCATACTACAATATAATTACTTACCTAGTGATTACAAAGAGTGACTACATTTGTAAAGGACGTACAAACTGAGTGAATAACAAGCTTCTAGTGACTGGGAAAGCATAGTAATACACAGTTTACGTGTCTGTCTTAGCTAGCAGATAAAAGCTACATTAGCTAAGCAAACTTTGCTAGTTTGGCACTAAGTACTACAGTAAATATCACTGATATTTATCTTATTACACAGAGGCGGGTGTAGTACTCAAAATTTGTGATCGAGTAATAATTGTGATGCACTTTTATTGTTTATAACTTGGATAGGATCGAGGCGAGAGCTAGTTCTAAGCTTGTGGCTTGTTTACTGTTGTCATAGGAACTCTATAGCAACTGCCTCCCAAGATGGCTGTCAGTTACAAAGTTCACAGACATGAGATGTGACACGAGAACTACCAGTATGAATTACATCAGTCTGTCTTTTGTATCTCTAAATCCCTCATTAAGTTTTATCTGTAAAGGATGAGGCGGTCGATCAATATGCAACACGTCAGTCCGCGTCCCCGCAGTCCACCGCTTCCCTCATCATAATCCATTCCCTCTTTCTTTCTGAGGGAGCCACCGCCGCCGCTGCCAGCGGCCTGTCCGCCATCTGTCAACTCTTCGGTGAGTTGTGAGCTTTAGAAACTCGCAATTAGAGAGGATGACTTGCACCAGGTAGCTGGTAGAACAACGGCGCAGACCTTCACAGATCGATAGAGAGCGACTCATTAGGCGGGTGAAAAACAAACAAGGAGCCAGCTGGAAACCGTGAGAAATGAACAGGAAGGAGGGAGGATTTGTTGGGTGCAAGACGGGAGAAGAACATGAATCTCAGCAGACAAATGAAGTAACCTTGAATCTGGTAGAAGATGTAAAGTTTATCTTGAGTTGATTAATGAGGCTGACGGGATTTCACGGTGCTGGTTTGAGCTCGGTTATTAAATCCTAACAAAAGATTTCATTGGCTCATTAGTGGAGTTTGCGTCAGCTGCTTAAATTTGGATGAAGATTGATCCTGTAATTTCATCTTCACCCAGAGCTAAACCTAAGGGTACAATCCTGCTAATGAACCTGTTCCAGTCCACCAATCCAGAGCTTTGTTCAGCGCCTGAGGCCAAACCTTCACTCCAGCTTTTCACCAATCAGCTTCTGAATTGATTTTGTCTCATTTGGAGCTGCAGGGTTCAATATATCAGTTTTTTCTTTGATGTGTCTGGAAACAATGATCATTTGAGGCAAAGTAAAGAAAAATAGTCTTCTTTATACCATCTACCATCGTTTTGAGATTTTATTAAAGCATATAAACCGTTCTTCAGGAGCTAGTTATACAAATCGGTCAAAATTATGCAAAGAGGCTTAAATATGCACATACACACCCATTAATATATGGTTTAATGTCACTTAGCAAGTTGCACCTTGACCATAGGCTTTTTTGTAGTTACCAGGAAGCTGCTTCTATAATTCTGGATGAATATTTAAGTGCTACTTTTCACAAAAATGATCTTAATCTTATTGGTTCCCTGCTACAGGCGTAGCATAAAAGGCAAACTGTTAGCCTTCTATGCTGATTCAAATACAAGTTTTGATGTCAGTTTGGATTCATTGTTCTGTAAAAACTCCTAATTGTGTCACAGTTTCACTCTTCTGACCCAATCCATCTGTTCAAATGGTTGGGTTTCTTCCACAGACCAGATTATCCCACAGAGCTTCAATTGATCAGAGGTTTCTGCCCTTTCAGAAGCTAAATCTTAGCCACTTTTTATGCAGTGTCTGGTTTTGTATATGGGCTACAACTACCATGTTGTTTAACTCTATTCAGTATGAAAACACTTAAGCTAAAATGCTAACATTAACAGCTGCTACCAGAAGCATGTCTCTTTTTGTACAGTGTCTGCTTTCTCTTGCATAGTCATTAAAAATGGTAGAGAAAATCTTAATGTGGTTCAGAGTTTGAGTCCAAACCGTCTCGCTGGAAGACATTCTCTTCCTTCAGCAGTCGTTCTGGCTGGAGCTGGAACTCACTGCTGGCTCGTCCTAAAGTCTCATGCTTGGTTTGTTTTGACATCTTTGTGCTGCTGCTGCTGGATTATCCGCGGGGCTGTTTATTTTCAGTGCTGCTTCAAAAGGGACTCAACCTTTAAAGCAGCAACAAACCAACTGCATTCGTGACACTTTTGCTAATTTTATGAGACGTTAGATAAATGTGGATCTGATTTCAAACGCAAACTTGTTGACTTGGAAACATCCGTCAGCAGCAACATCAACTTGAACAAAATCAATAACTGACAACCCACAAACACTTTAGAGAAAAACTTTCCTTGCTAAGTTAGTGTTTTCATCATTAACTATGCATACTAAGTTTTAAGTTTTTTTCTGCAGTTGCTATGGCTGGAGGTAGTGGGGACAGTGCCTTAGAAAAGTATTAATAATACCCAGTGAGTGTATTCACAATTTGTCTTTTATAACCAGAATCATCAACAGACCAACACAAAGTAGAGAAACATTGAATGATTCAATTATTCCTTTACATCTGCACATCCATACACTTACATTTTTGCTTATTTTTCTTTGTAATAGCTCAAGTTAACTCACTTTGAATTCTTACCACAGATTCTCCATTAGCTTTGGTTCTGGACTTTGACTAGACCCTTCTAGCGCATTAATACACTTAGACCTGAATCATCCCATTATGGCTCTGATTGTTATGTGATCAGCTCAATCCATAAGTGATTTCAATCCAAAGGTGAGAATTTCTCAGATTTTTCCCACCTCAGAATTCAGACTTTTTATCTCCCAGAATTATGAATTTTCTCAAAATTCTGTCTCTAATCTCACAATTCCAACTTTTATCTCACAATTGTTTTCCCTCAGAATTACTTTTTTTTCTCAGAATTCTGAATTTAATCTAAAAATTCTGAATTTTCTCAGAATTATGACTCTAATCTCAGAATTCCAATTTTTTTCCCCTCAGAATTATGACTTTAATCCTGTGAAATCAAAACTCTTTTTTTTTTTCGAAAGGTGAAGCTAAAACTGCTATTTTAGGAATCCTGAGTGGAACATCAGTACAGACAAAAGTTTCTTTTATCTTAAAAACAAAATGTATATATGTTTTGTACACTTTTGTCTTAACTACTGCTCCTTATTTCAAGTCTGTTTACTCCGGTTAACGATTAATCTATAACTAAATCAGTTGACAATTATTTGAATAATTGATTAATCACGATTAATCATTTCAGACCTTTAGCTTAGACAAACAAACAGAGGATTATACAATGTTTCACCTCTCTGAGGTAGCAGGAGATTCCTCTCAGGGCTGTGCTCATCGCCGTCGGCGAGGGCAGCTGGGGGCAGAAAGCAAGAGAAGTGGGTAAATGTTGGGAGGGGATGAGTGATGGCGGCGCGGCAGAAGGATGAGGAGACAGGGACGGATCTATCAGTCCGGAGGCGAAGCCGCTTTTAAGAGTTAGAGGCTGAAGCGGCAGCGTCTGCCTCGCAGGATGACAGAAGGGCTTTTCTGTTTGATGGCAGAGTGGCCGCCAGCCTCAGAGGGATAATCTAATACCACATGAAGAACAAAACTGCGGCTCCATCCCACTTCGTTTCACAACACCAGCCCCCCTGCGCAGCCTTTCATTTTTTAATCCACTTGTTTCTCATCTCCACCGAGTCTCTGACGACCCCTCCTCGCCTCTCGCTCTTCCTCCTGTCCTTTCATTTTTCTGATCTCGCAGCAATCGTTTCGCGCACGTGACCTCGCTGACATTTAGCCTGCGCAAAAAGCTATTTGTTCTCCAAAGGAGGAGACACGATTCTCTCTGTTTGTAATTTTGAGGGAGGAAAAACCATGTCAGTGGGTCAGTATTACGAACTAAAACAAATCAAATAGAAAAAACATCTGCTGCTTTTTTTGGGTTGTTTACCATTTGAAGTGCATAAAAAGAAGTGGAGTGGCTCAGCTTTCCTATAAAACGTCTTTGCTGTTGTTTTAGTTCAAATTAATTGAAACTTTCTTCCCCATTTCTAATGTTTGCGTTGAATTTTCACATATGCTTTGACTCGAGTAAAGCTACGATGACATAAAGTTTGGTTCAAGTTGTTCTAAATGTTTCTCAAGTAAATGTAACTATTTATCTATGGAAGCCCATTTCTGCCATGAAAGAAAAAAAATAACAGCTCAACAGGTAGTCATAATTCTGAGTTTGAAAGTCACAAATATGATATAAAGTCATATTTTCAACTTTTGTCCATAATTTTGAGATACATATTCATAATTATGATAGGAAGTCGTAATTTTAAAAGACAGTCATAATTTTGAATTTCCAAGTCATAATTATGCGATATGGGTTTCCACAGGAGCAAGCCTCTTTAGAGGAACAACTTTCTATCTCTTTGAATCTCATAATCATGACTTCCTGTTGGGCTTTAATGTTTTTCTTTAATGACAAAAAAGGTTTTCCATAAATTACTTACTTTCCACCAGTGTAATATTGAAAAACTGAATTTTTATGGTTCTGTTAATGAACCTAATTATTACTGCGACAGACTGTCCAGGGTGAACCCGCCTCTCGCCCGGGACGCAGCTGGGGATTGGCACCAGCAACCCTCCCGACCCCATTAGGGAAGAAGAGTGTAAGAAAATGGATGGATGGATGGATCACTGTTCACTGTTTAATTTGTAAGAAATAAAATTATTCAGGTTGGAACATGAATAGTCACAAATTTTAGTAGGATGTCACACAGAAACTTAAAACTAATTGAAACCCCTCCTCCAGTCAGCTTTGGGGAACGTTCTGTGAAAAGTCCCATAAGTAATTATTTATGCCTCTGTGTGTTTTTTAACACATAAAACGGAGGATTGCAGAGGCGCCTGGGAGTCCAGTCCTGCAGCTTTCAGAGGCATCCCGAATCGGATGAACGGCTCGTTACCGGACTGAGCGGCTGCTGATGAGGGAAATCCGACACGTTATTCTGCAGAAAGACAAGAGGTTGTTCTAAAAGCTGCAGGATGTGGACACCGCTGTGTCAGTTAGTTTAAATCAGACGAGGTTTGGCTTTTTATCGATTGATCTAATTTTAGGGGTTTTTTTAGATTTAATTTTTGGGAAAAACTGCCTCTTTTGTTTTACCACCAGCGTATTTCTTGGGTTTCCATTGTTAAGAGTGACGTTAGCGCCCAAGGCCGCCATTTTGTTTAAGTTTTACAACTTCTCTCTTTTTTGGAGTTTGAATTCAAGTCAACTCTATGTCAAAATATTAAGGTCAGACTGCAAGGAAACAGTCGTATGACAATAAAGTCGAAAAAATATATATAAAAAAATATATATAAAGCCATAACGACAACAAAGTCAAAATAATACAAGAATAAAAAGTCGCAATATTACAAGAAAAAAGTCCTATGACAAAATGTTGAAATAATATGAGAGTAAAGTGGAACAATTCAAGAATAAAGTCGTAATATAAAAAAAATAAATTAAGTTAAATACGAGAATAAAGTCGTAATATTACAAAAATGAAGTTGAAATTTTATGAGAACTCCAACATTAAAAATAAAAGATTAAATGAGGAATGTTGAGCATCTGGTTATACGCGATGGTACAAGTTTTAGAGATAATTAAAACATAATTCTAAGACGTTTTTTTTCTGGTAAAACTGAATCGTTTCTCTGCTAATAGATTCTCGCCATGTACAACTAATAAAATGGACGATTGAAATAAAAGCCACTTTTTAAAAATATAAGTCATTTCTTTTTTCTAAAAAAGAAAGCGGGCAAATAGGATCTATATGTAAAAAAAATCCTTCCTCACTGAGGTATTTCAGGACGGCTGCTGGGAACATTTGTTCAGAAAACATTGGGACCCAGCGGAGCATCAAAACGGACAGATAAACGTCGATGTTTTGACCGACTCTCTCCTGGTTTGGATTTCCACTCCCCTCGTCTCTCCATGTTCACTCAGACTGTCATGAGTCACGTAGGAAGCATTAGCACACCGACCGCTACAACGTCCCTGCAGTCATTTCTCCTCCCTGCACATTAATTTCCCCATTTTCCTCCTCCTCATCCTCCTCCTCATCCTCCTGTTTTACTGCCTCTCTTCCTCACAGGAGGCGGATGCTCCAGACAGATGTTGAAGTGTTTGGTCTGGTCAGGCTTCACGCGGCGCAGGGCCACCCTCGACTCCCCGATGAACTCGTTATGTGTCAGCTTGTCTTCGTCACAAACGGACACCCTGGGAGACAGAGGCAGAGCCGGTGGGGGGAGGAGGGACAGTGACAAATGGTGAGCAAAGCATGAATAAAATCTAAGAGCATAGCTGGGTAATGAGTCAGAGGTAGAGATCTGAAAGGAGACCAATCAAGGGTGGTTTTCTGTGTGTGTGTGGAGTAAAGTTGTCAAACAAGCAACATCTTATGACATCTTTTAAAGTCGCGACAGAGATATAAGAAGGGAATGAAATCAGTGATGAAAGCCTGACCTGAATTAGAAAGGAAGCTGTCAGGAATCTCAAAGCGAAGCTTTTGGGATTTATTCAAATTACACTTTCAAAATGAATGTATTCAGACGTGATTGCATCTGCTAAACCAACACAGATTAATGCATCAGTGAGATAAAACTTTACCAGTGGAGAGCATCTATCAGTTTCCAAGTGATGATGTCGACTGTTAATTGGATTTAGTTGTGGACTTTCTTGATGCTCAATTCTACAACGGCATATTATGTTTGTTTGTTTTTTGTTTTTTAAAAAGGGAGTAAATTTCAGCCAAAAAACTCATAAGTTATGAGTTTAATGTCAGAAAAATTTTTTTTTAAACTTGGAAATTTTTGAGCTCCAAAAGTTAAAAATTTGGTAGAAGAAAGTCTGAAACTTTTAGATTAATATCAAAAATTTTTTAGGAACAAGAAAATTTCTGCGTTTCCAAAATAAAAAATTTGGTAAAAGAAATACTCTAAAAAAAAGCAAGAAAATTTCTGAGCTCCAAAAGTTGAAAACTTAGTAGCAGAAACTCAGAACCTTTGAGTAATCTCAGAAATGTTCTAGAAACAACTCCAAAATTTTTGCATTTCAAAAGTTGAAAATTTTTTAGATTCAAAAGTCAAAAATTTGGTAGAAGGAACTCTAGAAAAACAGGACCATTTCTCAGCACTAGAAGTAGAAAAAATTGTTAATGTATCTATATTTAAAAACATTAAATGGTTCCTTTAATTTCAAGCCAGGGACAGATTATGCAAAACTTGCATTTTGCACCTTTTTATTCTTCCATTTGGGTCTCAGCTGCTTCTAAAAACAGGACAAACGTTTAAAAAAGTCACCCGGAAAGTTTTTGTCAATATTTTAAAGTTTTTTGGTGTCTGGAAAATTTTCTGTTTCACAAACCTCAGTAATGTGACGTCACAACTCAGCAAGCACTGACCCTTCACCTAGTAACCTCAGCGGAACCCAGCCCGTTTCCTAGCAACCCAAGCTAAGCTCAGCCCGTTTCCTAGCAACCCAAGCAGAGTTCCACCACTGTTGGTCAGCTGTTTTTACGGCTGTATGCGGCGTAAAATGGCTGCTGGAAAAGACAAATGTTTTGTTGTTGACTTATCCAGAAATCCCTTAAAATGTCTTCATCTAAGAATGATTTTGTTCAAAAGGATGTAAAAAAACATGTTTTGTTCAATCCTAACCTGTTCAAGGAAGCGTAATTGATCACCTTTAAGAGCCACTGAGGACCCACTAGTAGCCTGAATGCTCCTGACTTTTAGATATAAGAGTGACAGCCACTCCACAGTTATGTACCACTTCACAAAAAATCCCAATAAAAAACTGTGATTGCAACGTGACAAAATGACGACTGCTCCTGCAAGCCGGTGCATGTGTTTGCATATTCTTGGAGATAATTGTCACGTTTCTTTCAGTGGGGATTCGAACAGGGTTACAAGAGGTTGAATAAATCCATATTTATGCCATAAATTCAGCAATGATCTACAAGGGTGGGAGCACTGAGGAGCGAAGGAGGTGGAAACAGGTTGTGGATGTGAGATCGTGATGTGGCTGAGAAAGAAAAGTTAAAGACAGAAGAATTAATTTAAATGTGCATCTGAACCCGAGTGCCTAAGATCACTAAGCTTCAAATTTTTATTTATAAAAATCTGTCCTTCCATCGCAGAAACGATCCAGTCACGCCTTCGATTTTCTAGTTTCTGGTTACGAAACAAAACCATCGCAGAAAGTTCAAGATAGGAGGAAAAAAATCGTACATTTAATAACAAACTGCAGGGAGAAACAGAAATAAATGAGGGTGTGAGGAGCAGATGAGAACAAAGACAGATTGAGTCAACTGGAGAAAATCAGGACAGAGCTGGGAGACGGAGTGATGAGTAATGGTGTAACAGGTCAAAGGTCAAGAGCGGGGGATGGACTCACATGTTTACCTGCATATATTTACTACATCATCTCAGCATGATGTTAACAACCTGCAAAATAAATCTTTATGAGAGAATATTACTTTAGTCAAGATTTTGCCACCAATCAAACTAAAGTCCAGTGAATTTTTCAGTGTATTGAGAATTACAAAGTTGACTTTAATCTAAAAAGTTAAATTTATTAACTCCACTTTTTACTAATTCTACTCATTTTTTACATTGTTATGATAAACAATGGATTTAAATAAGTTAAGGCCCTCTATAAATTATCTTAAAGTGATGTAACAGTGGGGATTGACGAGCAAAGTATCCCACAATGCAGCAACTAATTAAACCATTTTTTATTTGACTTATAACAAAATGTTTTAACAGTGTTACAAGTGAAATAATAATCCAGTAGAAGTAGCACTTTTTCATCCATATGAAGGAATTGTTCACTCAAAACAAGCATCTGTATCTTGCTGAAAAGTTACTTGTAAATTAGTTTTATCCTATTTCAAGTGTAATGAAATATTTGCACAAGAAATTTGACCAAAAATACTTGGTAAGATTTTGTGTTTTTGCAGTGTAAGAATCAGATTGTCATACACCAACAGAGGCTCAAGGAAAAACTTCTAGATCCTTTGGCAGATTATTTTACTTTTAGCATGGGAAAAATGTTTTGTTATAAGTGAAATAATCTGCCAGTGACTCAACATTAAGGAATTATTTATTTAAAACAAGATCCTATATCTTGCTGAGAAGTTACCTGTAGTTTAGTTTTGTCTTATTTCATGAGCACTGAGACATTTGGACTACTTGGTACTTGGTTTGATTTTGTGTTTTTGCAGTGTATTAGTGCATATCCAGGTATAATTGTTGTTAGAATCATTTAAACAGGCAGTGATAATCAATTTTAGAGGGAATCGTTTTGGATTTCGACATTTCATGGGCGGCTTCAGTCCCAGAAACGACCCGCTGTGCTAGAAAAGATGAAACTTCAAAAAGTACTTAATGTAAACAGACTTTCTTTGCAGCATTGTGCTTGTAAGTCTTTCCTTTTTTTGCTTGTCGTGTTGAGATTAAGACTTGGACTCTGGTGTTTATTCCCTCCAGTTTGGAGCCAAACGCATATTCAGTAATCTTTCCTGTGACATTTAACATTCACTGATGTTTTCTCAGAAGTCACAGTCGCCATGAACTGAAGCAGCACACTGACCCAGATTCATGCAGGGAAATCCTCACAGACAATAACAGATGATCTCTGTAATTTATTTCAAACTGGGGAATCCTTTCTGTGCAGCTTTCTCTGAAAAATCTCAAATGTTTTGGTGGACTGGAGAAATATTTCTGAACAGAAAAAAATTATAATATTCTCAGAGGATTTTAAGAATTTGTGAATCACATGTGACACTAACATATGAAAATCTCTGGTGTTTCTGCTTGTTTTCATACTAACACAGTGTAGAGCTGAGCTGTTTATTTTTTAATAATCAGAAAGCAAGATGTGCTTAACAGGAGTTATACAGAATTTGAACCAGGTGAGGCTAAAACTTAATGATTAATCAATTACTAAATTATTCGAATAACTGATTAATCACGATTAATCGCGTCAGCCTTAGCTAGAAAACACAGACACCTTCCCAAGCAGACGGTGTTGACCTGCAGCAGGTTGTGAACCTGAATGAGTCAAACTCCTGATATTTACGTGCCGGCGCCGCGGGTCGGCAGCAGCACCGGTTCCTCTAATCACCTCCGAGAGCTAACCTGTCCATCCTGCTCAGATCCGGCTCTCATGTGGACCACGGCAGAGTTTCAGCCACAGACAGAAACAATTCGCAGCTTTCGTCACCTCCAGAGGGGGGGTCAATGAGATTAAAACACCCCGCGGTGCGCAGTCTGACCTCAATCTGTCACTGCAACTTTGAAAAAGAGAAAGCAAAGAGGCAGATGGAAGGAGCGACAAAGAGAGGTGGAGATCTTCTCTGATCGCAGCGGACAGGAGAGATGTTTGGATAGGAAGGGACGAGGCTGAGGTGACACAACACGAAACAGCCTCAATGGAGACGGAGAGGGGGCGTCGAGAACTACTGGACGTCCTTCAAGCTGATAGCAAAGGACTCAGCGATTGAGACAGACGATAAGAAATCTTTTGTAAGCATGAGTCAGATCAGGAACAGCCGAGAAAACACAGGTAGCTAAAAAAATTACTCAAGTAACAGCAACAGTACTTCAATATATATATATATATACTCAAGTAAAAGTAAAATGTAGCCATCCAAGAAATTACAAGTAAAAATGTATTTTGTAAAAATGCAACTCAAGTAACTGATCAAAAAGTCAAAAATATATCAGGCTGACCAAAATATAAACTCATAAGTTTTATATTAAAAGGTGACCTACTTTGCTTCCTTGAACAGGTTAGCCTTTTTTTTTTTTTTTTTGCAGAAAATCATCCTTCAATAATGAGTCTTCAGTTTGATCAGTTCTGTTTTATGGCCTCTGTCACTTTAAATCTAAATAAGCTGCTGCTAGCCACGCCCCCAACTCAATGTTTACACTCCCACATAAAAATGGCTGCAAACAGATGCACAATTATACAACTGTATGACTTTGAAAAGCACAAGTGGAGCCTCCTGAACAATCAACAGTGTACCACACTGCAAAAACAGTGTACCATTTCAATTTTGATTTCAGGTAACACAAAACTAACTCACAAGTAACTGTGAGTTAGTTATTGTGAGTCAGAAAGATATATTAGCTTAAATTATTGTTTTAGGTCAATAATTCTTGAATATTGATTAGAAACAGCGTTAGTTCCACTGGAAGATTTTTGGACTTATAAGATGAATTTTTTCCCAAGAAGTAATAAATGAATAATCTGCTAATTCAGCTAATACTTTTTAAAAAAATCAATATTCAAGAATTATTTACTTAAAACAAGCTGCTGTATCTTACTGTAAAGTTACTTGTGAGTTAGTTTTATCTTATTCCAAATGTCCCAAAACATTTGCACTTGAAACTAGACTTATTGGTAAGATTTTGTATGTTTTGCAGTGTAGCTGAACAACAAAACTCTTGTCTTTTCCAGGAGCAAACTTTACAGCAGTAAAACCAGTCGGAACTCAACTTGCGTTGCTAGGTAACGGGGCTGGCCTTGGCTGGGGTTGCTAGGTAACGGATTTCTGACGTTACATTCCAGAAGGTTATCCAAAGCAATAGAGACCAAAATGGAAGAACAAAAATGCACAAAATGGTGAATTTTGCATAAAATTCTGTTAACGACAACAGTTTCGTCCCCTTTAAGGAGCAAAATGAAAAGAACATAAATAACACAATTACAAAATCTGAAAAGAGAGACATTTTTATAGAAAGAAATAAAATTATTTTCATATAAAACTCATTAAACTAACAAAAACGTCAGGTGTGTCTCTGTGTCTGCTGAGCTTATTTTTCAAATAATAAAGTTACTCAGATTGCCTAGAGCATTCAGAAACTTTACTCAAGTAAGAGTAGATATACTTAATAACAAAATTACTCAAGTAAAAATAGTCCTAAAATGTATTTTTTTCCTAAAGTTGCTGAAGTAAATGTGACTCGCTGCTACCCAGGCCGGTGAATAATAGAGACTACCTGAGCGTTTTGCGGTACATGTCTTCCTCGGTGATGCCGCAGTAGGTGAGCGTCTCGTTCCACACGGGGTTGAGTGTGTTTCGAACAATCTTTGTTTTCAGTTTATTGGCCTGTCAACACCACGGGGAGAACAAAGTAAATGTCACTGCGACATGCAAACAGCAGAAAAAAATAACTCCAAGGTCCTTCTATTACTGCTCAGTTATTCATCCACATTTTCGTCACACAACTCTAAAATGAGACCGTGATTGAAGAGTGTCCTCCAATCTTCCTGCAGACAGGAAGCTGAAGGTCTCTTTCAATTTCACAGAAAAACACTGAGAAATAAAAAACACTTGTAATAAAATCCAACCTTGCAGGCTCCGGGCAGCAGATGCAGCTTGACGTACGGATCGGCCAAACCGTTGAAATCCATCGGCTTCAAACCCTTGCAGAGAAGAGAAAATATAGGACATAAAAAAAACTACAAAATGAGACGTGGAGGTGAATCTGGAAACTTCCAGCAGCGACAAATGCTGAAGTACGAGGTTCATTTGGAAAATGTTTAAAGATCAATCAAAGTTTAACTAAAGAGTTTGAGTGTGAAGGGTGAAAATAAGAAGCTGAATGTTAAGTTTGTACCCTAAAAACGAAGATATGTCCTATTTAAAACATTTACAATCCCTGATACTAAACAACTTTACTTTAAAAAGAGCATTAAATATCTGCGTGTTTTTAACAAAATCAATCACAGCTTTTCAAATCATAAAATGGGCAACGTTACCATGCCAACACATTCTAATTGAGAAAGTTTTGCATGAATAATCTCTGCAGGAGTGAGATATATGATGGTTGAAAAAAATAAACATTGCAGTTAAAACAAGATGTTAAATCAAATATATTAAATATTTTTTCATCATGTTACCTGTGAATTACTCTGCCGGCAGAATTAGTACTATTTATGAATATTCAGGAATTATTTACTTAAGTAGTTATTTACTTTTTTTCCTCCTGAAAAGTTACTTGTGATTCAGTTTTGTCTTATTTCAAGTGCATTAAGACATTTACAGTAGTAATTAGACCAAAAAATACTTGGTAAGATTTTGAGTTTTTGCAGTGTGGCTAGTGCTTGCAAAGCAGCCAATCGAAGAGCCCCATTTATTTTCCTTGGTGCTGATTGGCTGAGAAGATAAGTAGATGTTAGTTTCTGCTGTGGTGCCACGATGATTTCAGCTGTGTATAGTAATGCGTATTATGGTATATTTGGTATTTAAACTATTAAATCAGGCAACTTTGACAGTTTTCAGAAGGAATCTCAAGTATTACACTATATATGTAAGAGTGGCTAAATAGATTTTCGCTCATACATTACCTCAAATGTGTCTAAAACTATTTCCTCATGTTGGTTTCAGAAGTCTAACACATAATCATTATAGCTGACAGAAACAGAACCTGGTTTTCCTTTGCTGGCTTTCTGTCTGACAAGACAACAGGCGTTTAGAGGTTGTAAAGCATTTTCCCGTGGACACCGTACCTTTGCTCTGAGGACTGTGCAGTGCAAGGAGCTGGTGGCTTTCTCGTACAGAAGGTCAAACTCCAACGTCCCCAGGGAAGCTGGAAGGGAGTTAACGACAAGTCAGAAGAAATGTGTGCCAATGATACAGATAATTGCTTTTATGATGATGACTTCATTAGGAGGCGAAGAGCAAACGGCACAGAGAGCGAGCGAGAGAGAGAAAAACAGGTGGGAATATTGAATAAATATCGACTAGTTCCTGAAATCTAAAACTCTCTCTTTACATGGTTTTCTTCTGAACTCTTTATATGAGTCCAGATGTGTGTCAGTGTCATTTATTTTGTCTTTTACGAGCTGAACCAGATTTTTAAGGTGACCTAAGATGCCTCCTTGAACAGGTTAGGATAGATAGATCTATGTGCAACACCAATCACATTAATTATTTCTATTTTTTTGCACAAAATCATTCTTAGATAATTATATTTCAGTCTGCTCAGTTCTGCCAATTTGGAGCCATTTCTGGCCCTCCTGTCACTTTAAATTCAAATAACTGCTCACACATGAAAATGGCTGAAAATTGATGTGCAATTATACAACTGTACATCTTTGAAAAGCAGAAGTGGAGCCTGCTGCACAACCAAATCGAAAACCACTAAATACAAAAGGATTTATTAGCATACAGAAAAATGATATTTGCCAAGTTAAACTAAAGTATGAGACAGCTGATGATAAAAAAAAAGAGTGAAGAGCCATTTGGAAAATTAAAAAGAGCCAAACCAGGTCCAACTCCTTCTATATGACGGAGAACTTGGATCATACTAAAAACAATAATTAAAATAAAATTACCAGAAACTCTCCCAAGCCCACTAAGGGATAAGGGTGAACAGAAAATGGATGGATGGATGGAAAATTACCAGAATAAAGTAAAAGAAAATATGAGAAAGTCGTTCAAGAATTAAAGTCGCAATAATACGAGAAAAAAAGTCGTAATTGTATTACTTTATTCTTGAAATATCAACTTTTTTTCTCGTATTATTGTGACTCTATTATTGTAATACTATTCCTTTATTCTTGTGCGACTTTTTTTCTCCAGCAACTTTATTCTCGTATTATCGCGCCTTTATTTTCGTACAACTTTATTTTTGCAATTTCATGACTTTATTCTCGTAATTTATCTTTTTAATTATCCCAGTGCTAATACTCCCTCATCCTCCTAAACCCGGCGCTGTTTTCCGGTGAGACCTGATCGTTGCTCCGAGGCGACTCACTGTTGTCGTCGCTGTCGCAGCTGTCGATCTCGATGGAGGTGTCCATGCTGCTCATGGCCGACAGCGACCCTCCTCCTCCTGCGGCTCCCGGTAGCAGCGGAGACAAAAGGCACCTGCTCGCCCCGCCTCCTCCTTCTCCGTCTCCTCCTCCCGCTGCTCCTCCTCCACTTTGGCCCGCGCTGCCGGGGCTCAGCGGAGCCGTCAGCTGGTTGGGCGAGAGCGGCTCCGAGACGGAGGAAGTGGGCGAGAGTCGGGGGAAGTAGGCAGAGATCTGACGGATGGGGCGTATGGGGCCCGGGCAGACGTTGATGGCCATGTGCTCCTGGATGGAGATGCCCAAACGGTTTCCCTTCCGCACGGTCATAGGGCTGGAAGTAAACACGATGACAGTCAGTAAGTGAGTGGGCAAAACAGAAGCTCCAGCGCTACAGTTAATGCTACAAAAATAAGAGACAGAAACACACACAATGTTTTTATATAAATCTGTGCTTATCAGACTATTACAGAAGATAATTCTGGTCACTGAAAAAAAAAAAAATCAGACTTTTTTTTGCTTCCAAATTTTGGCTTTTTTTTTTTTTTTTTTTTTTCCCCACCAGGGGGTCCTTTTCGTGGGCTAGTGTCCCTTATACCACAGTAGGCTGACAGGAAAGGGGGAAGGAAAGTGGGGAAGACATGCGGCAAATTCCACGACGGCCGCGTCGAGGACTGAAGGCCTCCAAGCGTGGGGGCGCTACCCTCTACGCCACCGGAGCACGCCCCCCGAATTTTGACTTTTTTTTAACAGAATTTTGCCTTTTTTTTCAGAATTTTGACTTTTCTCTACAAAATTCTGGCTTTTTTTTCTTTTAGAATTTTGACTTTTTCTTGCTTCCAAATTTTGACTTTTTTTTAACAGAATTTTGCTTATTTTTTTCTCAGAATTTTGTCAAGTTTTTTCAGAATTTTGCCTTTTCTCTTTACAGAATTTTGGCTATTTTTTGCAGAATTTTAGTTTGTCCGTATTTTGACTTTTTTCACAGAATTCTGAACATAGTAGTTTTATTGTTCACAAATGACAAAGAAGAAAGATATAATACATTACATGTAATCACTTTGCCCTGTTCTAAAACACAAATACACTTTGTATTAGTTTAACATGCTATACACTAAAAAAATATTTAGAAAAGTGTTTTTTGCCTTCATTTGTTGTGGTTTGTTTGCAGTTTTAGTCATTTTTGTCTTTAAAATATTAAACCTACCTGTATACATTTTGCCTGTCTAAAGACAGCAGAGTATTAAATCAGACCAGCTAGTTTGTGTTTATCAAACACTTTTTTACTCTTTTTTTTTTTTTGTAATTTCTCTGTTTTAATGCGTTTCTTCTGGAGAAACGCAGACTGGCGTAACTCTTGTTAAATGTTACCTGCAGTCGAATATCTCATTTCAGAAAGCTACCACAAGTGGCTCTCTTAATGAAAGCACTTTGAACCTAATTAAAGCAATTTTAATGTAGTTTCTCACAGGACTACAAAATACAGCAGAGGATATGCGCACATTTGCATTTCAATTAAATAAATCTGAATGAAATGGCAGAGGAAGGATAAGAGATAATGGACGAAAAGTGGCTGAGTTAAATTACAATCCACATTGAAATTACAGTGTGTGTGTGTGTGTGTGTGTGTGTGTGTGTGTGTGTGTGTGTGTTTAGGCACATTCGTTATCTAAAATCCTCGACAAGTCTGCATAGTCAGACAATTACAGGAGGAAGTTTTTCCAGGCTGAATCGCTCTTCAGTCCTTGTTCATTGCTAGAAGAGCCGCGTTGTTGCATAAAGCTGTGACTGCACTGCAAAAACACAAATTATTACCAACTAATTTTGGTCTGCCTTCTACTGCAAATATCTTAGTGCACTTTAAATGAGACAAAACTAACTTACAATAACATTTCAGTAACATATAGGAGCTTGTTTTAGTAAATATTTCTACAAATTATTTGAAAAAGTAGTACTTTTTTCCTATACTACCTAAAAACACAATATTAAGAAGTTATTGGCTTAAAATAAGCTCCTATATGTCACTGAAAAGTTATTGTAAGTTAGTTTTTTCTTATTTAAAGTGCACTAAGATATTCGTAGTAGAAACTACAAAAATACTTGGAAGATTTTGTGTTTTTGCAGTGTGTTTTTTTTTTACTGCTGCAGGATTTTCTTCCTGCCTGCAGCTATCAGAATCTAACAACTTGCTTGAAGAATCTTATATAAAATGAGTTGCAAAAACATTTAATTTCTCTTTTGGGTTATTAAAGTATTTTTGAATTTAATTAAATTATGAGTTTATGCTTTCCTACCTTTATTTTGCTGAAAAGTTATTTGTAAGTTAGTTTTGTCTTATTCCAAGTGTACTAAGACATTAGTTCCATAAATACATGATAAGATTTTGTTTTTGCAGTGTATCTGCTCTTCTTTGAAAATAAAAAAAATAAAGTGAAGGGGGTGGAAAACAAACACGTTGCAGCGTTGGTTTTCTAAAGACAGCAGGGCTTGAGGGGGCGTTGTGTCCTCAATACCGAGCAGAAAGCTCCCCCCTTTGGACTACCTTCTGTTCGCTCTGCATTCGTCGATTCAAACTGAGAAGTTCATATTTGCACTGTGAATGTTCGTACTTCCTCTGTGTTGTCTGGGAGCTTTAATCTGTGAAAACAGATCAAAGAAAATCTGAGAATTTGGCTTCATTCTGTTTTGGATGCAGGAGTTGATTTTCCCTTCAAAATCCAGTATGACTGCTGCTGTAACATCCTTTTTCCTCACAATTCTGACTTTAAACTCTGAATTCTGACTTTTTTCTCCAAATTTCTTTTTTTCCCTGTCAGAATTCTGCCTTTTTTCCTCTTAATTTTTTTTTATTTTCTTCTCATAATTTTGATCTTTTTAAATTTTCCCCCCTCAGAATTCTGACCTTTTTCTGATATTTCTGACATTTTTCACAGAATTTTTATTTTTTTCTTAGAATTCTCACTTTAATTTTAGAATTTCAACTTTTTTTCTCCAATTTTGTTTGATCCCCCTCAAAATTCCTCAAAATTCTGACTATTTCTAAAATTTTGATTATGTTGTCTCATATTTCTGACTTTTTTTCTTAAAATTCAAATATACCAAATAAATTTGTGAAATTTATTAATTTATATATATATATATATATATATATATATATATATATATATATATATATATATATATATATGCACAACGAGGAGACAGTTATTATTATTATTTCACACACTAACAAGACTCACATACACCTAACATTGATTGATGTGCCCCGGCCAAAAGTGACTCTCAAACCGCCGTTCCTGACTGTTGACCTTCGGCGAAATTACAAGCAGTCAGGGTCACTGGCGGTGACCCGGTTGTGTTGTGAACTCGGCGGGTGGGCGAGATGCGCCGCGGCTCATCCAGCTTCATCTTGGCTGGTGATGAAACCGCGCTCTGAAAGCCGCCGCAGTGTGCCAACACGTCAGCTTCCCTCACTCGTTAGGCTGAAAGGACTTTGGCAGACTTCTGGCTCAAGGAAGGGAGATGATGGACAAAAACCCATCAGCGGCCATTTTGGTCTCATGAATGTATGATGAATAACTTCATCATGTCGGAGTTGTGCTACTTTTTTAGCCGTCTCCTAATTAACCAATGCAGAAAAAACATCAGCTTTTGATGAAGCAATATTGAAACGATTAATCAGATTAGTAGATATGAAGTATAGAAGTATTTTTATGTTGGAGCGCATAAGGACAAAAATCTTAGATTTTTCCTCTTTATGGAAACTCTCCAGATAATCCAGAGTCTTGGTTTCTTTCAAAACCTTTCTACCTAGAAGTAGAGTTGAAACGATTAATCGTGATTAATCAATTACTCAAATAATTGTCAACTAATTAATTAATCTATTAATCATTAAGTGGTGTTTACAGATTAAGAAAGGTGAATTTGCTGAAAGGTCAACATATTCAAAATAGTAATTTAGTCAAAACTGTACAAAAAGAACTTAAACATTTCACACTTAAGATAAAAAACCTTTATGTGTAAGTATTTTATACGCAGAACTTCTAACGTGGCGGTTTCAGATTCACCTGGTTCAAATCCTATCAAAAAAATCTCCCACTTATTACCATTGTCAAACAATTATTAATCAGTTAATCCAAAAATTAATCAACAGATCAGTATTGATGAAGTCAAGCATTTTAGATGTTGATGTTAGACGTATTGCTACAAGTGATCAAGTGTTCATTAAATAAATGCTGCATTATTGCATTTTCAGCAATTAAATCTTTATTTTCTTATTTTAAAAAGAAAATATAAGTTATTTCAATTTTTTATGTATTTTTGATATTGTATAAAATAGGCTTAAGTGGTTAAATGAAAAATCAGCAGAATGTGCCAATTTTTTTTATCCAATCAATGGATGGATTAATAAAATGCTAAAATAATTGCTAGCTGTAGCTAATAGGGCAATGCACTTGTCAAAGTTACAGGAAATCATTTCAGTTTGTTACAACAACAAAGCAAAACTCACAAAGCCCTTTATTAGAAATTATCTGAAGAGTCTGATTGCATCGCATTAAGGTGAAGCTGCAGACAAGTTAATTAAGCTCTTCGTATGATGGAGATGTTTATAGCAGGAATGGATTTAAGGATCAATAAACTTAAGAGTCTGTGATAATGAGAATCCTGGAGTTGAATGCATAATTCATCAAAAACAATAGTGCAAACATAAACACAGCCACGTTTCTGTCAGACCGTTAATCCGTCCGTCTGCACACACACTTCATGAGGCCGTTGACGTGATGTGTGCAGTCATTCGCCTCCCAGTTCTGGCAGATGTGGCCTTGAGTCGGAGCAGCTTGAGGACCAGCAGCACGCGTGCAACAGCGGCGGGCCTGAGGCTCTCCGGGAGCCGGTGATTGATCCCCCCCATGCTGCCAGCTGGAGGTCCTCCTCCTCTTCGTCTTCTTCTTACCGCCACCACCACCATCATCATCATCTCACTCACGAGAGCGTCAGCGCAGAAGTAAAAACACCAAACCCAATGCTTGTAAACATTGCTCCAAGCTCTGGAAGGCCTGGTGGAAAAACTCTGAGGTCTTTGTTTACATCCAGAAATTTCATGCATGCGCACAACGCTGGAGGGCAGAAAGACGATTCTTTCCTGCGCCGTCCGTTTCCGCCCTGCCGCAGTAGAACGATCCCGCCAACAACACAAAACCTGGAGATGTTAAAAATTGTTGAAGAACAAATCAAGACGATTCATATCCTTCTTTTTTTCTCGCTCTCGGTTTCAGCTACACTACACACAACCTTGTTGCCATAGCAACTGACAACACCACCCTATGTTTCAAGATTCAACATCCAAAAAAACAAACAAAAACACCACTCAAACATTCAGTCCATTACAGTTTCATGTTTTCAGGCTTGATATTTATTTTGCGATTATTATTAGGTGATCGCTGTGGTAGCTCAGTTGTCGCTGCTATTAGCTAAGCTAACTCTGCGGTGGTGGATTAGCTAATTTAAACACCTGCTCTACTGACAATATGCCAGAGAGTTGGTGTCTAGGTTTTGACTGAACCAAAACACACAGAATTCCACAGCACATCTAAATGTTACATTTGTCATAGTCATGCTAGCATAACTGAGCTACATCCCTCTCCTTCGCTATATTTTTTAGTTAGAATGTTTTCCTGACCCGGTTCTCTAGTTGTAGTACAATAAGTAGAAAAGCACTACGTCCTTTTTTCTTTTATATATCAGGCGTAAATTTCAGATTTTGCAGGTTTTGTCAACAACTTGACAGCTAAAACCAATGGTAGCCATTGTTAGCAGCAGTTTATTGCCGGCCAGCAGAAAGCTGGGGGCAAGATCTTGTGCTCATAACATCTTGCTGCAACGTGTCTATTGATGTGAAAATGTAGAACCAAATCTAAAATAGCAATTTATTTTATTTATTGGATTAAAATAATCTCACACCAGAAGGTTTGGTAAAACATTTAACATGAGTGTTTTTACTCACTGGGAAATATCACATTGGTTGAAAGGGTTGTTCTCTCAGCAAATGGCCTTTTTTTGAGTTAATTCATCGATTACTTATTATTTGAATAATCGGAAAATCGGTTCAGCTCTATTTCTAGCTAAGGCTCTAGAGTTTCCATAAAGAGATACAATCAAAGATCTTTCTCTGTAAGGGCGCCAACCTAAAAATACTTCTACATCCGCTCAGTAGAGATCCCACATTTTAACATTTTCTGTGTTTAATTATTCTGCTGATATAAAAGCTCCAATCCAGTTTTTCCCAAATTTTCTTAAAGACTTCTTACACACTAAATCCAAATAAACGTGTCCATAATAGCACATAATAGCTCATCTTGTCTCCTGCAGGTGCAAACTGGGTTTCTGTTGGTTTTATTTATGCTGCAGAAGATGCATCCCCCCCCACATTGTGTTTGTAACACGCAGATTTCCAGCCAAGAAAACAAGAGAGGAAGCTCACATCCGGTAGTCAGGAATATATCTCTGCGCAACACGCCGCCTCCCCCTCCCTCCTCTTTTAGCTCCTTCACTTTAAATTAGTCATATGACAGGCATGGAGCGCTCGCTGTCTCTCAGACCCTACCTTCTCATCTTCACTGTCAAAAATTCACCCCTTCTTTATCCTCTCATTATCTCTCCATCACTCTTGGCATCACCTGTGGCTGCGAGAGGATTTCTTCCGTTTGTGTGTCAGCAGCTACGTACTTTCTGAGATGCTTTATCATTCCTGAGCAACTCTCTGTGTGTAAAATACATAGAATACATAGCGGACTATGAGCCGCTACGTTTTCCCCACACTTCGAACCATGCGGCTTATGGTCCTATTCTGTGGATTTTTCTTCGACTTTAGCAGGAAGTGAATCATTGGAAGTAAAATTTCATTTATAACAAGCACATGCTAGCAGCAGGCACGACGGACAAATTTCTTCAAACTCCCTCATCAAGGAAACTACACAAACAAGTTCATATTATGCAGTTTTTAAGTTAAAGACTATCGATCTGGCAATACAGATCGATGGCCGCTGCACATCAGTTACCATGAACGAATCGATGGTTCGACGTTGGAGGGATGCGTCCTTAATAAATCCAGCAGGTTTATTAAGCATCCTTTAAAAACCTGAGGTCTGCGTCTTTTGTGAATAACCAAAATCAGCGGTTTATAGCCTGGTGCGGCTTTTATATACATATATATATATATATATACATATATATATATATATATATATATATCTGCTGGCAGGATAGCTCAATAGATAAGTCAGCGGGTTTTCACCCGGTCGACCCGGGTTCGAATCCAGGTCGAAACCGGAAAAAAGGGCGCTATCCTGTCTGGGTCCTTAGGCAAGATCCTTCGAGCTACAGCCTACCTCATAACATGAGAGACACAAAGAAGCAAGGAAACATGCCGGCTCAGACGTCGCCCGGCCAAACAAGGTCTGCGTCAGGTGCTGGGGAACCAGAGCACCTTGATGATAAATGGGCTACTGGAACAACGAGGCGGACAACGAAGCGGAAATGGGCAAGAGATGAAAACTTGGATCTGTTGGAATGCTACTACTCAAGTAGCCCCGATCGGAGGGGCTATATGCAAAGACTGAGGGAGGAATGGTTACTTCGACATCCCCAGTCCACACTAAGTGCTAAACAGCTAGTAGCTCAGTGTTCCAACATCCGCAAACGGCAGCTACTATCACAGCTTGAGATTGGAGTACAACACAAACGCTTCTGGCGAAAAGGAGGAACCTGGATGTCAGAGAGGGCGGGCTTAACTACAAGCCCCGCCCAGAGAGGGAATATGCAGCCACAATGATGGAAACAGAGCTGAACGAGGCTGCAACGGACCTGAGAAATAGAATCATGGCAGGAATGACAGACAGACCTCCTCGGCGCCAATTACAACGGCTGAGTGAAATACCATCAGAAAGTCTCATTGAGAATGTGAATGCAGCAGTGAGAACAATCCCTACCAATACCATAACAGAAACCAACGAGCTGATTTACAACGCAGCATCAGTGATCCTTGAGTTGCTTGGCTATAAGAATAACAATGACAATAACAAATACCCACCATGGAAAAGACGGTTAGAGAGTAAAATCAAGGCAACAAGGAGGGAAGTGAGCCAACTATCAGAGCTCCATAAGGAACAACAAAAAGACCAATACCCAAGAAGTACAGCCAGATGCACATACCTGAAGCACTGAAACTGCCAAACAGAGACTCCAGGCCTTGGCCAGCCGCCTAAAGAGATACAAGGAGAAGGAATCCAGAAGGATTAACAGGCTCTTCTCCACCCAACCAGCTAAAGTGTACTCTCAGTGGCAGGGGAATAACAAGGCTGGAGACCCACCAATATTGTTCTGGAGACAGAACAATACTGGAAAAGCATATGGGAAAGGGAGGCGTCCCACAACAGCAATGCAAAGTGGCTGATCTCTCTACGAGATGACCACAGCAAACTCCCTGAGCAAAATCCGGTAACCATCACTGTGGCAGATGTCCAAGAAAGAGTCTCAGGTATGAAGAACTGGACAGCACCAGGGCCAGACAAGATCCATGCCTACTGGCTAAAGAAACTGACTGCCCTACATGAGCGACTGGCAGACCAAATGAACCAGCTGCTACAGAACGGAACCACCCTGAATGGTTAACTGAAGGGCGCACAATCCTGATCCAGAAGGATCCAACAAAGGGCCCGGTCCCATCTAACTACCGACCAATAACCTGTCTCTCCACAACCTGGAAGCTCATGTCAGGCATCATAGCGGCTAAGATAAGCAAACACATGGATCAATACATGAGCACGACACAGAAGGGCATCGGGGTGAATAGCAGAGGAGCCAAACACCAACTCCTTGTAGACCACACAGTTGCCAGAGACTGCAAAACCCGACACACCAACCTGTGCACGGCTTGGATTGATTACAAGAAAGCCTATGACTCAATGCCACACACTTGGATCATCGAATGCTTAGAGATGTACAACATCAACAGAACCTTGAGAACCTTCATTGCAAACTCAATGGGGCTGTGGAAGACCACCCTTGAAGCCAACTGCAAGCCACTTGCACAAGTATCCATCAAATGTGGCATATACCAAGGAGATGCGCTGTCCCGCTACTGTTCTGCATAGGCCTGAACCCCTCAGCCAAATCATCAACAAGACTGGCTACGGATACCGACTCAAGAATGGAGCCAACATCAGCCACCTCCTCTACATGGATGACATCAAGCTGTATGCCAAGAGCGGCGAGACATAGACTCACTGATCCACACCACCAGGATATACAACGGACATTGGGATGTCATTCGGACTAGAGAAGTGTGGTCGGATGGTTACAAAGAGAGGGAAGGTCATCCGCACAGAAGGATCTCACTCCCAGAAGGAACAATAGCAGACATAGAGGAAGGTTACAAATACCTGGGAATATCACAAGCAAATGGCAACCTTGATGAGATCACAAGAAAAAGAGCCACAACCAAATACCTCCAACGAATAAGACAAGTCCTGAGAAGCCAGCTCAATGGCAAGAACAAGATCCGTGCAATAAACAGCTATGCCCTACCAGTAATCAGGTACCCTGCAGGAATAATTAGCTGGCCAAAGGAGGAGATACAAGCCACAGATGTTAAGACCGGAAACTACTAACAATGCACGGAGGGTTCCACCCCAAATCCAGCACACTGAGACTCTACACGAACCGCAAAGAAGGAGGCAGAGGACTAGTGAGTGTGAGAACCACTATCCAAGGCAGAGACATCCAAGATCCATAGATACATCAGGGACAAAGCCTCAACAGACAATGTGCTCAGTGAATGTCTCAAACAATGGGGAACAGAACCTGAGGTGCGGAGGAACCATCATGGGAGGACAAGCCCCTGCATGGGATGTACCACCGGCAAATAACGAAGTGGCTGACATCAGAAAGTCCTACCAATGGCTGGAAAAAGCTGGACTGAAGGACAGCACAGAGGCCCTCATCATGGCCGCCCAGGAACAGGCCCTAAACACCAGAGCAATTGAGGCCCAGATCTACCACACCAGACAAGACCCAAGGTGTAGGTTGTGCAAGGAGGCCCCTGAGACAGTCCAACACATAACAGCAGGGTGCAAGATACTGGCAGGGAAAGAATACATGGAACGACACAACCAAGTGGCAGGCATAGTGTACAGAAACATCTGTGCAGAATATGGACTGGAACCCCCAAGATCAAAGTGGGAAACACCCCCGAAGGTAGTGGAGAATGACCGAGCTAAGATCCTGTGGGACTTCCAGATCCAGACAGACAAAATGGTGAGGGCGAACCAACCAGACATAGTCGTGGTGGATAAACAACAGAGGAAAGCCGTTGTGGTGGATGTGGCAATACCAAGTGACTGCAACATCAGGAAAAAGGAGCATGAAAAACTAGAGAAATACCAGGGCCTAAGGGAGGAACTGGAGAGGGCCTGGAAGGTGAAGACCACAGTGGTGCCTGTGGTCATCGGGACCCTCGGGGCAGTCACCCCCAAACTGGAACAGTGGCTACAACAGATCCCAGGAACAACATCAGACATCTCAGTCCAGAAATGTGCAGTCCTAGGCACAGCCAAGATACTGCGCAGAACCCTCAAGCTCCCAGGCCTCTGGTAGAGGACCCGAGCTAAGAGGAAGAAGAATCACCACCCGCGGTGGGTGAGAAGGGAATTTTTTTTTTTTTTTTTATCTCTTGCCCATTTCCGCTTCGTTGTCCGCCTCGTTGTTCCAGTAGCCCATTTATCATCAAGGTGCTCTGGTTCCCCAGCACCTGACGCAGACCTTGTTTGGCCGGGCGACGTCTGAGCCGGCATGTTTCCTTGCTTCTTTGTGTCTCTCATGTTATGAGGTAGGCTGTAGCTCGAAGGATCTTGCCTAAGGACCCAGACAGGATAGCGCCCTTTTTTCCGGTTTCGACCTGGATTCGAACCCGGGTCGACCGGGTGAAAAACCGCTGACTTATCTATTGAGCTATCCTGCCAGCATTGGTGCCTGTGGTCATCGGGACCCTCGGGGCAGTCACCCCCAAACTGGAACAGTGGCTACAACAGATCCCAGGAACAACATCAGACATCTCAGTCCAGAAATGTGCAGTCCTAGGCACAGCCAAGATACTGCGCAGAACCCTCAAGCTCCCAGGCCTCTGGTAGAGGACCCGAGCTAAGAGGAAGAAGAATCACCACCCGCGGTGGGTGAGAAGGGAATTTTTATATATATATATATATATATATATATATATATATATATATATATATATACACACGTTTCCATTTTTTTTCTTTACTTTGTTGGTGCGGCTTACAGTGAGGTGACCTCTATAGTCCAGAAAATACGGCACCTGCTGTTGTTAGCATAATTCATAATTAGCTCACATCATACCAGTGTTGGCTGTTGAGTTTACCTTACAGGAGTAGCAAACTAAAAACAATTATTTTGATTTAAAAATGCAGATTATTTTCATTATTCAAAAGTAGCATCAATAACTTTACAATAAACAGAGTTAACATGTTTTATACAGCAGCAGCCACCAGCAGGAAGACATTAATCTACTATTTATCTAATAAGTATAAAAATAATATAGAAATGTTTTTTTCATGTCCATGTATTTGTACAGACAAATAAATTTGATTAATGAAACACCACAATTTTGAAAAATCAATTTTTGCAATAGGATGAGGTGATTTTTTTTGCTGCATTAAAATTGGTTAATTTTGTAAAACTGCAATGAAAACACTTTTTTGCATCGCACAAGTTACAACCGGACATTGCTACTGGCGAAAACGTCAAAGAAGACAACAGGAAGTGGTAGGAGGATGATGACGCTGCATGTTTTTTCATGACTCATTGTGTGAACTAATTTGTTCACGTGTGATTTTAATTGCATTTCTTAATGAGAACAAAATTGTGTTTTTTTCAACATTAGTGGAATATTGACAAAGTTTTGCGTGCATTTGGAAACACAGTTACTGTTATTTTAAATATATAACTTGGATACAGCTTGGTAAGGTTCTGTCTGTACAACTGTAACTACACCACACAGTTGTAAGAAAATAATAACCTGTCATTTGCCAGCAACTTAAGCTAAATATTTGCAAGCCTCCTCTCTATAGACTGAAATAACTTACCTACTGACTGTCAACCTCTCTGAAATGCATTTTCCTTCTTTCTTTTCTGCCTCTCCAGGGCTAGCTCCCTTTCATAAGACAACAACACGTGTTTTAAAAAATTGCGCATTCTCAACTAGGAATATTTTTTCCACCACATTCTGGCGCCCCTTTAGTGCAGCGCCCATATGCGTCGCATATAGTGGTTTTGCGAGTAGCTCCTTTCACCTTTGCATAACGAGCTTGTGACAGGCAGTCAGCATCGCTACTCCTTAGGCTTTAGAGAGAATCATTTATAACTAAGCACATGTCAGGTGGAAGGCAAGTTATTTTCAGGGATGAGTAAACTTCAAGTTTGTGTGGGCAAACGTGGAGAAAAAACACTTAATTTCAGACACACGTTGCACCTGCTCACTGTGGGAGGCGATAGAGGAAACAGTCCAGAGAAAACCCTAGCAGAAACATTAGTGACGGAAATAAAATGAATATTGATCAGCTTGCTTCAACGTGCATCTGTTCAGAAAATAAATGCATAGAAAATGTTGCCTTACCTCAGAGGAAAGAACAAGCGTGAAACTCATAAAAACCAGGTGAAAATATTGAAATCCAGCGCGAGGAGATGCGGGGCTAACAGGTGGTGAAGAGGGGAGCAGGGAGCGCGTGCAGCGAGTGTCATTAAAAAATGAATGTGCTGCTAGATCCAAGTTGAGATGAAATGAGGAGCAGAGGAGAGAGAGAGAGAGATGGAGGATGGAGAGAGAGAGAGCAACAGAGAGAGAGAGAGAGAAAGAAGGGTGCAGCAGGGATTTATTCCTTAACAGTTGTGACTGTGACTGCTTTGCCTCATCCGCTCTGGAAACCCCCACCTTCACCACTCACACTTTTTCCTCACTTAATCTGACCATTAATGGCTGAAATCTCAAAGTACACCAACTGAAAGAAACTGCCTTTACTGCATAAATGTAAAAATATTAAAAATCGGTTCAAATATACAGCAGCTTTCATCAGGCGGAAGTGAGAGCGTTGCGCAACACAAATAATCACACGGTGCGCTAAATAGCAAAACAGAATTTAACGAAGCTTCTAGGCAGATCATTTTAATTATTGATATTAGGGCTGTTCTAAATGATTATTTTACTAATCAGGTATTGCAGCAATTATTCTGACAATTAATTGAGTAATCAAATAAAAAAAATTTATAAAATAAATATTGGTAAATACTGCCATTACAGCAGTATAAAAATCTAATATCAACATTGGCCCAAATTTACATGTTTGTCCATCCCTAACAATCACTTTTCTGTTAAAGTGTAACAATAGCAGCTCCATTTTTAAGGTAACCTGTACAGAAATTCTGCAAATTTAAAAAAATTGTATTCAATTTAATAATAAAACAGCAGGCTAATAAAGACTCTTTAATCAATAAAATCAATGAAATCTCCCAGACCAAACTTGAAAACTGAACGTTATGCTGCTAGCTGTTAGCATTCATCAATAACTCACAGGTGGAAGTGACAGTGTTGCGCAACACAAATAATCACCAGGGTGGAACACGGTGTGCTAAATAATGAAATATAATTTAATGAAGCTTTGAGGCAAATTATTTTTCTTCAGGAATTAATAGAGATGCTCGAAAAATTTGAGGATTCATTTCAGTCCTGGCATAAATATCAAATCCCAGGCCGTCTGGAAAAATGTTGGCCACCGCACTGGCACAAATTAAAACTATGAACAACAGAATAAAAACAAGTAAACAGAGCAAAAGTAGCTAATGTAGCTTTAGCATGATGTTAGGTTGACAATCTGCATAAGAATTTCACTCTAAATCTCAAAGCTTAAACTGAATTAAACTGCTATTAATAGAACAGGTTCATTACTACTCCACCAATTTTTTAATCCAATTAATCAATTAATCGTCAAAATAATTGATAAATTATAAACTAAAACAATCATTAGTTGTCATATTCACTACTAGCCGCCTACGTCCAGTCTGTAGTTCCTCAACAGAACCTGCAAAGTTACTTATCAGCAGTTAATCCTGGAAGTCCAATGATTTAAAGGTGGTGAGAAATTAGTTTGGATGCCCCTTTACGTGGCCATGTGAGGTCATTTATCAGTGTTAAATTTGGAGGAGAAACACATCTAATGAATCTGTCAGTGCCAATTCCAACCACCAGTCAGATCTCTGCCTCTCAAACATGAACACACACACACACACACACACACACACACACACAGTTTTCCTCATCGTTCTCAGTTCCTCTGTATAATTAGGCTAATAGTTCTTGAGTCAGTGACAGACGAAAAGGAAACATGCTATTTCCCCTGTTTCGAAAACAGAAAATTGGTGTCCTCTCAGTCTCTTTGCTTCTCACTTGTCTCTTTTTTTGTGCTTTTTAAATCGTTAAAGCAGAAGAAGCAAGAAGCTGCCAGTTTGAGCCAAATGCTTCTTTTGGGACGTTCTTATCAAAAATTGGACAAACGCCTTCATTTAGTGCCGCTTTTCAGACCTAATTTCTTTATATTATGGCTTAAATCTTCTGATTTTACGGTTTCCTCCACACACACACGCACACACACACACACACACACACAGGTTTCAGGACCATAAAATTGATGCTACACTACTGTCATGCATGAATGCATTAACACGACAAAATAATGCACTCAAGTCTCCAGAGTAGGATGACTCCCACTCCTTCACACACAAACACACACACACACACGCACGCACACACACACACACACACACACACACACACACACACACACGTTGCAATTTAAAGCCTCCTCTGCCAGTGTTGTCAAAAGACCCTTCAATCTGTATAACATCTTTTTAGGTTTTATTCTGCTTCCCACCTTCTTCCCTCCTCCTCTTCCTCCTGTTCAGAAAATCTCATTATAAATTCATCAGAGTTGTTTTAGTGAAAACAACCAATGTGCCTTTTTTTCAAGGGAGCCAAATAATTCATTTTTATTATTATTTTTAATCTACCTGCTTGACTCATTTCCTAAAATAAAATATTTCTTTCTGTGTCGTCAGGATGACACTTTACTCTTTATATATATATATAAAAATAGGCTCTGCAGTTGTCGGCAGGTTGGAAAATGCAAATACAGAATGTGGGCCATAGATGTGGCAACGCATTGCAGAAATTATCCAGAGGAATTAGAAGAGGCAGCATGTAAATTCAGCTGCGTCCCCTTGGGTGGAAGCATGAAAAGCAGCATGCAGTAATAAAACATACATGAGCTCTAGCCTGTGGTTACGCTATGCTACATGCAGCCTGGCTCGTTCTGGCTGGATCACTGTCACAAGAGGCTAATAATACACCTCAGTTGTGTCAGCACAGTCTGAGTCACTCTGACACGTTTTGAGGCACAAAGTAACGATTGATTTATTAGCTTCTGTTCTGTATTAGCACAGTTCAGACTGCTGTGGACTGGAGCTGGTGTTTCAGCTCACAAACAAACATTTTCTGTTGATATTTTTGAGGTTTTGGTTGTTTATTGCTTTTCACACAACAGCAAAGACTGGGAGGTTTGGATAAACTTAATAAACTTTTTTATTGCTGTTTAAGTACCTAAATAGGTTGTTTAAGGTTCCGTTAGCATGTTTCTGTGCTAATTTGGACATTTTTGTGTAATTTTGTTTAATCCAGAGTTATTTTGCCTGAAAATGTCTCAGTGCTGACTTCTTTGGTTAATTCAAGTTCAATTCAAATTCAAAAGTACTTCACTGATCCCAAAGGGAAATTAAATGTTGTTGTAACTCATGTTAATTCACCGCCTACAATAACAAAAAAAGAGTTATTGAAGGTGAAGATGGATGTGGTTAGGAAAGACCTGCTGTAGCAGTCTGTATTACAGCAAATTTGAAGAAGCCTCTGACTGAAGACGCTCTGTTTTTCTAAGGCTGTCTAAAAAAATCCCTCGTTTCACTCTGACACCTGGCCAGTGTTGCCAGTAGGGCAGGTTTTGAATACATTTGGATGGAAGAAATAAAAAAATAATAATTTATATAGGTAGGTAGGTAGGTAGAACAGAGCAAAAGTTTGGACACACCTTCTCATTGAATTCAATTAGAAAGTGTGTCCAAACTATTGTTCTGTACTGTAAGTATCCAAAACACAGAAAAAAGTCACTACATTTGTCACTTTTATAATACAAAAAGTCATCAGAAGAGTCTGAAAAGTTGCTAAATATAAATAGAGCAACTAAGTTTAAAAGTAAACAAAAGCCCCCTTTTTTATCCCCACACTTGGCCACGCCCCTCCGTGTTATTGTCAGTGAACTGGTGTTACTACAACTCGTGTTTCCCCATCAGATACGGTTCTCCCAGCGCCTCTTCGCCGCTCTGCACCGCCCAGATGAAAAAAATACACGTGTGCTTGTTCAGCGATCATAAAGCGCTCTTATCTAGAGAACTACGGACACCGTGAAAGCTCAAACAACGTGTTCCAGCAATTATCCCACTTTTTTTCCAATTGCGCTCTAATCAGACGCACATAGTGCGTGTTTTATCCCGGTATCTGGGGGAACGGTACCTGATGGGGAAACGCAAATCAACGTGCTTTCAACTTTTTTTTTTAACACACGTGCACTTAGTTTCAAAGAACCTAGCACCAACTAGTGGCGTGGCGAGAGCATTACACCTCTTCAATGTGTGCCGTTACTGTACATTCTAGAAAAAGATTGTAATTAGAACGTCTTCATGAAAATGCAATAACAGAAACAAAACAAAAAAATTCAATTTTCGTTGGATCATTATCATGTAAACCAGTGTTTCCCAACCCTGGTCCTCCCGGCACACTGTCCTGCATGTTTTAGAGGTTTCCCTGCTTTAATGTGCCTGACTCAACTGATTGCAGTTCAACAAACACCTATTAATTGAAATAATCTGGAAATACCTAAAACATGCAGAGCAGTGAGGCTTGAGGACCAGGACTGGGAAACACCGATGTAAACTGGGCCTAAGAGTATATATATATATATATATATATATATATATATATATATATATATATATATATATATATATATATATATATATATATATAAAACACGGGATGTTGGAAATGGAGCTGTTGGGCAGGAAAAAAATAAATACTGAGACACCGTTTGTAAACAAGGTTACAGTGTCGCTTTTCACTTCCCTTCTTGTGCATCACGATGAGCCTCCGTTTCACTATAAGCATCTAAACCCAACAGCGTTCAGCTTTAAAAGCCTATTTACACTCTGGATTTAATTAGAGTCATATAACTGCGATGATGCCCGAAGGAAAAGCAGCAGATTCTGCAATTATGAGACAACAACCAAGCTAAATTTGTCAGCATAGCCTACGTTTCTGAGATGTACCTGTACTTTCTATTTCTCTAAAATTGTCCATCAATAGACTGAAGCTGCTGGTGACGTTACCTTAATTTGCTTCATTTACAAACCCAAGCGAAATGACACTCCAGCATGTCTGCTGAGTGGATGTAGATGTTAGGCTGCAGGGTTCATGGTCGTCAGCACATGCAATCCGCACGTGTCATAAATAGTTACTCGTTAAACTCCAGGGACTCGTCTTCACACAGCAACCTGGGCCACCTGCTGAATGACTCAGCCAATGAACTAGTTCCTTGGTATTTGTCTGTTTGTGACGACGCAGCGTGCTCTTCATGAAAAAACTCCATCAGCACAAAGTTCATCTAAGTCAGTTTTAAGACACAGATTATGCTTGGTTTCTTAAATGTGACCATTATGCTTCCTTGAACAGGTTAGGATGAGTCTATGGGTGATTTAAAAAATGTTAATTACTTTTATGCACAAAATTTTTCTTAGTTAATGAGATTTTAGTCTGCTCAAGTCTGCCTATTTTGTTTGTTTCTTGACACTTTAAGGTCTTGCTGGCGACGAACTCAACTTTTAAATTTACACAGGAGAACGGCTGCAAACAGAAGCACAATTACACAACCGTGACTCTTTGAAAAGCAGAAGTGGAGCCTCCTGCACAACCATCAAGATTGCAGCAAGTGGTTTCTGAATGGAAAGTCAACAACAAGACACTTGTCTTTTCCAACAGCCATTGTACAGCGCATACACACATTTTCTTTTATTTAAAACTGAAAGAATTTATTTCTTAAGATATTTGTTGTTTTTATCTCTTCAGTAATATACTAACTAGACAATATTTAGTAAAGTAGTCAAATTTTTGTAGAAAATGAATTAGTAAATCATAAACAGGACAAATAAATATTTTCTAAAACTTTTTTTTTCTTATTTTTTACTTTTGCCAATAAAGATTGAGAAAAAGTAGAGAGTTTTAGTAGTGTGTGATAAATGAAAACAGAAACATTGCTAATTAATAGAAATACTTTGTCCAGTACCTAAATAAATAAATGTTTAAGAAGATTTCATTTGTCTTGAAAAAAGATCTCAAATTGAGTTGTGAACCGAGAAGCCAAACAAAATCAGCAATAGAGTCACAAATGTTGTTGAGGTCACAGTTTGGACATCCTGGTGTCTTAAAATATAAAACTTTTTCACCATGTTCTGACTTTTAATGTGCCTGTACATGAAAGTGTGCACTAAACACCAAACTTCAGCTTGTGATTTCAATCATAAATACCCCAGAGACTAATTTTTCTATTTTTTTACAGGATGAGAGAGGAGTGGAGCGTTAGTGGAGGTTTAACGAGATCCCGTGATATTAAAGCAGAACAATATTCCTCTCCAAGCTGAAAGTCTGACGGCGCGCTATCTAGACGCAGCATCAGCTGAAGACATTATTGTGAGTCACGGATATGAAAGTGTGTACTTTAAGCGTCTCACCCTGTTGTGTCTGGAGTTCTGCAAAATGCATTTGCCGATTACAGATTTATTGTATTTTTCCTGCTTTGTGACACTTAAATGTTCACGCAGATTTATTATCAGACCAAGAAAACCAGAGAAAATTCAAAAAGTGTGTTCACATGATGGTTTCCTACCTTAAACAGGAAAGTGTTGTCCAAATCAACCGGGCGCTATTTAAAAAACAGTAACTACACCCTTGTGCTGAGGCATTAATTAACTGTGATTGAGCACATTTTTAGAAAGCCGAGTTCAGTTTCACTATCTACACCCAGGCCTCATTACTGCCAGACCAAAAGAATCAAGATGTCACTTAAGCAGAACCTGTCAGACGACACAAAAAAAGACACATCATGTCTCCAAGTTAAAGAAATTCAAGAACACATCAGAAACAAAGTTACTGACATCTACCAACGGACCATTTCTAAGGATTTGTGGTTCCAGTGAAACCAGTAGTGTCTGTAGTTTACATAAATGATGGATTAAAATGCTTTTACCCCTTTTACTCATCGAAGTTCAGCCCACACCGGAAAAACACAAAATCTTAAGTATTTCTGTCTAGTTTCTAGTGCAAATATCAGAGTACACCTGAAATAAGACAAAACTAACTTACAAGTACATTTTAGGCAAGATATTGGAGCTTGTTTTAAGTCAATAATTCATTAATATTCATGAAAAACTTAAAAAGGAAATAATCTGCCAGTGGTAGTTTTTCATCCATACTAATGAGTTATTGAATTAAAACAAACTCTTATTTCTTGTTTACTTGTAAGTTACTTATTTCAAGTGCACCAAGATATTTGCACTAAAAACTAGATCAAAAATACTTGGTAAGATGTGTTTTTGAAGTGTATTTAAAATATTAAGGAAAATAAAATTTGGGAAGCTGAAATACGAGACTCAATACCACTTAACACACTATTGCACTGCAAAATCTTACCAAGTACATTTAGTCTGGTCAGGAGTTGCTATTTTTTTACCTTAAACATCAAGTCTCACTGAGATTCAAGTTTTCATTTGGAAGACTTGTTTCAATAAATTGCAAACAAAGTAATAAAACAAGCAATTAACTCCTGTAATCAATTCTTGATAGTCCACTAGATTTGGTTAGTTACATTTGCTACATTTTCAGCTGCTGTGGTTCATGTTCACACTGCACTGTGTCAAACATCCATCCATTTTCTAACGCCCTAGTAGGGTCAGGAGGGGTCGGTGTCAAACAAACCAAAGTAATTGAAAACCTGTTCCCCTCCTCACCTACGGGGGCGCTGCACCAAGAACTACTGAAGGAAACAACACAAAAATCAAGAAGATCTTGAGCGAAACGTCACTGCAATCAAAGATGGAGTGGCATCAGATTTTAGCAGTTGTACGATGTTTTATTTTCTGGAGCCATTTCTCCAGCTAGCAAAAGACTTATAAGTTTGTTTTGGTTGTATTTACCCAGAATGCCCTGCGCGTTAGTTCACTTCCTGCTTTTGGAGCGGTCTCACATAAGCATTCAAAACGACCCAGAGTTCACTTACACTGAACTAGACCTAGGTTTTTAGGCTAACCAGAGTTCGTGTTCTTGGTCTGCATCAGAGTTTAATTATGCATTCACACCGGCAAATGGACTAGAGTTTGATTAAAGCGGACTAAACCAGGCTGGTGTGAATACACCAAAGAGAAAACACTTTGCCATAGCAGTAGATCTCCAGGCCACAAGTCAAGTCTTGACCGGCTCATGTTTATCCAAACAAGGCATTTTGAAGGAGACCAAATCTCAGTAGACATGGAGAGAAAATTACTAAATTAATTTAAAGTGAGGTGGATAGTGAAATCAAGCTTCAACTGATCTATGGTTCAGCAGGGAAAATGTGCTATCTCAGACTGACACCTGAAAACTGTACCTGAAAATGGGTCTGACTGTCAGAATAAATTTACCAAAAGAATAATGGCTGGATTTCTTGAGCTGAACAAACTTCCAGAACGGCATTTTACAAATGTCTTCAAGCTTTAAAATACGGAGGATCTCCGACACCAGGAAGTGTTTGTCTTAGTGATCCATGAGGAACTGAATTTCGAACAGTGCCATTTTTATTCTCATCCCCTGTGGATGTTCACAGCACTGCTGATGTGCTTCACTCAGCCAAACTCCTAAAGCTCAGAGGATTTTCGACACTGTCGATGTGAAATCGCTGCACTGAAACAGAACAAAGACAACCGAGGAACGACACGTCAGGTTATCATTCCAGTCACATCCGACCTTCAGCCCTATGATCATTTGTATGCTGTGGCAGTTCCTCCCACAATGAATTAAGTCCCATTGGTTTAATATAAACAGGGATGTAATAAATCTAATAAATGTAATCACTTCTTGTGGTTGAAAGCTGACACTCTGGTGTCTGACACTATTTAATTTCTCCATTTCAGGAAGGAAGAGATTCACCTGCTCAAATATATTAATGTCACACTAAGTTGTATTTCCTATACCTAAAAACAATGACTTAAAATGTGTGATATTGTTTTTTTCTTAGCATTCAAAAGTATAATTATGGCGGGTCACATATTAATATTAAATAGATATTTAATATTCACACGACATACATTTTTAGACCTTTGATAGAATGGATTAAACGGACCAGACATCCATCAGCCATCCAACCTTTCATCCATCCATCCATCCAACCTTCCATCCAACATTTCATCCATCCATCCATCCAACATTTCATCCATCCATCCATCCATCAGCCATCCAACCTTTCATTCAACCATCCATCCATCCATCCATCCATCCAACCTTCCATCCAACATTTCATCCATCAGCCATCCAACCTTTCATTCAACCATCCAACCTTTCATCCATCCATCGATCCATCGATCCATCCAACCTTCCATTCATCCATCATCCATCCATCCATCCATCCATCCATCCAACATTTCATTCATCCATCATCCATCCATTCATCCATCCATCCTTCCATCCAACATTTCATCCATCCATCCATCCATCCACTCATCCATCCATCCATCATCCAACCATCCATCCATCATCCTTCCATCCATCATCCATCCAACCATCCTCTGTCCATCCATCCATCCATTCGTCATCCATCCATTCATCATCCATCCATCTAACCTTCCATCCATCATCCATCCAACCATCCACTCATCCATCCATCCATCATCCAACCATCCATCCATCATCCTTCCATCCAACCTTCCATCCATCCATCCATCCAACCTTCCATCCATTCATCATCCATCCATCATCCAACCATCCATCCATCATCCATCCAACCATCCACTCATCCATCCATTCATCATCCATCCATCTAACCTTCCATCCATCATCCATCCAACCATCCACTCATCCATCCATCCATCATCCATCCATCATCCTTCCATCCATCCATCCAACCTTCCATCCATCCATCCATCCATCCATCCATCCATCCAACCTTCCATCCATTCATCATCCATCCATCATCCAACCATCCATCCATCATCCATCCAACCATCCACTCATCCATCCATTCATCATCCATCCATCTAACCTTCCATCCATCATCCATCCAACCATCCACTCATCCATCCATCCATCATCCAACCATCCATCCATCATCCTTCCATCCATCCATCCAACCTTCCATCCATCCATCCATCCATCCATCCATCCAACCTTCCATCCATCATCCATCCATCCATCATCCATCCAACCATCCACTCATCCATCCATCCATCATCCAACCATCCATCCATCATCCATCCAACCATCCACTCATCCATCCATCCATCCAACCTTTCATTCAACCATCCAACCTTCCATCCATCCATCCAACCTTCCATCCATCCATCTAACCTTCCATCCAACCATCCACTCATCCATCCATCCATCCATCATCCATCCATCCATCCATCCAACCTTTCATTCAACCATCCAACCTTCCATCCATCCATCCATCCAACCTTCCATCCATCCACTCATCCATCCATCCATCATCCATCCATCCATCCATCCATCCATCATCCATCCATCAGTCCATCCATCCTACCATCCATCCATCCTCTGTCCATCCATCCATCCATCCATCCAACCATCCATCCATCCATCCATCCATCCATCCATCCTCTGTCCATCCATCCATCCATTAGTCATCCATCCATTCATCATCCATCCATCAATCATCCATCCATCCATCCTTCATCAGTTTCTGACATACCTGAAACTTTGAACTTTAACTTAAACTGCATCTGATTATATTTTTATAAAACATTTTATTTCGTTCTGCCGGGTTGCAAACAGTGTAACGAATTTACAAACAGAATAAAACATTTGGGGTTTTCTGATAAATAATGCAGCGCCTGAATAATGAACATGAGTTTTGATCTCTCCAATGCGTTTCTACCTAATATGCCGCATTGTGTTCACAGAAGTGCGTTAATCCCAACACTGACTCCAATGAAACGTCAGTCATAATATCCCCATTCAGCATCACAGCTCTGCATTCACTAACAGCTAAATTCAAGATGACAAGCTGCTGAGTCAGCAAATGCTCAAATTTTTTTTTTTAACCAGGGGCACAGAATTTACTTGCTTTCTTGTTGTTGTTGTTTTCTCTCAGAAGTGTGAACACACAGCCTCAGGTGATAAGCAGCCAGCCGAATGTTGACTGAATCGCATTAAAATGCAAACCGGCTGAAGGGGGATTTTATTCAGAGCAGGTTGGTTGCAGGATCACAGTGGAGCAGAACCGCCGGGATGAACGGCAACGGTTCCCAAGACTCACTGTGGAGGTTCAAAACCAACCAGAGATCAATATGAGACCTACTGATGGCAGATAGAACCAATAGGAGGACATCCATCCATCGGTTCATCCATCTGAACATCCATCCATCCATCCAGCTGCATCATGGATAAATATTTTCAGTTTTTTTAATTTGGTGAAAATCTGACGCCATCCGATCAGATAAATATCAGGAGGATTAATAAATATTTACAAAACCACATTTGAACACAACATGTTACTTCATTTGCAACATAACGAGCCAGGATGCAATTAGCGAGTTTGGGTGACAGTTTTACAGTGTAGTGTTAATAATATACCAGATGAAGCCAGAGACAGAAACACATTTTAAACTGAGATGGAAAAATAGATTGAAATGAGTCACAAAAACCAGCTGTAAAAATGAGCTTATTAGGTTTGTTTTTGTTTTCCATGCTTTATCTCCACTCAGATCTTTATCAGGTGAATAAGAGCACATTCTGGTGAACGCTGCCACCAGAAAAACAATCAATAAATTTAGAAAAAGCCTTATTGATGAGACTGAAATTGTTCCGGCTCAACTGAGATATTGATTTTACCTATCAGGCAGACTCTTTTCAATCACACAAGGCTTTGGAAATGCCACATGGATTCAGGGTTTAATAGAAAAAACATATCACAGTGCTTCGGCTTTGTTGTGAAAATGCAGGTTTATACAGTGAGGAGCGGCTTTGTTTCGACTGCAGCAGTTTTCATTCAGATTTCCCAGAACAATAACTTTTGTTATCATCATTGCAGTTTAATTGCCTCATTTGTGGGTGTGGAAGTCTCTGAAAAGAGAAGAAAACTTGAGGAAACAAGACAGTCCCCAGTTTAAAGTGCTGAGATTAATGAATGGCCCAGTAAGCGCTCCAATTACAGCCGGATACATTAAGTTTCTAAATGTTAAGAAACATTGAGTTAAATGAAAGCTCAAAACAAACCAATTTATAGAATCTATGCAAATAAATACTTATGTCAGTGGAGGAAAGAGATTTAAAAAAATCTAGCAAAGGAAACAAACACATTTATTTTAAAGCTAAAGAAGATTTTAGCTGAAAACTGCTCATAATGTGGCATAAATCCGATAACAAGGACATCTCCTGTCCGTCATCGTCCTCTGGTGAGACGATGCGTTTCTTCAGCTTTAGCTTTCTGACCCAAACTGGATTTAAAGAGTAACAAAAACCAGTATCAACCTTTTTCTACCTGCAGATAAACTGTGTAAATTGGACCTTAAAGGTGCCATCTTCAAGTTTTTGTGCAAATTGTGACATTTGCGTGTAAATTTCCCCAATATTTGGCCTAAAACCGTCTCAGTGCTGCCCTCTTTGGGTTTAAGGGTAGCTACTGCAGTTAAATTTTCCTATTGGTTACAGCGAAACAACTTGGTTGATCGCTCAGCGGTTCGGGTATAAAACAGTCACGCCCCCTGGTGGAGAGTCAGGATCACTTAAAAGTCTCCAATAACAGAAAAAAGTAATTAGATTTGATGCTAGCTGCTTTTATGAAACAACAAAAAAAAAGTCTGGTGCAGGGGTCTGAAAAGTTGATAAATATAGCGCAAAATTAAAGTAAATGACACACATGACCAACAACCGGATGTTGCTACTGGCAGAAACCACAAAGAAGACAACAGGAAGTGGTAAGAATGATGGCGCAGTATGTTCTTTAATGATCACATGAACAAACTTATTCATGTGATTTTAATTACTTTTCTTGTTTAAAGGAAACAACACAACTGCAACATTGTGTTTTTTACATTATTGACAAAGTTTTGCTCACAGCTGTAATGGAAACGCACCGACTGTCAGGAACACAAATGTTAAAAACGTCTGACTCCAACAGTTATCGCTACTTGGTAAGAAGTAAAGACCATAATCAATCCTGCTATTTTTCTATCCATCCATCTGCTCATCCATCCATCCGTCCATTATATCATCCATTTCTAACTTCCTGCCGCTTACAGCTGTGCTGCAGTTTCCACTTTAGCTTGTAAACAGAGACCAGTGTTTCAGCTTGAGTTTAATTTCTCTATTTCTACCCTTTTCTGGAAATGCAACACATCTGGAAATACCTTTTATTATTCTGGATCCTGCCCCAACAGACACATAAACGAGGCGACACCCCCATAAAGACCAGTAAATCCTCACCAGCCAGTTTCCAGGCAACACTGGAGCCTCTAATAATGCCTGGTTATTGTGGCCTGCTGTCCGGGTTGGGGCATGTATGGGGGCTGACAGTCAGGGGTTGCAGACAGGAAAACATTTCTGATGAAGACCCCATCTCTGTAAGAGTCGTGAGACCCAGCAGTCACCATTAACGCCGCAGCAGACAGACACAAGGGGCCGGGATGCTGATGCGAGTCGTGACGGCTGGGAGAGCGGCCGAGGTGCCTCCTGTGTCTCTCCTTTTTCCAGATCAGAAGAAGGAAGTGCGAGGGTACGAGTGGGCGACGGTAAAAACGAACCCTTCAAACCTGAAAAACATCTCAACAGAACACGATAACAACTCCCGTTTCTTTTTATCTGAGCCTCCTTGTTCTGCTCACAGGAAATTGGATAAATTGAACAGTTTCTACTTTACATCTTCACATCTCTGGGAAAAATGAAGAGCTCTGAAACAAATGGAAAACCTCCTGGTTATTCCACCAAGTACTGATTTCTGAACTCCTCCTGCGTTAAAACATCAGTATTGCTGCTTCTTAATGAATATGAACTTGTTCTCTTTGCATCTTTTTCATGATTTTGACCATTTCTCATTTTCTGTAAATAAATATAAAATTTTTGCTTTAACTGTTGGAGACATGTTGTCAGTAGTTCATAGAATAAAAGAACAATGTTCCTTTTACTCAAACATAAACCTACAAACAGTAAAATCAGAGAAACTGATCATTTTAAGTCGTCTCTTAAATATTTTCAGACGTGTGAAGTTGTGAAGTTTTCAGCAGCAGATTAATGGCACGGCTCATATGGAAGTCTAAAACATTTTAATTTTGAATACATTTCTGAAATCCAACGTTTGGTTTGAATATTTTCATTCAATGGAAGCCAAAAATATTTAATTTGTGGGGTAGATTTATGGACTGGATTAAATTATAATCTCAAATATAAACCATCTTAAAAAAATATGGGTGTCTCAAAGACGAAAAGTGCTATTGTTATTAAAAATGTATAAATAATTGTACATTTAGGGATGAAAATGTGACGTTTGAGTGTCATTCAGTGTGGGAATAATTTCAGAGTTAATCTGATGTGGGAAGATATTAGGTTGATGAAGAAGAAATCATAAGATTTTGTTTCTTCTACTTGATTCTTTTTTAACAAATTATGTGAAATTGAATGTCGATGACCAAGACTATTTGTTTTATTATTTTCTCAGTTTTCACTTTTTGTCTTTTTGGAGTAAATAACTAAAAGAATCTACATAAACAAAATAAAAGTCACTGAAATTGAACCATTTTCAATTATACTTTACTACAGAGCAATGAGGGATTTAATTAGCAATTATATAGATTTTTATGTTTTTTATTTATTGCTCTGTTATGCAAGTGGAATAAAGGACTAATTATTTGTGTTGGCACTGTTTATTTCACAAGGAGTGAGAGTGTTACTGTAAAAATCTACATATGTTTACTTCACTTTCAGCATATTTGAATTAATAAAACATGAAATGATGGAGAAAAGTTGAGCTAAAGAAAATCTGCTGCCAGTTTAAAGTGACAAAAACAGTAAAAAACAGAAAAGTTGAATTTAGTTTATTTGCAGAGAACAAAACCACAAAAGAAGCTCCTTCCATCCTGTCGACACGTCACTCTGACATTCATGTGATTTTTATTTTTACTGCCTTTCATCCCTCAGAGATGGCCGCCATTTTGTCAGGTTTAGTCAAGTCGCCTGGACCGTCTCCCCATCGACATTTAAAAACGCATGAAAGTCACAAGCAGAAATTTCTTCAGAGGAACGTTTTTGCAGCAATGCAGTCGACTCACTGCAGGACAACAAGGTTTCTCATGATCCATTCCCATCTATTTCTGAAGGTATATCAAGGCAAATAAACTCAATTTTACCCTGGGTGCAACATTAGAGTGAATGCACAAGCGTTGGCCAAATGTCTAACAGTCATGGGCGTCTCAGCGTGATGAAAAGAAGTCATCATCAAAACAACAGCAAGTGCAGAAACACGACTACAGCAGTAGAAAGCAGCAACAACATGGTGAGAGGTTTCAGAAGCAAAGTGAAATAAATGTAACAAATATAATAACAATCAGGTCATTTCCATATATTCACTTCTAAAGTTAGCCTATATAAAATCTATGTCTAATCTTGATTGATCAGGAACAAATTTAAAGTGGAAAATCCTATTTTAGAGCCTGAAAACAAAACTGTGAAGGATAAAAATAAAACAGCAATTCCATTTTTAAAATGTCAATTTAATGATTTTAGACATTTTTTTAGATACCCCTAAAAACAGGACTTTATTATAGTCTGGATGTTGACATTTTGAATGCTGTAAACATAAAACAGATTGTTTTATTGATTCTAATTTTTTTTTTTTTATTAAAAAACTTTCAGGGAACGTTTCAGATGCAAATGTTGCTTATTAGCAACTAAAAACAGAAACAGAGAAGAAAACGAACAACAAAGATGATTGATGCCGTAAATGTGGTTCAGCTACAGAGTAACATAAACACCCAGACCAGAAGGCGGCTGGAGGTGTTGTTTGTGAGCATAAAGTTTATCAGGTAGAAAAAGTGTTCTTTAAGTACATAAACATCTTCTGGTGTTCAAATAATGTTTTAGAAGCTGCATTACTGTAGTTCAGTTAAACCATCATGACTGAAACGCAGAATAATAAAGGAAGAACAGTAAGACTTTAGCAGTTAGCTTTGCTAAGACCAAGTATTGACGCATGGTGAGAATGCCAGTCAGAACTGGAGCATATATTAAGTCTTTATCAGGGGAAGGAACCGTTACAGTCGAATAAGCCACCTTTGCTTCTTTTTGTGCCAAATTTAATTTCCCTAGAGGTGCCAGATATTTTTAATCTCTGAGAAACTTTTACGTTTTTTTAAAACTGTTGTATCCAACGTTTGATAGGGGACACATAAGGAAAATAACATTTAGAGTAGAACGAGTTGAGTTCTTTACAGTTTTGGTTAAGACAGCTGACTTAAAGTAAAAATAGACAAAATTATCTTTATGCCAATAGCTACAAAAAAAACCCATTTTATTTATTCTATTTGTTTTAATTTTGTTGAAGAATTTGACTGAAGGTGTTCAGAAAGGACTGCAGAAAGAAGTCTTTCATGTTCTTAATTTGCATGAAACATTTATTTATCTCACTTTTGGTTAATAAGGGACACCATGGAGAAGCTAACGAGTGACAAATGGCTGAAATGATCACTTTGTGGGTCCCGGTTTGCTAGGTCTCCAAGCTACATCCTCTGCACTAGATAAGTCACCAAATACGTCCCAAAACTCTTTCTTTGAATTGCAGTTAACCATCATGAGCCTAACCACAACTGAAATATAACATTTTTAAATGATATGTGCCGTTTTAGAGAGAACATTTGTTTGACATTCCTGCTGCATTTCTCTGAAAACGGAGATACAATTATTAAAACTGTTACTATGAAAGTCTAAGCATTTCTGAAAGTAGATCATCTGTATTTTTTTTATTTCCCGGCTCATTGCCATCATCTGGCGACCAGCCTCCCGGTCATCTGACCGAGTGGATCAGCCACAGGGAATCACTGCCTGGCATCATGATGGCCGCCTGCCAGCATCCATCATCAGCTCCTTACAGAGCTAATGTTTGCCCACTGAAGACAAACTGCGCCACCTTGTGGTGGAAAAATCCCTCCCATCACAGCTCGGTGTCCAGTATTAACTTTAAGGAGATTCTGACTGAGCTGCACACAAATCAAATGGTTCTGGTTTCTGTTTAAAACATCTGAGCTCAGCTATGAATCCTGAGGAAAATAAAAACAGTGGTGTGTTTTTTGTAGTGGGTCACGTTGCATCTTTTCAATTTACAGAAGCTTTGATTTATATATTAAATGACCTGATTTGCTATTGTCATTGTGCTAATCTGAAATTAAAATTTTTAAGCCTAGCAGTTTAGCATTAGCATAGCAAAGATTCTTGTTTAGCAAATTAGTGGTAAGTGGACCAAAAGTTTTGGGTAGCTGGTCAAACAGCAAACAACTACAAATTATTTGAAAAGTAGTGGAATTATTCCAGCGATGGGTTAATTCTGTACAAACAGAATCTGTGTATCTTTTGGGTTTTTTTTTTATTTTCAATTAACAAACAAATATTTTAAAAAATTTAAAAAAAAGAAAATTTGACCGTTTTTTTTTTTTGCTTTTGAATCAGATACAAAAAGAAAGAAAGACTATTTTATATTAAACTTTTGTCTTGGATTAAACATAAATAAGGCTGACTCATGCAACTAGCTACCCCAGCAAACAATAGTCTGCTGGACAGAAATAGAGGTTTAAAATCTGTTTAATTGACTCCTTTAAAACTGGTATTAGGGCTGAACCACTGACCTCCATGGAAAGCAGCTTTGTTCATCAGCTCCTCCCAGTCTGAACCGGCTCCCAGTAAGGCATCCGGTGCTTTCATGGGAGCATCATGGCCACAGGATCCCCCCCAGCCAGACAGACTGAAGCTCCTGTAGGCCTCATCCCTCTCAGCCACACCGTAGGGGTCGGGCCAGGTCACCGGCCCCTTTCCATCAGAGATTCCCCGGAGATCCAGGTACCTGAGGTCAGAGGGAAAAGCTTATTGATGTCTGAGTGTGGATAGAAGAATAAATATTAGCATAAAACAGTATTATTAAAGAAACGGTATAGTTCAACTGCCAGCATCTACTATTCTCAGGGCCGGACTTAGGAGAGTGTGGGCCTGAGTCCACACTCGGTGATTGAGCCCTACTTAATCACCGTTATGTTAATGTTTACATACTGAAATTTTGCGCATGCAGACAACATTGGAGGATAAAAAGACTATACTTTCACACACCATCCATAGCTGTGCTGCCAAGGTAGAGTAATTCCGTTGACTCAATGAAACCTGGAAATATAGATTTTATTAATTTAGTGCTATGCTGCACAGCAGAGGGGAAACTCAAACCACCCTTTTCTCTCTCTCTGTATCAGCCAAGCTACACATAGACTCGTTGCGAGTAGCTTCCCTTATTTACTGTATCACAAGCTCGCTGTGACTGTCTCTGACTGTGCAGTTGTGGAGTCATAATGTCTGGGATCATGAGCGCCCCCTGCCATGAGGCAGTGGAACTGCCTGCCTCACCTTGAATCTGTTTTATATATATATATTGCAGTTAAAACAGTTAATTCGATGTTATCACATCGTAACCTGGTTTTTCGAGCCGCCTTTAAACGCTTCATGAACGCTGAGACGCTCGCGCTGGGTTACACCCGAGCGGCAGCGAAGAGCGAAGACGCGCGTTAGAACCATGGCAACAAACGGCAAACGCAAAAAATTCTGCGCAATTTTCCCCAAACTAACCGACCGAGGCGAATAGGGCTGTTTGATACAGGCAATAATAGCTAAAAGATGACTCACTAATAATACAGCACCTTAACATGTAGCCTGCAGGCTACCGTTGTCGTGGTACATGTTCAGCCTCGTATTTTGCCCTCCCCGTTAAACGCATCCGGAGCCAGGGCCGTTCTCCGCTAATAATAATATAAACCTTTTGCAGAATGGCATGTTATGGTTTACAACAATTATCTTTGGTGTCAAGAGTGTTAGTTTCATAATTTTGTTGCATTTTCACCTCTAATTTTCTCATTCTTAGCTTCCTAAAAACTAGACTTGAATTGAAAACAAGGTGGACAACAGAAGAAATACAAAGCCTAAAAAATACAATGTCATTCAAACAGTAGCTGCAAAATCAGATAATCAAGAAAATCCAGCAAAGACCTCAGAGATGTGTCTCCTATGTAAAAACATATTTGCCAAGTTACAAATTTTGAGGGGTTTTTTGTCACATAAATACATTTATATGTATTACTGTATTTACTTTTTAAAGAATGTATTTTATTAAAATATCATAACAGATTATTTTAATCATCTAACTCTACAAATCACTTTGCAAGTCATAATAAACTATTTTGTGGAAAATAAAATAGTTTTATTGGCATTGCCGTGGAACATATTTGCTTAGTTACAATTTTCTTATGCTTATTTCGTTACATAAATTATTCAGATGCTGAAATTAATGCATTCAGTTATTTCCCTCTCAAAAAATTACATTGACTTTATAAGTGGAGCTTCCATTTTGAAATTTCAGACATGGATGAAACAGTGACATCTAGTGGTGAAATTGATTAGAGAAATATTTTTGAAGGTCTTTTTTTCTATTCAAAAATACCCGTTTTACATGGATGAAACATTTTGAGGAACAGCTCTAGGTAACCAGATGGAATTGGAATTTAGATTCTGAAAAAGAAAGCATTGTTGTGTATCATTAAAGATTATACAATATATTTGCTTTTGGTTAGACGTGGAAAAAAAGAAGTCCCGGAAGCAGGCTCTTATTTTGAAAATAAGCCGTAAACGTGCTTACCGTAATACTTAGCACTCGTGCGCCACAGAAAAAGGCTCGTGGGGGGCTGGCTGGACCGTTTGTTCCGAAGCGGAGGCTGGTTTGACCGCAGCGCCGCGGCCTCGGTGTCAACTGAACTGAATGTCCGCCTCGTCAAGTCTGATTTCCGGAAAGGACGCTTTACAATGGACCGGTGAGGCTGATGCTTTATAACGGCGTTTCTGTGCGATACCAAACCTGTACAATACCCTACTTACTTTTTATATAATCACTCGCTCATTTCTTCACCAAGAAGTCTAACACGCCATAATAAACGTATTCATAACCACACTGACCCACTTTGCAGAAATATCATGCACAGGTGTTTCCAGGAAATACGAGAACTCTATTTATTTTAGTAATAAATGTTAGAAAGTTGAATTTACGGATTTATAGAATAGCTACAGGAAAAGTTTTTCACTTTGTCCGAAAATGTCAAAGATCAATAACATTTTTGTAAAGAAATGTTGGCCCATTGAATATACTTCACTGTATGTGTTCTCAATACTTGGTTGGGGCTCCTTTTGCACAAATCATTGCATCAGTGCAGCATGGCATGGAGGAGATCAGCCTTCAGGCAGAGTCTCCCGGATAGTCATAACATTTCTGACTCAGGGGTCTTGTGCAATACTACTTCCTGATAAACATAATTTTCGGTTGTCACTAAGCATGTCACAAAAAATATTTTTTGCTGGACATTAAATTGTCCCAGAAATTATTGCGATAATGTTATTTTGAGACCATGGTTTTTGGAGTTAGCAAAAAAAACATTTAAAAACACGTCTTTAAAACAGTGCACAAGTCAATGGAGTCAGAGCTCTAAAAAGAAACTGCTTTTTAGGAATTGTTGTCTATGGTTCCACCTGACAATAGATAGCCACAGCAAATCAACATGCTAGTGATAGCCATTATGCTAATAATAGCATTTAAGTTAGTTTTGATATAAACGCTAAACTTACTGTATATTGAACAAAATAAGTCAATGATAGTCAAAATTATAGCAATAGCCAACACTTTTTTCTTCTTTTCTTTACAATTAAAACAAAGTTCAAAAATTGAAATCATTTTAGCTAGCTAATATTTTAGCAAAGTTTTATTTATACAGTTGTTTGTCTATTTAGTTGAATAAGTGAATGATGGTCAACATGCTACTTACACCCTACATGCTATTGGCATGATTTTAGCTAACCTTAGCAGTTAGCTAAATTTAGTTTATGTACTGTTGTTTGCCTACAAAATTGTGTAAGTCAGTGATAGTAAACATGATACTGACAGCATTTTAGCTAAATGTAGCTTTGTCACTCTAATCTATGTACAAGAACCACAAGACATTTATTTCATCTTATTAGTACAAGATGTCTTCTTTTTGAATATGTGGATTGATAGCAGCATAACCAAGCTAAGGGTCCAGGATCGTTTCTCTTTGCATCTTCAGATTTGCTACGGTGGAGCATTATAAGGCCGGCATGGTGCTGAGTGGTGCTGGTGATGCTCTGGGCTACAGGAACCAGCTCTGGGAGTATAACGAGTCCGGACCAGCTATTCACCAGGTCAGGAAACTAAATCCCGTCTCTTCAGGAGCTTTTCTCAAAGCAGAAAAACTTCACGATGTTTGTCTTCTTCTGGCCCTCGTAGGAGCTGCAGGAGCTCGGCGGTTTGAAGAACATCAAAGTGGAGCTTCCTGATTGGCCGGTGAGCGACGACACCGTTCTACACCTGGCAACAGCTGAAGGACTGGCAACAGGTGAGGTCACCAACCCAACAAACCCACAAACTACAGCTGAGCGATTAATTGGATTAATTGATCGTTCAAATAATCGTCAACTAATTTAGCAATCAATTAATCGATAAGTGTATAGAATCAAAAAATGGCAATTTGCTGAAAAAACAACACATTCAGACCAGTAATGAAGCCAAACATGTACAAACCATCGTTAATCGTTAGAATAATTGATTATTAAATAATCGTTAAATACCTACCACAAATCTCTCTTAAAGATTTTAAATATAATTCCCAATCTTGCCTGAAGTTGCAGTTTAATTGAAGCTCTATTTAAGACCAAAATTAAAAATGGACAATTAAATTGACCTTTAGGTTGATTCATAAAGCCGCTCAGATTAGTTCTGGAGTTGAGTGTCCAAAAAGCGCTCCAAAAATGTTATTTATTACTACTATTTAAAGTCTGCAAATTGTGGCATTTTTTAGGGAAAACGGGGGAGGAGCTCCTGCATGAGGTGGCCGGTCGGTATGTGGAAGCGATGAAGGACATGGACGGGAGAAAACCCGGCCCTTCCAGCATTCTGGGTATGTTTCATTTGTAAAATTATATAAAATTTGCTGTTTGGAAAGATAGATGTGCAGCTGTGATGTTCTCTATAAGGCGTTTCCCAGCTGAAGCCAGGGGAAGAAGAGGGCTACAGAGTACCGTATAACCCAGAGGGTACGGGCTGCGGCGCGGCGATGCGGTCCATGTGCATCGGTCTGAAGTAAGACGCTTCATCCTGCTGACTTCATTTTGGTTTTTTAAAACAACAAACCAACAAGGCGTGTCTCATACTTGTGAAAAATATATGAAAATCTTAATCTTTTTCAGTTTAATTCCAAATATGGAAGAAACGATTAATCAATAATCACGATTAATCGATAATTGAAATAATCATCAACTAATTTTATAATCAATTAATCGTTATACAAACTCAAGAATAAATACATTTTACATTAAAGTTAAAAAAACTATTTGTAAATATGTTTTTCCCAGAATTCCTCAGTTTTACCTTCATCTAGTTCAAAATCTGCCCCCCCCCCAAAAAAAATGTGACAATATAAAATTTTCCAGGAAACAGAAATTTCCATTAGCAGAGCCATAAACAAACATTTTAAACTAATCTTTAATTAGTTTAGTTATATAACAGAAAGAAATGGACTCTATGAAAAGATAATTTCAGACACGACTCCTGCTTCAGGTACCCGAAGCCTGACCAGCTGTTGTCGCTCGTGGCTGTTGCCGTGGAAACTGGCAGGATGACCCATCCGCACCCCACGGGTTTCCTGGGGGCCGTGGCATCGGCCCTGTTCGCCTCCTACGCCGTCCAGCGGCGGCCGATGACCACCTGGGGCCTGGGCCTGATCAACGAGGCCTGCCCCGTGGCGCGGACCATCGTCCAGGGCCGAGGCTTCGCCGTGGACGAGACGGAGCGCGACTGGGGCTACTTCTGCGACAAGTGGCAGTGGTGAGAAACGATAAAATCTGTTTTTATTTTAGTTTTTATCTCTGTGAAAGGTTCGTAGGCCGCTGTTTGATAACTTTCACAATCAGAAATATCAGTTATTTAGTGTCATAAGTCAAATGAATAACATTTTCACCATGTTGTTCATTCTTTAATTTGTCAGTTTGAAACTAAATATTTTTGTCAAAATTACCTATTTAGTTAGCAAGCTCAAAAATTTTGCAGGAAAGCTACACATTTAGTTAGCAGGATCAATACTAGCAAGCTAAATTGAATATTTAGCAAGTTAAATTTTTATTTTGAAGCAAAAATATTTAGCAAACTAAATATTTAGTTAAACTAATTATTGAAGCTAAATTTAGATCAAAACCAACATTAGCTATCAAACTAGATATTTATCTCCAAACTACATATCAACTTAGCATTTAAAACTAAATGTTTAACAAAGTAAATATTCAGTTGAACTAAATATTTAGTCTTCCACTAAATATTTAGCTAACAAGCTAAATCTCTACCTTCAAACTAAGTATCTTGTTAACTTGCTAAATAATTTGCAAACCTAATATTTTTTTTTATTACTCCAAATATTTAGTATTTAATAATGTATTAGTAATATTTACTTGTCAAACTAAATATTTAACTAGTTCAGAGCTAAAAATGTAGTTTGGATTGTTAAAATATTTAGTTTGAAACTGAGATGTTTAAGAATGAATGACGAACATGGTGAGATGATTTTGTGCCAATTCTCCCTGTTAGATTCAGTCTAGCTGCTACTAAAGTCCAGCCTGACAGACGATTGATTGATTGATAAAGCTTATTGATTAGATACCTAACTGATTTGTTGCAGCACATGAGTTAATCATGTTGATGTCATCAATGCTCTTTCTTTGTCCTCAGGTACCTGGACCTGAGGGGCCTCTCTAACGGAGTGGGCCCTTTGCTCTGGCCCCCGTCCTACGGCCCAGCTGAGCGGGACGAGGCCTATAAGAGCTTCAGTCTGTCTGGCTGGGCGGGACGCAGCGGCCATGATGCTCCCATGATAGCGCTGGATGCCTTACTGGGCGCCGGTTCCGACTGGGAGGAGCTGATGAACAGAGCTGCTTTCCATGGAGGTCGGTTAGAAAATGTAGAGTTAAACATTACAGGTGCCCTGGGGGCTTTACAAAATATGTTCACTATTATTTTTTTTCCACAAAATTATTCTTAGATAAAATTTTAGTCTGGTTAGTTCTGTTGTGCTTTTTTGGGCATCGTCACTTTAAATCCAAACGTGCTGCTGCTGGCCACGTTCCCAACTAAATGTTTACACTTGCACATGAAAATGGCTGCAAACAGATGCGCAACTATATATCTTGGAAAAGCAGAAGTGGAGCCTCCTGCACAACCAAGAATGCAGCAGTCCTGGAGGTCAGATAGGGTTGCTAAAAAACAGGCTGGGCTTCACTGGGGGTTGCTAGGTTACAGAGCAATGCCTGCTGATTTCTGATGTTACATTAGGGAGGTTTTTGAAACAACTCGTTTTCCAGACACCAAAAAATTTTTTTACTTGCAGCCAAAAACGGACTAGGTGGCGCCTTTTAAAAAATAAAATAAAATAAAAAATTAGAAACAGTAGAAACTTGAATGGAAGTATAAAACGTTTTTTGTATAATACGTCATCTTTAATTTCAAAATATGTCCTTCTGGTAAGTGTTCGGCTGCAAATCAATTTCTGCAGCTACCACCTTGTTTCTGTTTTAGTTCATTGTTAAGAAGCTTGTCTGCATTTTACCAGCATATGCGCCAACTAGATGTCTTTTAGATCGTTTTATGTTCAAGTAATTGATTATCATATTTATTGACAGATTTAATGTTTTTTAATTTATATTACATAACTTGTTTTAGAAAAACATAATTCCATAATTTGAGTGTATTTATTCAGATATAAATGTTAACAAAAATCACCAGTTGCAAACCAAACCTCATTTTTCAGCATTTAATTAGCCAGTTGATGTGGGAATAAAGATGGCGGCCATGCCAGAACGGAAGGAAAACACTTTATGCAGTGCCGTTTTGAAATATAAACACTCGAGAAACTCCTTAAGTTATAAATAGTGCTCAGATTAATGATGGAGCAACGCCAACTTTCAACCGAAATTACTGACATGCTAAGACGAGGACGTGATAACAGAAAACTGGAAGACATAACAGGAACACCTTAGCATGATGGAAAAAGGCCTTTCTAAATGTACTAATGTGAGAATAACAGTTTTCTGTTTATTCGATCAATATTTGAGACAAAAATGTTTATATGTGCTTTAAAAATCTAGCACGTCATGTTATGGAAAGACGGTCGGCCATTTTGAAACAAAAGAAAACTCAATTTTTAAAAACATGGCCGCTCACCAATCAATCAGTCGATCGATAAGAGCACTCAACTTTAATTAATAACTTTCATTCCTACTACTGCGAAGTAAAACGACTTACTTATACCTTTCTCTTTTATTCTGCCAAGGTGACAGCGACAGCACAGCGGTGATCGCCGCCTGTTGTTGGGGTCTTCTTTACGGAACCAACGGGATCCCCGAAGGCAACTACAGCAACCTGGAGTACCGCGACCGACTGGAGCGCTGCGCCGAACAACTCTACGCCCTCTCACATTAAAACAGCAGCAGAAACCGGGCCAACGAACCGGCGAGCTCCCATCGACCCACAAAGTGTGTTGCCATTTTAGCCTGAAGGGAAAAGACTGGTCCAGTAACCTAGAATCGTTTTCCTCATGGGTGACAACAGCCTGGCTTGTGTTTAGAGCGCTCCCCCTGCTGGCCATTCTTGAGATGACAGTGGAGGCAATTATCTAATTTAGTCTACCTGAAATAAAGACAAGTGATCAAAGATGCAAAATAAACACAGTTGACACGGACTATTTATTAATGTATTGTACCTATATTACTTTAGTAACTGATTAATCAATTATTCTAATGATTAATCGATTGAGCTGAATGAATGATCTGCAGGATGTCACTTTTTTTTCCAACAACTTAAGCCTTTCATACAATATTAGAAATACATTAAGAGGCAAATAAATGCAGTTCCTTTTTAAAATAGAAATATTTTTTTTGCCTTAAACGCAACAACGTAGCATTCTTTTAGTGAACAGGTGCATCTGCAGCTGAAAAAAATACTTATAGCAAATGAAAAGCTCAGTTCTTCGCGCTTGATTTATCAATACTGTTTAGGTGTTGATTATTTTAACAGATTATTATTTGAATTAATAGATTATTTTGGCAGGATTTTAACCGGATGAAGCTAAAATTGTCTCTTGAACAGTACTGTGTAGAATATATTTACAAAGTAGTCCCCTCCCCTCCCCCCAAGTTAAATGCAAAATGTATACATTTGATGCACTGTGTTTTAAACACAACTATGAATGTTTTTTCAGCAAAATAGCCTTTTTTGAGTCTGTATATTCCAGTTATCAATTAATCGCTTAAAATTTGTTTAACAGTCTTTTAATCGCGATTAAACAGATTACTCATGATTAATTGGATTACTTATGATAAATGTGAGTAATGACAATTAATCACACAATTAAGCCAATTAATCACAATTAAACGTATTATTCGCAACTAATCTGATTAATCATTTTGAGGAACATTTGCACCATTACAGTAGAAAGTAAAATAAAAACAAATGACGGTAGTTGAGTAGAGAACTTTATTTTTTAGTCATTGTTTTTAAACTTTTTTTTGTCTTGTCCATTTTTTTTTATTAATTATATTTTCCTACAGGAGAGAAGAAGGGCAAAGGGGGCAGATTTTCACTACTAGATTGAGTTTTAAAAATTTTTTTGCTAAAAGTCCCCTCACGTCTTCGCCTCCCTCCTCTGTCACGCTCTCAATCTTTTACGTCAGTCCGTTTCCCGTTTGTGTTGTGGTAAATACAAAACCTCACAAGGCTTAAAAACATTTCTGGAAGAGAAAAAACATCTGCTGCCGCTGCCCCCGCCTGTTTCTGATTCTCTCCCCGGTCCAGGATAACAAAAACAAAACAAAAAGCGGGGCAGAAGGTGGAGGGAAGAGCTGCGGCTGTCCTCTCATCTTCATCAGTAATAAAAATGTCCTAGACTGGGCAGACGTTCTCGCCGATGAGCAACATCACAGCAGAAGAGTAAGGTGCCGTGAGAAATTTGTGTCGTCGTCTCTCCTCTGTGTGATTCTGTCAGTTCTGGGTTGTTCTGTCCTGGACCGCAGGTCCAGCAGGAAGTGGGAGAGGGGGACCAGGACGTCATGGAGGACGGGACGGAGGCGTTTAGTTTCCAGGTGGATGGAAGGAGGCAGGGTGTGTTTGTACCTGCATCGCTGTGGAGGAGAACAACACAAACCGTTAAGATTCCCGATATAATATAATTGCAATCATGGAAATTAAGGTAAAAAGAGATTTTTTGAGTTTCAAAAGTCAAAAACTCTTGACTATAGAAACTCTGAAATTTCAAGTATTTTTCCAGAAAATTTATGAGATTTAAAAAAAAATTATACTTTTCAATCCTGAAACTTTTCTTGTAAACTTTAGAAAATATCTCACAATCTCAAAAATCTGAGTTTTTTTATAAGTCATAGATATAGAAAAAAGTGAATTTTCACCAAAAAACTCCCTAAAATTTCTGAAATTCTTTTTATCTACAACGACCCCAATATGCCGTCGTACTAAACTAACCTCATTTAATATTTTTAAATTCACCGTTTTTGTGCTCTCTTGGAAAAAACAAAGAAAAACAAAACTATTTTGTTTTTCCTGATATTTAATGCGACAATTTTCATCTTTTGAATCTTAAATTTCTGTGACTAAATTAGAAAATTCTGAGTTTTTTGGCGAAAATTGTTCCTCTCCTTTTCTGTCTACAATGTCATAGTAGACTGACTTCATTTAATCAGATTTTTGAATTTACTAATATGTGTTGATGCTCTTGTGGAAAAAAAAAAACTAGAGAAAAAAGAAAAAAAATCTAGAATATTGCTAAGATTAATTTGAGTATTTGAGTACTTTTCAAGCTCAGAAAATTAAAAGTTTTTTTGAGAAGTTGATCTCAAAATTTCTGAGTTTCTTAGAATAAATTTACCTTTAAATCTACAATGGTGCTAATGTTACATTGTACAAACCTGACTTCATTTAATCATATTTTTTGATTTACTGATATGTTTTGATGCTCCTGTTAAAAAAAACAAAACAGGATAAAACAGTAAAAAAAAGGAAAATTCAGTCAGTCTTTTTTTAACACTAACCAAAATGTATTGATTGATTAATATAAAAGTTTCAGAGTTTTTTAATGTAAATGTATCATGACGATGAGTGGAGTTAGTGGCGGCCGTAGTTTATCTTAATGACAGTTGCTACCTTGTGGGTGTCCTATGTAAAAGTGCTGGTGCGGTCCTTGCTGCGGCCCGTGCTGCGGGTGCTGCGGCACGCCGCCCGGTCCCTGCTGAGCCGTCTGCAGCATTACTAGCTGCGGCTGGCCGTGGCTGCCTGAGTGGTGAGGTCCCGGCATCGCTCCTTGAACGTGAGCCTGGTGGGAGCCAATGAGAGCTTAGATCCCGTCCAGGTAGAGCAGCGCTCAGGTAAGAGGCAGAGACGTACCTGCGTCAGCTGGCCCAGAGTGTAGGCAGGCGGGAGGGCCTGGTGGCTGTGGATGCTGTAGCCCTGAATGGGGTAGGAGCCCTGCGGGGACGTGTGGCCCGGCGGCATGTTGGGCGGAGTGGGAGCCGACAGCGGACCTGAGTGGTACAAGGACTGAGGCTGCGGGCCGGACTGGGCGTTCTGCAACGAGACACAGCGAGAAAACCTGAACCCGGGCGTCTGAAGACGAGATCAGGATTCAACACTTTAATGTCAGCATGACATTAAATATATTAAATATATCGACTCGAATGAACGAGTTATTAATACTAACAGACAGAGAGGCGGTTAGAGAACCTGGAAAACTCCAGAATCCATCCAGAAACTATGTTTCTGGAACATTTCAAAGAACAAAAAACCAAAATTCACAATAAATTTACAGAAGATTTTTCACTCGTCAGGATTTGAACCACGCAACCTGCAAAACAAAGGACAAAAAAAAAACAAAGGACAAAAAAAAAAAACAAAGGACAAAAAAAAAAACAAAGGACAAAAAAAAAACAAAAAACAAAGGACAAAAAAAAAACAAAGGACAAAAAAAAAAAACAAAGGACAAAAAAAAAACAAAAAACAAAGGACAAAAAAAAAACAGGATGAAAAATGAACCAAATGACAGATGAAAGGAAGGATGAATGAAAAGATAAAAGAAGAAAAAAGGAAGGAAAAGGAAGGAGAAAGGAACCCAATAATGAAAAGAGCTAAGATGAAGTAAATATAGAAAGGATAGACAAAAATGAAAGGATGAACAAAAGAAGGAAAAAGAACAAAAGGATGGACAGAAACAAGGACAAAAGAAAGAACTAAATGACAAACTAAAGGACGGACAATAGAACCAGACAACAGAAAGAAAGAAAAACTAAAATGTCGAAATGAGACAAAAACAACAAAAAGTGAACAAAAGTAAAGACAAAAAAATGAAAGAAAATATAAAAGGAAGAAAAAAAGAATGAAAGGACAGATAAAGTCACAAAGGGGTGGAAGAAAAAACCCCAAAAGAAAGTGAAAAATTTGATCAAAAAAGAAAATAAAAAAGCATCTCTGCTCTGAAGTCTCGTTTAAAAACTGAAAATTTTCTCTCCTACTTTTCCAAAAGTTTTTCCCGGCTTGGAAAATTACTCCAATGAAATTTCAGAACTCTAAATTAAAATATCTAATTAATTCTGCTGCATGTTTAAATTCACAGTCTCATAAAAAACCAGTAAAAATAAGATGAAGGTTTTCTGGGTCTGGTACCTGCCCAGGGCTGGGAGCAGCGTGCTGCGGGGGCGGCTGGTTGCCGGTCGGGGTGCTGGAAGGCTGCGGCTGATGGACGGCGCCAGAGTGATGGGTGAAGGACTGCGGCGCTGCACACAAACAGAAAGGCCGTCACAAATATTGTTTTCTTTAGAGAACTTGAACAGCTCGATGTTTGTTACAAAGTGGGCAGAGAACCCAAACATTTACTCAAGTAAGAGTAGCTGTCCAAGAAATTACTCCGGAGTAAAAAAGTATTTGGTAAAAAGTTTAGTTAAGAACTGGATTAAATCAAGGTTTTGATTTAATACTCTGCCTGTAGCCAAGATGTCCTGACTTGAAAACCCAGCTCGACTCACCGTAGATGCCCTGCTGCGGCCCCTGGGGCCCCTCTCCCTGTGCAGGGAACTGCGGCCCTCCGGGGGGGCCGAGGGCTTGGGGGTGGTGGCCGCTGCCCTGACTTATCATCCTCGCTCCGCCCTGCAGCATGGAGTACATGGGCTGTGGAGAAGAACCAAACATGTTCAGGCTGTTACCCCAGCCGCCCGGCGAAGGAGATTTAAGGCCTTTATTTAGCGCCGTACCTGTCCAGGGTATGGCGTCATGGCCTGGATGACCTGCTGCTGGCTGTACTGCTGCGGGTTGTACTGAAGGTACGACTGAGGGTACGGAGACGCCACCAGAGGAGCTCCAGCTGCTGATGCAGCAGCTTGCAGCATTTGTGATGTTTCGGGCCGCGTCGGCACTGGAGAGGAGAAAACGTTAGGATAAATCTCACCAACTTGTAGGGTGTTTTCACACCTGATAGTCTGGTCTACAATCAAACCAAGTCTACCACAGTGCCAATATTTGCTAATATTTTAATCTGGTGGAGTTTGTTTTCACACTGAACTGAGCCAAACAAACCAGAGTCTGATGCATTAACATCTCCTCAAACAAACAGGACTTTGTAGGCAAACAAAGTAGAGTTTGATCAAACCGGACTAAATGGGGCACTCGTCGTCACTGGAGCAAGAAAATCTGGTCATTTCCTGGTTTTAAAATGAAAATGTTGAAAGTGTGGCAAAAACAGTTACCTTTGCCCCTGGGGTATTTTCCTTGGTTAACTGTTGACATTGGGTACTGGTACATTGGTGGAGCCTGAAGGAAAGGTAAACAGGAAAATAAAAGCTAAAATGTTGCTACTTTTACTATAAAATCCCAAACTTATGTTCCATAAATTGCATCATGTGCTTAACCCTCTGGAGTCCATGGACGCGTATACGCGTCTTTTTTACATGTCTGCTTTCGTCGACTTAGCAGCAAGACTCCACCGCCCCCATTCTCACTTTCAACTTGTGCTTAAAGTGTACACTTTAAGCTACACACCAGTATTTAAATTGTGTTAATAGGCCAAGTAAAAACGGAGTTATGTTAAAATAAGTAGACCATATTTTTCCGAATGTCAGAAATGTTAAAAACGGGCTTTTCTAGGAACGTGACAGGAAATGAGCTTCAAACGCAAAAAACGAAACGCAACATTAGATTTCTTTGTTATTGGAAATTACACATCTTCAACAAATAATTATGGGCTGTATCTTGTTGCTAAGAAACGAAGTAAAGTTGCTCAAGTTACGGTGAAAGAGAAGCGGAAACGGAGTAGCGGCATAGGCAGTGAGATCGCAAAATTGATGCAAAGATATCGGGGCGATCGGTGGCATCCCTAACTAATTTCTTTTTAGCTTAGTGGTTTCTGTTCTGTATATAAAGGATTATGTGAAGAATGAACGCGCAGCAGGCAGTGGCGCTCTGTTTTGTGCCGGAAGACGCAGAGGGGAAACCCAAAGCCGCAATGTTAGCGCAGTGAGGATTGACATGATGACGATGGCAGATCGATCGTTCTTATTAGCAACTGACAGAGTGTCAGAGACTGAGAGTATGATGAGATTCTGGCAGTTTGAGAGGCAGATACTCAGAGATCCAAGCAGGGAAATGCGCAGCTGTAAGGAGTCGATCACTATGGAGTGATGCAGAGCCGCTCCTCCAGCAGCTAATAAAAAACATTTTTTGTGAATATTTGACATTTTCACAGTGAAATTTTTTTTATTTTTTCAAATCGGATTTTGTTTTTCTGTGACTCAAGGTCCAAAATGCAGCCACAGTACATCCAAAAGTAAAAACTAAGTGTAAATTCATAAAGTTCAGCTTGTCCTGAAAAAAATGATACCACATGAGGCAATATTATATATATTATTATGGTTTCTTTTAGGGTAAAATCAAAATTGGTCAAAAACGACCTTATGTACCTTCTTTTAACCCAGAGGGTTAAAAGAGGTGTTAATTTTCATCAGATGAAATCAAATTTGCATTGTTACCCAAAATATGCATAAAATAAAATTTTTTTAGACAGGAAGCTATAAATATGTTTGAATAGTTGTCACTATGCCAAATAAAATCTCTCAGTGATGCGTGTTTGTCTTCTGCCTGCCTACCTGTACAGGGTGTATCTGTGAAACGTAGGAGAGGTAGGGAGTATTGTAGAGCGGTCCCTGCCCACCAGGATGCTGCAGGACCACGGGGCTTGGAGGAGTTGGACGAGGCGGGGTTGGTGCAGTGTTGGGTTTTGTCTGTAATAAAGCAAATAATCAGGTAAACAGATGGTTTTTAAAAAATCTCTCCAAGTTTGTAGTTTAAAATTACACATCATGCGTTTCACTTTTGAGCAAATTCAGATAATAACCTGCAACCCAAGGTGTGAAAAAAATGAAAACGGATGGTAAAGAAAGTTGGGGTCTTGAAATAAGAAGTAAAATATTGTCAGCATAAAGGGAAACTTCACATTCGTAAAACTAGGGCTGAAATGAATAATCAAATTAATCGTGATTAATCGATTGTTGAAATAATCGTCAACTAATTTAGTAATTGATTAATCGTTTTTGTACAGTTTTGGCTTAATTACTACTATGACTATATTATATTTCCAGGAAATTACTTTTTGAGTCTATATACTCCAGTTAATGATTAACTGGTGCCTAAATTACTTGATCATTTTATTAATCAATTAATCACGGTTAATCGTTTCAACCGCAGTGTTTTTAATCAACGTCAATCAAATCTCAACAATATCTCCACATTTTCCTCTATTAAACAATTAGAAGAGATAATGTGGATGAACTTTCTTACCATGGGCATCTGAGTTTTGTTTGGGTTGAACTCTTTAGCATTTGGATTTAAAGTTGACTTCTTCACTTGACTGAAAGACAGAGAATCATCGCATTTATCAAAAGGGACGTCAGCGTGCAGAAAAAAACCATCAATCATTCACAGCCACTGAAACTCACTCTGCCACACCATCAGTACGCTCTCCTGTCTCAGACCTAGCATCCTCTGTTCCCGGGGTCCTGGCCGGCTGAGGGGTTGCTGGTGATTGCCTGTCTGGAATGGGAGCTGTGGTAGCAGCAGCGGTGCCCAGTGGCGTCGTGGCGTCCTTGGTGGGCTCTTCAGAGGGAGCTGGTGAATGCTGGGGTTGGGTCTGGGAAGGACTGGGAGCTGGAGGCTGAGGTTTGGGCTCTGAGGGCGGGTGGGTGTCTGACGGAGGCTTGGCTGCACCTGACTGGGTCACCTCACCGACCGAAGGAGGCATCGCTGCTGCCGGAGAGCTGGGAGAGCTGGAGCCGGCTCCACTGGGCTGGAGCTGGAAAACAGAGTTAGTTCATAATAAAGTGAAAATCTTAGACTTTGTGTGTGTGTTTAAGAGGTCAATAGGAGGTCAAGATATTTTTTTTTATCTGCAAATGTTCAACAGCACAGAGCTTGAAATATCTCCAAAAACGTATTTCATCCATTTTATAACTCAATATCACATATGTACTCGTGCATTTTCAAGTTACGCTAAAATCACATATTGAAGAATCACAGAAGAGAGTTTTGAGAAAAAAACTCAAATTATCAAAGCGACTTTGGGAAAGGAGTTAAAAACAGAGAAATGAATGTGACAGATACCTTCCTGTCAGGTCAATCAAAAACCATTTTATGCAACCACACACAAGTAAAATGATTTATTCACTTTCTAAGAGTAGCTCTTAAAGTAAAGAAACAAAACTGTTTTGGGTACCATCTAGCTACATTTACTTGAGTAACGTTTTATGAAAAAAAAAAAAAAAAAAAAAGTACTTTTCGGAGTATTTTTACAACGTTATACTTTTACTTGAGTAATTTTATTATGAAGTATTTCTACTCTTACTTAAGTAAAATTTCTGTGTTTTCTACCCACTGAGTGAAAAACAAACATGTTTTAACCAAAACTTCAGCAGACAGACGCACAGCTGCTGTTTCTGTTAAAATTCATACGTTTTTTTATTAAAATGATCTGATTTTGAAAAATAATATTTTACCTGATTTTGTTATATTTTGTTACTTATATGAATTTTTGTCATTTTGTAATTAAAATACCAAAATTTCCACTCCATTTTATATTTTTGTCCATCTGATTATGTAATTTTTAAATATTAAATGTTGGCAGTTACTCAGTACTTGAGAAGACTTTTTACCAAACATCTTTTTACTCTTACTTGAGTCATTTCTTGGACGGAGACTTGAGTAAAAAAATATGCTAAAGTAGTCCGACTTTTACTTGAGTAAAATCTTTGAGTATTCTGCCCACCACTGGACAGGACAAATGTTTTGAATTAAAGTCTAGATCAATAGAACTGTTAATATTTTTTTTTAAAACACACATTTCAACAAAAACAGGCTTACCCTGAATTCTTTGCCGAATTTCCGCAGCTCTTCCAGTTGTGACCTCTGCTGAACCGAAGGAGCTGACAGAGGAAATAGAAAACAACAGTTATAAAACTAAGCAGCCATTTAATAAACCGATTAATTTTCCTTAAATGTCCGAAGCTCACAAACCTTTGCTGCTTTTGCCATCCTCTGTGCTGCCAGGGCTTTCAGCAGAGCGCTCTTTAGCAGCTGCACCAAGGATCTCATTCACTGCAAAGGCAAAAATAATTAGAAATCAAATCTCTAAACTGCTCTAAAACTACGCTGAATTAAAGTTTTTGCGATTGCAGGATTGGTTTTGAACACTCTATAAAACCCAGAGGAACAGGAAAAAAGAAAAAAAACAGACAGCTGGCCGGGAGCCATTACCATCTACAGTGAAGAGAGGGGCGGGGCCAGACGTCTTCTGGGCGGACACAGAGACGTCTACGAAAGGCGGGTCCTGGGAAGAGGCTGGTTTAGGAGAACGAGTGGCTGCAAGAACATCAGAAACACCACGGGTAAGTCTGGCTAAAATGTTGCAAGACAACTAAGTTTTTATTGAATTTGAATGGTTACCCGTGGACTGTGAAAGTGGGTTTGGAACGCGATTTGTCCGACTCGGCTGTGAAGGTCTTTGGGCTTTAGGAGATGTTCCAGCAGAAACTGATAAGACACACAATAACTTGGCTTTAGCTACTCAAATTAGTGAGGCAGCAGATATAGTGAATAAGTGATTTAATTCATGCAGGGTTTTTACAGATTTCACCAACAAATACAAGACTTTTTAAGAAACTGAAGATCTATACCACAAGAAAATTGCATATGTTATATAGTAGTGTTGAGCTTTTTAGCACAGAATGAATGTATCATCGCATGGGTTGGCAAAAGAAGTTTAACTAGCTTGGATAAATTAGCAACTAGTTAGCAGCAGCAGTCACAGAACGCAGGCGACTCAAGTAGAGTAGCACTTATTTGTTGGACAGAAAAGTCCCAGGCGAAAAGAAAACTACAGATTAAATAGTCCTGCCACAAAAAGAATTTAAGACCTGTGATTGACTTATTTAAGGCTAACAATTTTTCTTCTCTTTTACGAATCTAAGACATTTTGAGGCCTTAATTATAGATGCATAAATTTAAGACCATTAATTAAATTTATGACCTGCAGTCACAAATTGGCACCAGGAGTGAGTCCACAGGCGATAAATTTACAATTTACATATGATGGACAGTAAAAAGTTAGCTAGCTAGGGAATATTAGCAGCTAGTTAACGTAAGAAGCAAACACTTTGAATTACAGAATGAAATGATAATGTCTGCGGGTGACTCAAATGTTTCCATCCATCCATCCAACTTAATTTTTAAAAATGGATTTAATACACTTAAAGCCTTAGTATTAGGTACATGAATTTAAGACTTTTTAAGACCATTTATTAAATTTAAGAGCTGCATCACGACAACACAAATTAGTCAACAGGCAATACATTTACACTTTAACCACAATAGACGTGAAACAGCTAGCCAGCTAGGGTATATTAGCAGTTAGTTAGCAGTAGCAGTAGCTACCTGGAGTCACAGAACGTAATGATTATGTTTGCGGGTGACTCAAACGTTTGCCTGACAGAGAAGCCCTACAAGATCAAATATTCCTGCTGCAGCAAAATTTAAGACCTGTGACTAATATATTTAAGGCCAACTTTAAATGATTTTAAAGCCTTAATTTAAGACTTTAAGGATGCGCTGACAGCCTGTCTTACCTCCATTAACAGGCCTGCCAGCATCAGACAGAGACAGCGGATGTGAGTGGGAGTGAGGAACAGGATGTCCGTGGGGGTTCGGGGGGCTGGATGGAGACGTGGCTGTAGAAGCAGAGGTTGGAGTGGCTGCTGACCCACCAGGAGAGGCAGGCGTGTACGGGCTCGCCGGACCGGAACCTGGACTCGGACTTCCCTGTGTATGGTGGGCGGCGTATGCGCCGACTCGACTCGACTGGGGGCTGCTTCTCTCCGAGGGAGAGACTCCGGGTTGGGGTCCAGCAGCCGAGGGGAGCTGGGGTCTCGGCGAAGACGAGGATGAAGGAGTGGGCCGGTACCCTCCGCCAAGTCGACCGTGTGGTGGCGGGCCACCGGGACCTCTCTCGGCTCGCTCTCGGTTCAACTCTCTCTGACGTTGAGGTAGTGGAATGTACTTTCCCTCTCTGAGAAACAGAAAGTCCATCAGAAATTTACTAAAAACAACTAAAACCAGGTGGTGCAGCATTTCAAATGTCACTCCTTTCACAACCTCAAACATTATAGCTTCAGCTTCACCTGGTTTAAAATTCAGTAAAATTCTCATATTAAGCACCTTTTGCTCTCGAGTTACTAATTGGTTAATTGAAAAAGATTTGTCAAAATATTAGCCCTAAAATGTACTAATGTTATGTCATGAAGAAATGGCTCTTTTATTTAGTATTTGTTTAGATGCCGAGGCATTGATCCTTTGCCATGTTATTACATTTTGGGCGATAAAATCCTGTTTGTCTTCAATTCATTTGCATTTTTTACATAGTTTTAAAACTGTATAAGATAAATGTAGTCGTTTAAATGAAGAAAGATTAATTGTCAGAATAATCTATTAAAATAAGTCCTAGTACAGCGGTAAAATTATTCGGGACAACATGTTGCGCAGGACGTTTACACACATCTACATGAACATTTCCTGGAGATCCGGTCTCACCTGCTGCTTGCTCCAGGACTGTCTCTGCCTTTTTCGCTGCCTCTGTCTCGGGGGCTTTCGCGACCTTTCTCGCGATCGCTGCCGTCCCGCACCACGGAGCTGTACTTCTCCTCCTCGGATTTGCCCTCGTCGTTTTCCAAGCCGACGCGATGGCGGTACTGGGGGCTGGATTCGATCTCGCTGGCCAGGCGGGCGGCGCGCGCCTCCCTCTGCCGATAAACCTCGGAGTTGCCCCGCTCCAACGGGACGCTGGGAGGATGGAAAAAATATTTAGAGCGGCAGAGTCCAAACATTTAGTCACATGGGCTGAAATGGTCACAAGTATTCACGAGCCAAAAAATAAATAATAATTTTTCTTCTTAAAATGCTCAATGAGAAATTAAGTGCTCACTATTTTTACATTTTCAAATGTAGCTTCTCACATTACTTGCAGAAAAGGGGTGTGTAAAACTTCGCAGAAATGAAACTTTCTGCATATTTCCCTCAAAAATTTAAGGCACCAAACTTGAACATTTGGATTGATTTTAAAAAATACACATATAACAAATAATTATTATTAATTATCAGAAGTAACAGTTATTAGGCAGATGTGATCCAAGAAGTGTGTTTAACAATAGATGATTATTAGATCTGTAATTTTACTGCAGTAATTTATCGGATAAATTGTCCCATAAATTACTGCAATAAACAATAATGTCATTTTGTGACCATTTTCAGTCAATATAATATTAATATTGGTAGATTAATGCAAGTATACTCAATGATAAAAAAGTGTTTATCATATTTTTAGGCAGGTTTATGTTAGCTCTGCATCAGCTCCAAGTTATTTACACTAAAACACAATAATTATCATTATTTTATTGACCCTGAACGTCTGATTCCACAGAGTGAATAATTAATCTCCACCTGTTAAAAAGTAAAATAAAACTTAAATTTACAGTAAAAACAACTTCTGACAAAGGAGACAAAACATTCTTAAATACAAATTTACCATGAATCATTTTAACTTACGTATACATGGAGAGACTGGAATCATATGTAGATGTGACTCCATATTTTACTTCATTGTAGCGAAACATCTCGTTTGCATCCCAGCCATTGGCCTGCAGAGCAAAAAATAAAAAATAAAATAAATACCCAATCTGACATAAGTATTTTATGGGGTGGGAAGCAGAAATCCCTATTTTATGAGGCGTTTCTGGTTTCTAAAACATCACCTGACTTACTGCATCGTTCTCAAGATCGTAGCTTTCTCCGTTGCTGTCTCCTCCCTCCCATTTCTGTAGAACCTTCTCCTTATGCTCTCCGTTAATGCGACTGGAGCTGATGGCTGTGTCTGTGAAGGTGTCTGAAAGTCAAAAACACACAAAGTCACAACTTTTAGGGAACAAAAAAAATACACAGAAAGGAACGACCATTACGAGTTCACAAGGAAATAATGACTGACGATTAGCAACGCGTGGTTTTATTTTCCAAGTTATCATAAAATAACATTGGTAGGAGTTCACCGTTTCAGTCCAACAGTTCATACTCCTTCATAAACTCCAACAATTCATCGTCAAAACTGTCCAACATGTTTTCTGGCTTCAGGAAGTTTAGCAGTTTGGCTCTATTCTGACCAATCTTGTATAACTTTGTATGATTGGAAAGTTCACCAGGTGGGATGTGATAAGACAAAACAAACGGGCTGAGACGATTAATCATGATTAATCGATTACTGAAATAATCGTCAACTGATTTATCGTTAACTGGAGCATACAGACTCTCAAAAAGACAGTAAATAAGTCAAAACTGTACTAAAAATTGTAAACGATTAATCAATTACTTAATTAGATCATGATTATTTCAATTATTGATTAATCACGATTAATCGCTTCAGCCCTCGTTACAGTGACTGTGAAGTTTCCTTTTAGGCTGATGATATTTTACTTTTTATTTCAAATCCCCACATTTGAAATAAAAACCTTTGCTTGTAAATAGGTTCTACCCAGAACTGTTCAAAGGTTCTGTAAAAAATATCTCACATTAAGCACCTTTTTCATCCCATTATTAAACAGACAATCCAAAAATCAATCAATCAATCAATCATCCTACACAGTATTGATGCCAAGTCAAGCAGAAAGGGGTGAGTTTTTATTTTTTTTAGCTGCAACTGCATCCTTTACTACAAATGATTATGAGTTCACTAAAAGGAAATGTGGGAATAAAATAACATTTTATGTGATTAAGATTAAATTTTGCATATTTTCTTATAAGCAAAGACTGGATTGTTATGAAAAAATGTATTATCTGGTAATAAAGTCATAATACATTATCTGATAAACATTTTCCACCACAGAAATCATGGTCATCTAAAATCAGAAGCTGTAAGGCAGCATTTAAGATAAATTAATGTATTAATTATTGAATACTAAATAAGAAAACATTTAAAAAATTGATGTTTCTTTACATAATTTGCAGCATTGTCTGTGGGTTTGCAAAGGGGTCCCTCGGACTGAGCTTAATGCTTTTTGTGGGGAATAGCATGATAATCCTTACTGCTCAAATTGTGCAGTTTGAAAGCATAATTTGTAGAATTTAATCCAGATAAGTGACTGTTGGTACCTCTGGTAGCGTAGTTGAGGTCAACATCTCTGCAGATCATTGTAACCAGATCTGTTGGGCTGAAGATCATTGTGTCGGTGATGTCCTCACTGCGTGGCGGAGCCGATGACGAACCCTCTTCCTCGCTGCGTTTGTGTACAGCGTCCACAGCCAGCTCACACTAGGAAGCAAACAGAAGTATTAGGATGGAGCAGGTACGCACAAGAAGCTAACAACCGAATCAAAGCTCCCATTTCAATCTGATTAAAGTTGTAAGACTATTTATGGTAAAGAGCGTCTCACCCGAGAACTGAGTGTCTTGAAAATGCCTTCGAACATGCTGCCATTCTTCACTCTTAATTCACAGGTGGAACCCTGAAAAATAAACATTTTATTTCCAAAGTTCATCCTTTATTAATGGATTATTACAGAAAAAATGGTACATTTATTATGCAGCATCCTGTGTATAAAAAGTATTAGGAGAAATATGATGTAACTTGAATAAATATTTTAAAAACTTTTCCAACCGGTCTCACATAATCAGATATTCATCTTTATTTGGCTAAACATTAATCCAGTTGTATCCCAATATGAAGTGCAACCATCTGCTCAGATCCAGCTGTCGTGTTGTTTTATCACAGTGAAGTTTTTACAGGGTTTCTGATTTTTCTATTCCATTTAGCATATAAATGTAATTTTCCTTTGGTTGCAGAGTGAGTAGAACTGGGCAATTAAGAAAATGTTCTGTTTTGGAATTTTAAATTTTTGAAAAATCTGGATTTTCCTTGAGTTTCTATAGTTCAGAGTGATGTAGCGCACCCAAAAACCACCAACGGTTTTGATCCTTCCATGGAAAAATGTTGGTTGCCTTTTACCTCTAATGTTTTTAATTAGTCACACAGACTGAAGGAAGTAATTCTTCCAGACTAACAATCAGGACTGGGGGCGGTGGGGACTGACAAAGATCCAAATGACTGACTCACCACTACAGCTGTGAGGAAGTGAAGCATTCTGGCGTTGTTGTACACACCCTCAAACACCTGTACACAGGAAACACACAGGTATGCATCATGAGAGTTTCACACACATCTGACACATAAACCCAAGAAATATTTATTTATATACCAGCTTTAAAAAGACACAGATCACAAAGTGGTGTGCAGAATGAGACTAAAAACATTAAACATCAATACATCTATATTAGTAAAAACAAAGATTTTAAAAGCTTTTTAAACAGTTTAAATTATACAAATATTAATTAACGTTGAGATGAAGGTCGTGTTGACATCCTGGGATGTATTATCTGCAGTTAAGTTCAGACTGTAATTCTGATCCATTTTAAAAAGACAAATTACTCTTTTAAAGAAAAATCAAGTCACAGTTGATAAGTGAGAAAACCTGAAGTCAACTTCAGTTTATTAAAATGTTTTATGACTTGAATCAAATGAGAAATTATAATTTGAACTTTTAAGCTCTTTAAATGACTGGATTGCTGTGAAAATACAATTATATAGTATGTATATAAATCACATCTACTGGATTTGTAAAGTGATTTAAAAAACACATTTATTGTAAATTGGTCCCATATAAAAATTGTTAAAATAACCTGAATTCTGAAAATCATGTAAAGTTTTAACAGGAATATTTTTCCTGTCGCTGAAGTTTAAAACAGAATCCTTTTAATTTAAATGTTGTTCATTTTTTAAGTTTTATTAATTCTTCAGCTAAGCAGCTTTTGTGCTTGGTGTACTTACAGGAGAGGACTGAAACGACGGCTTTGCAGAGGAACGATTCCTGCAAGAAACAGAAAAAAAGAAGTATTTAGAAGAAGAATCAAAATGTTTTTATGTTCCCAGGGTGCTGTTATTTCACTGCGTACATAAATGTAACAATTTGTAAAAATTAAAGTATTTTCGTGAGAGGTCAAATAAGATAAATGACTTATGCTGGTCAGTGTTCCCTGGATCTGTGATTTCTGCTCCATTTCCTTAAAAGAAGCTTTATTGCAAGTATCCAGTTAATCTTTCCACATATATAAAGATAAATGATTTGATCCGGGGCAGTATTCTTATCATATTTTTAAAGACGAACTATTATATTTACCTTAAAAACTTTAGTTGTCAGACAGAATGAACTCTTAAGCTGCTTTTAGATATTAAATATAGATTAAAAGTAAGAAATAAACTTTCTTCTAAATAATTGGAACGTTACAAAACTACTATCAGAGTTTGCTGCCTGCAGTTATTTAATTTATCATTATATTACAGTTCTTGTGCCCTCCTATTTATATGCCATCATTAGTTAGAGTTTCAACCATTTCTATTGATAATGTAAAGTCAAAATACTTTAAATACTATCAGTTAGGTCAGGTTTAACACAGTCATGTTTAATTTAATTATTAAAAACCCATCGTTTTTGTTTTTGTGTCTTGAAAATTTAACTGATTTGATACTTGAACATGTTTTATTATGTCAAAGTATCCCATGATATCGCAATTTAACTTTTTGTTATTACTTTAAAAAATATGAAAACTGATTTTGTTTCTTTGTTACCGTTTCTAATATCTATGAGCTCTTGGTCGTGTGAAAGGACTGATAAATCATTATCATCTGACATTTACATTTAACATCTTTAAAAGGTTAGCTCAACCACCAAAGATCATAATTATTTAAGATTCTGACTCTTGTCAAGGGTTTCTAAATAAACCAGTGTTTTTGTTAGTTAAAAATCCTCTCGTCTTAAGAGAAGCACCAATCTTTTTGTGCATTGATCTTCTATTTTGAATTTGACATAAGAAAAACATTAGAGAGAATCTTATAAATCTTTCATTTTTAATTGGATTTAAAATCCCTACATCCATGAAATTACCTTAAGCACATTTCTCTTGTTTAATGTGTCATAATCCTTACAAAAACACATATTAAAAAAAATGAAATTTATCAAAAACAGCAAGAAAACTAGAAATTACTATGGGCCAATCTCACAACAAAAAACGTGCAATTTTTTTATTTTATTTTTGGCAAATTATTTCAAAATTAAATATTTTTTCTCAATATATGACAGTAAAAAAATCAAAATATACCTGGTACTCGGATTTCATTTGTGGCCGTCTTAGAAAGAAAAACACTGACGTATTTATTTATTTTTCTTTTAAGATTAAAATAATTAACGGAATTTAATTTCTATTTAGACTTTTAACAAAAGCATCCGGATCAATTCAGGTGCAGAAAATTGCTAAGAACAAAGAAGGTAAGCTAAAATAAAATGCAATTTTTTCGCTGCTACTGGTAACACACAGGGTTACAAAACAAAGACGAAGCTACAAGGACTTCAGTCAACAAATATCTAAAGATATTCATATGTGCCAGAGTCTCTGCAGCGTTACAGAATTATAACGACAGCAGACGAAAACAAAACTACGACATATCGAAACGACAAATCAGATTTTCTGCACTGACAAGCCAGCTAAACTTTGCATAGCCTTAATGCTTCTTTATTGTTTTCACAAAGTCGGACCCACCTCACTGATTCGGCTATATAAAACAAACAGCATTTTTATTGGTCCATAGAGTCTGCCTATCATAATTAAACGAGTCCTATTGGCTGAGGCAAAGTCTCTATGTCCAAGTCACGCCCCCTTCGAGCAGGGTGCTTTAACCGGTAGGCCTTGCGCGCACGGGACAATCCTCGGACTGTCCTACCCAGAGAGACCCCGCCCGCTCACCTTCCAGCCGGTGTCCGGCCGCCGCTGTTGATGCCGCTGACTGGGGAAGACATACCGCCGGGCCCTGATGTTCCGTTAGTCGCCTTTCTCCCGCCTGAGCCGGATTGCTGCTGGGGTTTCAGCATTGCGAAGCACAAGCCTTAGACAGTACCAAGCTTGAGCTAACTTAATAAAACTGAAATCTCCCGAAAAGAAGCTGGTGTAAAGCCAAACTACCTTTAGCAAAATCACCTGCCCTACAGAGAGAAGAACCGGGGTAACCTCAAAAAAACACCCCGGCCACTGTAGCTACTCAACACCAGTCGCTTGTGGCCTACAGTGTTAAGGCAAACCTCGTTGGAAATAAAATTTATTATAGCATATAAATTAAACCTCTCAGTTACCAACTATTTTGTAACCCCTTGAGTTACGTAAAAAACAAACAACTACTTAAAAAAACCAACAGCTTCCATGTAATTATTTAGCAGGCTAAATTAGCATTAGCTTTGATCCTCAGGCTCACTTCGGACGCTTTCCCTCCGGGATTTACTTTCTTCCCTCTGTCCTGTCGCCTCAACTTCGGCACCGCTGGCTCTTCCGTTACAAACTAAGGGCTTGACGTTACTGTCAGTCGCCTCAGAAGGTTGAAATTGTTCAGGTTTCTCGGAGAAAACCTGCTGCGGTCGGTCAACACCACCTTTCGGTAGGCTCACTTGACTCAATCCGCGCGCGGCTGACTGGAAACCGGCTAGAAGGGGGAGGGGGCGTTGACGTGCTTTTTTTCACGTACCGGTGAGAAAACAAGGAGTTCATTAATCCAAGCTTTGATCTAAACAGGTGTATAGCCGGTGATAAAAACAAGAATTGATGTATTGTAATGTACACGTGGCAAACACTACCTATCTTTATTTGTTTAGAATATTTTCTTCCATTTGAAAATGTTCGATTCTAACTTCTCCCTCCACCTTTGCACATTAAGTTGCAGTTTTTTACTCAATTTCTCCAACTTCAAGAATAAAATTTGAATAGATTTCAAATGATACGAAGTCATAGACAAAAAAGATTGTGCGTGCGTCTATACGGCATGTATTACGGCGCTGTGCTCCAAAAAACATGGCAGCCTCCGTAAAGAGCATTTGCGTAAGGTAGCTGGAGTTTCACATTAAAGAAGCCTTTTTTTCTGATTTGGTCTTCGTTTCCATTGGATTCAAGTTATACAGTAAGCAAAGTAACAATTTTATTTTCTGGTTGGCTAACTGTAAGTAGCTGTAATGCTTAACAGTGAATGTTAGTTGTGGATGTTCTTAAAGTTACAAAATATGGAAGCGAGGTACCAACACTAGTTGTATGTATGTGTGCTTCGTGCCAACAAAGTGCTAATATTGTGGCTCCAATTCACTATTAATTGATTCTGTTTATAAGATTGAATGTACATCCATGTACATCCATTTTTGAAATGTACATCCATTTTTAATTTAAAGGAAGTGGATTAGAGCACTAATAATTAATTCTAAAAATTATATCAGAATTCCAATCTGTTTCGAAAGAGTCCAAATTCTGAAAGAAAAAAATTAATTATGAAATTAAAGTATTCGGACATTAATCTCAGCATTCAAGAAGACAGTATTCTTTGTCTTTCTCTGACAAAATTCTGAGATTTAAGACAGGATCTGGCTTTTTATCTCAGAATACAGAGAAAAACAAGTCAAAATTCAGTCTTTGATTTTTGAATTCAGATATCAGAATTCTTTTGTTTTTTCCTTTTCTACCATAGAAATAGTATCATAATCCTGTATTTCCCAGGTTATTGAAATATAACCTGGACACACAAAGACATAAAAAATTCCCCTATCATAATTGTGTAACAACAATTTTTTCTCACTTCACTTATAAATGTTGATATAAACATTACCAGTCGAATATTTTATATTTAAAATAATAATAAAATAAAATTTCATATGTTAGCATTTTGTATTAGAAGTGCAAACTAACTTTTGAAAAAAAAAAAGTATTCTCATTGCATTTAAAGGGGACCTTTTATGAAAATTAACTTTTTGCAAGTTTTTTACTTTCACTTGGGTTTCTACTGCTTTTAAAAACAACCCAAGCACTGAAAAAAAACCATCCAGATGTTTTTTGACAATATGTTAATGTTTTTTGGTGCCCAGAAAACGAGTTGTTTCAAAAACCTCCCAATTTTTAAGTCCCAGTCAGAACTGCGTCATTACCTAGCAACCCCAGTCCGTCACCTAGAAACCCAAGCTGAGCTCCAGCATGTTTGGTCAGCAGGTCTTACTGCTGTATGCACTGTACAAGTGTTTTTTTTTTGTTGACTTACCGACCAGAAACCACTTGCTGCATTCTTGTTGGTTGTGCAGGAAGCGTCACTTCTGCTTTTCAAAGATGTAGGCTTGTATAGTTGGGCATCTTTTTACAGCCATTCTCATTTGCAAGTGTAAACATTGAGTTGGGTTATTGGCATAAATAAGAGACTATAGACTGATCCTAACCTGTTAAAGAAAGCTTAACGGGTCACCTTTAAAGCTGCGACTCTTTGACAGGTGTATGTCTCACATGTTGATGAAGAAGCTGCCCCCAGTGCAGAGCGTCTTGTTCCTGGTTTCCAGGAGAGCCAGCCAGCTCTCCAGACAGCGGTATGATGTCATCGTGGTGGGTGGGGGCCACGCAGGAACCGAGGCAGCGGCTGCAGCGGCCCGAATCGGGGCAGAGACCCTCCTGGTCACACAGAAAATACAAACAATCGGTACGAAGAATGGGTTTATTGAGACTGGGTGAACATCTAGAGATCTCACTGTGCCTACCTCCTCACAGGCGCGCTGTCCTGCAACCCGTCCCTGGGCGGCGTAGGTAAGGGTCACCTGGTGAGGGAGGTAGACGCTCTGGATGGGCTCTGCGGTCGAGCTGGAGACTGGGCGGGGATTAACTTCTCCGTCCTGAATCGTAGCAAAGGCCCCGCCGTGTGGGGGCCGAGAGCCCAGTTGGACCGGCAGCGCTACCGAGAGTTCATTCAGGTTTGCCACACACACACACACACACACACATATATATGCTGGGCCAGACGTTAGAAAGGAGTTATAGGGGCTGTAACCCCACAGTTTTGGGGGGTGATGCAGAGATTATTCTTTTATTTTTTATGTAAAATTTACTTTTTTGAGCTTTACATTATGTTATAATCTCTTACACCTGGAGTGTTGCTTTGATTCTTTCATGTTTGTGAAACCTTTTAATCTCAGATCCAGTTGTTCTACCTGCAGGCAGAGCTGCTGTCCACTCCCAGGTTGACGCTTCTGGAGGGTTCAGTGGAGGAGCTGCTGGTGTCGGATCCGAACCCTGCAGAACCTGGGCGCCACAGAGTCACCGGGATACGGCTCGGTACGCAGCAATCATTTTCCACATTTTATTCAGGGAGTCCGTCCTTCCTTCTTTTCTTCCTTCCTTCCTTCCTTCCTCGCTCCCTCCCTCCCACTGAACAAACGGGGAAAGAAGACCCTGTTGAGCTCGAACCTTTCTTCCTTCCTGACTGACACACACACACACACACACACACACACACACACACACACACACCATGTTGACCTGAATCCTGGATCCCTTTAACATAAATTAACATAACAATATAAATTGTCAGTTGTATAATCTCAGGTCAGATTTTGTCACCATGGTTTCTTAATCCCTTCATCAGCCAATAGCAGCCAGCTGATCTCTGCCTCCTCCGTGGTTCTGACCACCGGTACCTTCCTGTCCGGCTCGCTGTTTGTGGGTCGGACCGCGTCCCCCGGAGGCCGGATGGGAGACGCCCCGTCGAGTTCTGGCCTGACCCAAACATTGAGGGACCGGCTGGGTCTGAGGGTGGGCAGGCTGAGGACCGGAACCCCACCCAGACTTTTAAAAGACTCAGTGGACCTTTCCCTGGCTAAACTCCACCCGCCGGACCGCCAGCCGACGCCGTTCAGCTTCATGAATACTCACACCCGCTGCAAGGTCCAGTCCGGGATTGGTTCTGACTTGGTTGGGTCCATCGGCACATTTTCATCATAATCACTGCAGATGCTTTTATTTTGAAACTTCTGTAGCCGGAGGAGCAGCTGCCATGTTACCTGACCTACACGACTCCAGGTGTAGAGAGAGTGGTGAGGGAGAGTCTCCACCTGAACTGCCACATCCAGCAGGACGCCAAGGGGCCCAGGTACACAAAGACTTCACCAAAAAGTATTTACACCCCCAACTGTCACTCCGACCACCTTTCACTCACACAGCATTATGCTGCCACCACTGTTTCTCTAGTCATCAATCCTTCGTTATACATTATCGTCTGTGTGTTTATTATTCATCCCTCCTTCTTTTCTTCTTTCCTTTTTTACTTTCTTGTTTTCTTCTCCACTTGCTTCCTTACTCTTTCTTTTTATTTCCATCTTTGCCTTAGTTTTATTCCTTCCTTCTTTTTCCTTTCTATCCTTCTATTTTTCCTTCTTCCTTTCTTTCTATCATTTCCTCTTTTTCTTCCTTTCTTAAATTTTTTTCAGTAAATAACCCCAAATTAAGCTCCTTATTTGTTGCATTCCCTTTTAGCACTTATTGCATTTACTTTGTTTTATTTTGTATAATATGTACAAAATAAAACAACTTAATGCTTTTATTTTGATAAGAAACCTTCCATTGTTTATATTGTAGAACGGCAGCTTAACAACAGAAAGGAGTAGACAAGTTGCAACAGAGTTGTAAAATGTGTCTTGTTATTAGCGGCCCCCTTGATAGAGGCACAAGGTATGTTTATTTTGTAAATAAGGATATTTCTAATATTGATCGGTTGGAATTGTACATTTGTTTTATTGTATACAAACACTAGGTCATAGTTTTGGATTGGAGTTGATATTTTTATTTTTAGTTGATATGTTACGGTTGTAAGAGTGTGTTTTTGTAGCTTACACTGTCTTTTGTGTGTGTTTGTGCAGCTTTTACGATGAAACTCAGGATTTTCTCCCAATTAACCTCACTGTTCATCAGTAAAGTCACAATCCTTCATTTTGGAGGGATCTGCTACACTTTCCTTTAACTCCTTTCCTTCGTCCTTCTTTTCTTCCCTGTGTATTTGGGGTGATGTGTAGCTCTAGTTTTCTCCCACACACATTCTGAAACCTCTCAGCTCCAGCATTAAGCTGTCAGCCTCTTCAGCCTCCTGCTGATTTTTGATCCAGTTGAACTGAAGCAGAAACATTTAATCTCTGTGTTTTTCTCTCACAGATATTGTCCCTCCATTGAGTCCAGGGTGCTGCGCTTTCCAGGAAGAAGTCACCAGGTGTGGCTGGAGCCCGAGGGGTTGACCTCTGACCTCTTGTACCCACAGGGTCTATCCATGACCATGCCTCCTGACGTGCAGCTGCGCCTCATCAGGGAAATCCCTCCCTTGCACAGAGCGGAGATCCACACTCCAGGTATGTAGAAAACCTGACAGAGAGCAGGAAATGGACGTCATTAGTAGATGTGTCTCCATTAAACGTAAAACTTTGTCAATATTCCACTAATGTTAAAAAAATAAATCACAGTTTTACAAAAAAGTCTTCAGTGATTCCATAAAATAAGGAACACAATTAAAGTCAAACGTGTTAGGACCGCTGACTTTAAACACAGAAATTTAATCTCAGAAGACTAAAGTCAAAATTCAGAGAAAAAAGTCGAAATTCTGCGATTAAAGCCATAATTTTGAGACTAAAGTAAAAATTCTGAGGGAAAAAAACCCCATCAGAATTCTAGAATTAAAGTTAGAATTCTTAGATTAGCCAGAGAATATTCTGAGATTATTGTCTGAATTCTGGAAATATAATCAAAATTCTGTGTTTAAAGTTAAATTTCTCAGGAAAAAAATTCTAAATTCTGGAATCAGATTAAGGTCACAATTCTTAGGAAAGGAATCTACATTCTGAGAAGACAGAAAAAAATCAGAATTCCAAGGAAAATGTCGGAATTCTGCGGTTACAGACAAAATTTTAAGATTAAAGAAAAAAGTCGAAATTTTGCAATTAAAGCCAAAATTTTTAGATTAAAGTCAAAATTCTGAGGGGGAAAAAAAAGTCTGAATTCTGAAATTAAAGTTGGAATTCTTAGATTAGCCATAGAATATTCTGAGATTAATGTCTGAATTCTGGAAATTTAAATCAAAGTTATTTGTTTAAAGTTAGATTTCAGAGAAAAAAAAGTCTAAATTCTGAGATTAAAGTTATTTTTCTAGTGGTCCTTATCCTTCTCTCTACAAATAAATAAGTTTGTTCACAGTTAAATTATTAAAAAACCATCATCCTTCCAACCACGTCCTGTGGTCTCCTTCATCTTTTCTGCCACGGTATCATCTGTTTATTGATCACATGACCTGTAGGATGCAAAAGTGTTTCCATAGCATTTTTATGAAATACGCCAATTTCAATACAGCGAATAACCTAGGCAAAACTTATTTTTAATTTTGTCTTTTTTAAATCAAAAACTTGTTTTTTTTTTAATTGTCCTTTCATCAAACTAATTTATTTTCATAATTCCAATTTTGTGAAACTGTATGGTTAATGCAAACGCAGCTGCTTGTTTTTTTCTCGTACAAACCTGCCGCTCTCTGCAGGGTATGGTGTGCAGTATGACTATGTGTGTCCCACCCAACTGAGTCCCGCGCTGCAGGTGAAAAACACTCAGGGACTTTTTCTGGCCGGCCAGATCAACGGGACGACGGGTTACGAAGAGGCAGCTGCACAGGTGATTCCTGAAGCTCAGAAAATAACTTAAGGCTTTGGATAGAGCTGCATAATCTTTTTTAATTAAATCCTCAGCAAACTGTCAATGGTTGGAAATGTGGAATTTCCAAGTAACAGAATACCTTGGAAAAATATTCAGAATGAAGTCCTAATTCTAATTGCTTAAAATCAGAACAATAATTACTTTAAACCCATATCTGCTATGAATAGGGATACAAGTTATTGATTGTTATAATTTTGCTCCATTATATCTCCTGCTTTTGTAGCTAAACCAATCAGTAATTTTATAATGATATTGACTAGCTCCGCCATTAAGAACGGCTGAATGAGCGCTATTGATAACATAAGGTTCTTTAGATGTTTAAAATCTTAAACAACTTAAAAAGTTTGTCAAGTGCTGTTTTAAAATAGAAACACATACAGTTCATTTTGCATCCCACCCCTGACTTTGTTTTGAGCGTTTCCGTTCTGGTGTGTCCGCCATCTTGAAATCCTGTATCTTTCCTGTTGGTGATCCTGCGCTTCAGGATCACCAACAGGGCCCTCTGCTGGATGGCAGCCAAACTACAACACCAAATGAAGGTTTAGTTAATCGACCGGATCTAATTTTAATCTAATAAACCATTAATTGAAAATGAATAGTAAGTCAGTTACCTAGCTAGCATCCAACCTAGATAGAGTGAATGAATAATTTTGGGTTTTACCGTAGCGATCAGACAGGAAGAAAAGAGAAAGTGAATCATGTATCTCCGTTGGTGTTCTGTACAGGGGCTGTGGGCGGGGGTGAACGCCGCCCGCCGCGCCCACTCCCAGCCTCCCGCGGCGCTGTCTCGGACAGAGAGCTACATCGGCGTCCTCGTTGATGACCTGGTGAGTCGAGGAGTTACCGAACCGTACCGCATGTTCACCAGCCGGGCGGAGTTTCGGACTTCTCTGAGGCCGGACAACGCTGACCTCCGCCTTACGATGAAAGGTAGCCCTCCGTATCGGACTTGGTTTCCTTGATAAAGCCCCAGCTAGGGCCCGGCGACATAGCTTAAACATAAAATCCCGTTTTTTTCATACCAAATCTGATTTTAGTTTATAATTTTTTTGCTTTTCTTTTTGTTTTTCAAAAAAGAAATCACAGAAAATATTTAAAAAAAGCGAGTTTCATATTAATCATCCATTCTGCGAGTTGTATGACGGAGCATTTGGACCAGGCTTTGAACATTTTGGTTTTTGTAATATTATGACTCTGGCTCATAATTATATTCTTGTAATTTTACGGCTTTATTCTAGTAATATCAAGACTTTATGCTGGTAATATTTCAGCTATTTTACTACTTTATCCTAGTAATATGACTTTATTCAGACAATAGTATTCCAAGAATAAGTTAATTAAGACTCATTCTGGCAAAACAAAAAAAATCCAGATTTCCCAAAAGTTAAATCTTAAAAATCCAAAAACATCTGACTTATCGCATGTTGTTCTGCGTCTCCATCAGGATTTGAGCTGGGATGCGTCTCGGCTGTGCGCCACCATGAGGCAGTTAGGGTGCGTTGCAGTCTCCAGAACGCAATAGCTGCCCTCCAGGCTCTCACAATGTCCTCAACCAGCTGGAGGAAGAAGCTGCTGGGAATCAGCATGAGCGAGAACAAGAACCAGGCGCTCAGGTGAGTCCTGTCGGTTGAACCAAAACTACAAAAGTTTCAGTAACATCCCCGGTTTATTTTTGGTTCTGGTTTCCTTTCTTTCCAGCGGGATGGACCTGCTGCAGTACAAGGACGTCTCCTTTGAAATGTTGGCTTCTGTTTTTCCTGAGTGCCTTTCCCCGTACATGGAGTTCTCACAAAGACTCAAAATAGAGGGTAAAACCTGACTTCTGGCATTCCACGTTAAGACGACGACCTCACTGTAAACCCAGGGACACAGGATTAAGAGTTCAAAGTCAGATTTTGATTGTTTTTTGATGGCCTTAATGCTGACACATCTATCCGCATGTTTTATTGTTATGAAATTACGAAGGCATTAAATAAAAATAAAAACTACGAGAATAAAGTTAGAATATTATGAGAATAAAGTCATATGAAAATAAAGAAGTTGTAGAATAAAGAGTTATAATATTATAGAGAAGGAAGTTGTGGTTCTGTAAGAAGTCATTATTTGACTTTCTATGAGAAGAAAGTCAAAATTACAAGATTCAAAAGCCACAATATTATGGGAATAAAGTTATAGGAGAATAAAGTCGAATTAATACGAGTAAAGTGAGTAATATGGAAATAAAGTCAAAATAACATGAGAATATGGTGGTACTATTACAAGAATAAAATCATAATATTCCAAGTTTATTCTATTAATATAACTGTTCCCGTAATGTTATGACTTTATTCTTATATCCTTTCTACTTTATTCTTGTATTGTTTCAAGTTTATTCTCGTAATTCTAGTGACTTTCTCGTAATTTTATTTTTTCTTGGTATGGCCCAACTACTCCCATTTCTTCAGGTTCGAACATTAAACAATCTTGACTCCCATCTGTCACGCAGCCGTGTACAAGCCTCACTACGACCAAAACAAGAGCGAGATCAAGAGGATTCAGCGCGAGGAGAACATGTCTCTGCCGCAGGACGTCGACTACTTCACCCTGCCCGTGTCTCTGTCGCAGGAAGTCAGAGAAATCCTCGACAGATTTCGGCCGACCACCGTGAGTCTGAATTTTACTGCGTTTTGTGACATAAAGAAGTAAATTTTTTTTTGTAACTTGTCGCTGTTTCTGCCAACTAGCTGGGAGCTGCTACCCGTCTGGAAGGCATGACTCCTGCGGCGATCGCCAATCTCTTCAAGTACGTCAACCTTATAAGGAGACAGGAGAGCACGATGAGCGGAAAGCAAACGGACCACGAGGAGGAAGGAGGAGAGGAGCCGTGCAAAAGAAATGCATCTTTACCTCAATAAGAGACTGAGAATGTAAACAAAAAAATATTTATTCTGGGAAGATAAGAAAAAAATACAAGACTTTCATTCAGAAAGAGGAGAAAATATGTAATAAAATTCTGACTTTAATCGCAAAATTCTGACTGGTCGAAATCCAAATAAATAACCAAATGTTCTTAGGTGTTAGTAAATGAAAATAATCATACAACTGTTTCTTTCTCGATAGAGGATTTGTAAATCTGAATTTTAAGCCCAAAATGTCCCAAACATATTTGGTAGATTTGAGACTAGATTTGCCTTATTGTGCATAAACAATTTAAACATTTCTGATTCTGAGAAAAAACTGAGTTCAGAAATTAAAGTCAGAATTCTGAGATCAAAGTCAGAATTCAGACTTTAATCTCAGAGATTAAAGCCTGAATTTTTTTCCATTAGCCCTAATCCTCTTCTGTGCATTTGTTATGTAAAATAGTGTTTTATTTTTGAAAAATAGCTGCACAATTAAAACATTTCTATGTTATTTCAAAGTTTCTGTAACGTGAGGAATCCTAACTCTGATAGCAGCAACAGTGGGAACGCCATTAAACTCCATGAGACCTTCTCAGCGCTGCTGCCGCTCGTGTCAAGATGGCCGTCCAGCTCCGCGGCGCCTCTCGTGAAGAAGCCGAACGGAAACCTCCAGTGAGGCTGAGGAACCCCTCTGGGGGCTTCTGGGTAAACGGTGGTTTCTACGAACGTGGCTTTGGCCGTCAGGGTGAGAGGAGATGATAACGGACACTAGAGAAAAGAAATGCAGATAAAATGATCTGAAAAGTAAATGTTTTACAGTGTTTCATACAATGGCATTTTAGGACCATTGTAGACAGAAAAAAACAGTACATTTCTGCCCAAAAAAATTAGAAATTTTTTAATAAATCTTAGAAATTTTCAAAGTAAGAATTTTGGAAATATCTTACTTTCAAAGAAAGTGTTCAACTTCTGAAACTTTTCTGAGATCAGAAGTTAAAAATTTTCTAAACTCAGAAAGTTTGAGATTTATCTCAGAAATATCTAAATGTTTCTTAGCTTTTTGGTGGAAATGTACTCCTTTTTTAATCTTCTATGGCCTTAATATGCTATCATAGTTTTAGGACAGGCGAGGTTCTGCACCTGGACGTTTTGACAGCGGAAGAGAAATTTGGCTCCCAGGATGTAGTTCTGAGGAACCTCGATGAATCCCTGACGAGCCCAAACAATTTGGATGGAGAAAGAAACAGGAAGGTCGCAGCCAGATTTACATGACTCCTGTAGAAAGAGGAGAAAATGTTACAACTGTGATACGACGGCAGCCTCACAATGAGTGGAATGGAGATCACCCGAGTTCATCTGAAGTTGATTGATTGATCTCAATTGACTAATGATTAATTGGAAAGCGGACATTTTCTTAAAAGCCAGTGTCAAGAGGGCCAACCAACGTCTTTCCATAACAAGAAGTTTGTTGAGTTTTTAAAAAAGCACTTCTATTTGATCATTCAGGTTTCCTCACATTATTAAACTTAGACAACTCTCAAAATCAACCGTGCTTACAAACACCGTCTATTTTTATATAACATTTAGCAATTTTTCTGCGTTACGGCCTCTGATTTTTTTACTCATCACATTCTCGCCTTCATAGCAAATCAGTTATTTCTGGTTGCAAAGTCACCGCTGCTCCACCATTCATCGAGTGTTTATATTTCTAAACAGAGCCGATTAAAGTGCATTTTCCATCCCACTGCGGACTCCGCCAGGACCGTTTCTCTTTCCCGTTCTGGTTTGGCCGCCATTTTCCCGTTCTGCATTAACGGTTCTGCTTAAGTATGACCAGCGGCGCCCTCTGCTGGATGGCGGCCAAACTACAACAGAAGAATGCCTAAACAGATGTTATTGGTTAATTGTTCGAAACTAATTTACTAATAAACCATTAATTGATAATTAATTGTAAGTCGATTAATTGTTTGCATACCTAGGCTCAAGCAATTGTGGTATATAGACACCTTTGTATGGAAGTTATGTTCACTTTTTAAATCAATATTCCTGGATTTTATTACAGTCTGGCAACTAAAGAACACTTAAAGCAAGTTAAAGAAAATGTTTCTTAAAAGTATGTACACAAACAAGGAAGAAGGACAGCAGAACCGTGACGGTAGAGAACGGAGGGTAAGACGACAAGAAGTGAAGAAAACACTCAAAGGAGTTAAAAACTGGACAGAAGTAGGGAGGAGGAGGAAATTCGGGAGACTTCGAGGAGCTTGGTCGCCGCGAGAGGGACGGGACCAGAGGAGCTAGACGCAAGTAGTCCTGACAAGTTTTGACCTAAGCTAAGTGAGCTAGCCGCTTCAGCACCACGTGTTCAGCTGTGTTCAACGGAGAACCAGTGAACTGCAACGTTCTCAATGTTTCTCAGTCTGTGAGGGATGAGGTGGAGCACAAAGCCCAGATCTGATTGGTCAGTTTGCTTTTGTTTATTTCACATTTTGGCGTTTTTCTGTAAGATAAACATGAATGAGTGGAGTTTGAACCTCCTGTAGTCCTAAGATCCCACCCGAGGTTTTTACAGTGCGCGGTTCTGGCGGGTCGCAGGTTTATTAGCCTTTCTGTGGTTTCACAAACTGAACATCTGCTGGGTCACCGCTCGCTGACACCAGCAGATGTTGAAAAAAGGTCCGACTGATCGGAGGGTAGCACAAAACTGTCACTGCACCAGACCTGCAGGAGCACAACCACCTCCCCACTGCGCAGAAATCAGGACTAACCTAAACCACAAGAGCAGCGGACATTGTTTTATTTATTCAGCCGATGCTAAATAATAAAGACATGGAAGCAGAGCCTATATATCCTTGTGGTTCACGGAAAGAGGAGCGTGTTGATCACAGGTTCAGGTGGTGTCAGAGGTCCAGAGGACGAGAAGGTGAAGCAACAATATTTGCTTAATTTCTACTCTATTTTAGCTAAATTAAATTGTTTAATCCACAGTCTTAGCACAAGGAAGAGCAGCAGATGTCAGCCGACAGGTGACCCATCAGCTCTCCAGTTCAGGAAACATCAAAAAAGCTCCTAAATCAACAACCCGCCAGAACTGACACGGTAAAAAGCTCCACCAGGATCCAAACCGCTCTTAGAACTACGAGAGGTTCAAACTCCTTTCATTTATTTTTATCAGAAAAAGCGCCAAGCCAGCAAATAAACAAAAGTAAAGTGACCAATGAGATTTGGGCTCTGGGTGCTCACCCTCACGCTTGTACGTAGCATCTCGTGCTGTTGTGATGTTTTGGCACAAAAGATTTTTTTTTCCTCCATAATTTTGTTAATAGTAAAGAAGATTAAATAATAAAAACTCCAGAAATGATTCTTTTAATTTTTTACTTAAAGGAAGATCTCAAGGTTCACAGAGTCTGTACAGCCGTACAGCTGCAGGCGCTGCTGCCCTCCGATAAAATCCTGCAGGCGTCTGCGCAGTTCTGAACTTTAATTGTAGGAAAGAGTTTTACACATAAAGCAATTTATTTTCAAAGTTTTTATCATTTCCTTTTTTCAAACTCTAGATATAAACAAATGTTATTACTTCAATGTAAAAAGATTAAATTAAATAGTTTATTTGGCAGTGCTCCCTAATGACAATGGCTATTTTTAGAACTCGCTCCAACTGACAAGGTCCCCTCGGGCCACCGGGGGCCCGCGGGCCCCGTGTTGGTGACCCTGTTTTACAGTGCAGACACAGAGCCACGCTGGGCAGCGTGTCCAGATGGAAATGCCACATAATTCTTGGTTCACAAAGAGAAATCCTTCTCACCGCTCACTCAACGCTCCTCTTCAAGCACAACTACATGTTATACCTGCAGTTCACATGGAGCTGCACAGCAGAGCAACACGGTGGGTTTAATCTGGACTCCTGCCTCCATGTAGGAGGTTTAATCTGGACTCCTGCCTCCATGTAGGAGGTTTAATCTGGACTCTTACCTCCATGTAGGAGGTCAGGGGATTTATAATGCGCTGGGGGAAACCCTGGATAAATGTATCAACATCAACGACTCCTGGATCTCTGGGCTTCTCACCTTTTCTCTAAGGAGCCCAGAGACCCTGCAGAGAAAACCCCTCAGTATAACAAGGCAGTTCCCTGGAGGGGGCACTCTCCAGTACCCCCTCCAAGGACGTAAAAAGGCTGGGTAAACAGTCAGAACCCGACCCAAACCCGTCGGTAGAGGGAGAGGCTCCTCTTGTTCACCCCAACATTCAGGCACCAAGACTGGGGGCAACAAGTCAGCCCACTCCTGCCCAGCGCCTCTCACAAGGGGCAACTCCAGGGTGGGAGAACATCCAACCCCTTTCAAGGAGACTGGCTCCAGAACCAGGCCTGGCTCCAGGGTGGGGCCTCAGGTAGGGGCCAGCAGAACCACTGTTTCCAATGGTCGTTTTCATCATAAGGATCTTTGGGCTGCACTTGGTCTGGTTCCTCACCTTGGACCCGTCTGCACTGGGAGGCATGAAGCCCCCACAGCAAGACTCCTAGGATCACTGGGACACTCAAACCCCCCCACCACGATAAGGTGGCAGCCCATGGAGGGTGTGTGTGTGTGTGTGTGTGTGTGTGTGTGTGGGTGGGTGAGTGGGTGTGTGTGTGTGTGCGTGTGTGTGTATGAAGTAACCTGTTAATTATGTAAGAAAGAGAGAAAATGAGAGAGAGGAAGAAAGTTGTTTTTTAAGATCAGGAAACAGATTCTGACCTTTGGTCCAGTTGGGAGGTGAAATGAATCTTTTCAGTTTTTTAAAGATTTTTAGGCTCTAATAAAGTTTTTTAGGCCGTTATTTAACAGGCTGAACAGGAAGTTGGGAGGAGAGAGAAGGAAACGACATGCAGCCGATTCCCCAGGACTGGGAATTGAACCCAGGTTGACAAACAAAACCAAGAAGTAACGTCCTAAATAAAACATCATTTACAGTTTTACTATAAATCTGTTTAAAAAATAACTGAATTAGGCGTTTCTTAGCCCCTTTTCCTTCTCTTTTATACAAGCAGACAACACTAAGCTCAACAACACAAAATCTTTATATTTATTACAAAGTATTGATTTAAGAATCGATTTCTGATTAAATTGTCTGTTTTCATGCTTTCATAGATTCTTCTTCTTTTTACCTTTTCTACAGTTTTTCATGTTAAATTGCACTTTTTTGTTAAGTTTCTTATATTATCTTGAATCTGTATTTATAAATAAAGACTAACATAAAGATCTCACAGTAACTGTTATTTTTGATAAAAACGTTTTTTTCTTATAACAAACAAACCAGATAAAACAAGTTTGAGCTTCTTCATGGTCCAGAGTATTAAATTATGATTAGATTAAACTAATCTTCAATTAACATCCTGGAACCTGAAGAAATCCAAACCTGTTAAATCAGCTTTTAATGTTTGGTATAAAAACATAAACAGGATTTATCAAATAAAAACAGGAGAATGAACTGAACTTGTGTTGATCCTTGCTGGTCATGTTGACACTCAAAGAGCTTCACACTACAGTCACATTCACACACATGCAGGTCGGGGGGCAACTTGTCACTAAGTGCCCCGCCCTGGGGCAGCTCAACATGTGGCTGAGGAAGCTGGAATCGAACTTGCAACCTTCTGGTCACAAGACGACCAGTCTACCCGCTGAGCCACAGTCACACTAAAACAGCCACTGCATGATCCTTTTTATAATCTTTTTAAAATACAGGTTTAAACAGTTTAATGAGCTTGTGTTGATCCTTGCTGGTCATGTTGACACTCAAAGAGCTTCACACTACAGTCACATTCACACACATGCAGGTCGGGGGGCAACTTGTCACTAAGTGCCCCGCCCTGGGGCAGCTCAACATGTGGCTGAGGAAGCTGGAATCGAACTTGCAACCTTCTGGTCACAAGACGACCAGTCTACCCGCTGAGCCACAGTCACACTAAAACAGCCACTGCATGATCCTTTTTATAATCTTTTTAAAATACAGATTTAAACAGTTTAATGAGCTACAATTCAGTGCAATTTAATATAAAAAGTGAATAGAAAAGGTCAACTAAAGGTCAAACCATTAAAAGCACAAAGTACAGTGAAAATAAACAGAAATCATTATTATTAAAAGAAGAAATTTTAACTCTTAAATCAATACGTTGCTATAAATATTGAGCCCAGTGTTGTTGCTCTAAACCAGTGAAGGGAAAAGGGCAAAACGTGACGTTTGGCTAATTCAGTTAATCTGACCAGTTCAACAATAAAACTGACCAGTTAATCTGACCAGTTTAACAATAAATCTGAACTTTGTTGGTCCCGGAGGTTTTGTTGGTCCAAATTCTCCTGGACAGTTTCTCCAGAGACCTTGGTCTCTTCTGAGGTTTCTGGATGGGTGGAACAACCAGATGAAGGTTCTCCTGAGAGTTCCTCCTCAGAAGAAACCTCTGGACTCGACACTTTGACCGGGTCCTCTTGGTTCTGATGGTCTTTCTCCGTCTCTTGGGAAACTGTGAGATGTTTCAGGTGGAAATTTTCTTCCTGAGCTCTCAGACTGTCAGCCAGCAGTAAATCATTTCTTGCTGTTTCTAGATCATTTTTGACACGTCTGATCTCCTCCTTGTATTGATCTGCCTGATGTTTTAATGCCGTTAATTCGGTTTCGTACCGACAGTTCAGCTCTTGGTACAAACCGTTTACCTCCTCCAGCTCAGCCTGGATGCTCCTTTCTTTGTCCTGCAGGAATTTGATTTCTGTTATCTTGTTTTCCTGGAGGATGGTATATTCAGCTGTCAGATTGTCCAGAACCATCTTGTCCTCCACTGTTCTCTCCAGGTGAGCTTTTCTTTCCTGCTCGATCTGCTGCTTGTAAGTTTCGACCTCCTGCTGTAAATCCATAAGGTCTTTTTTGTATCTACATTGTAGCTCCTGGTAGAAAACATGAATCTGATCCATTTCATCGTTTGCTTGATTGTAATTTCTTCTGATATTTTCTGGAGGAGCTCCTCCTTCTCTGCTCTCATGGTGTCCAGAATCACTTTGTCCTCCTCCATTTTCTCCATGTGATCTTTTCTCTCCTCCTTCATCTGTTGTTGTATGTCCATGATGTCTTGTTCAAATCTACATTTTAGCTCCTGGTTTGAAAGGTGAACCTGATCCAGTTCTTGGAGCAGCTGTTTCTCCCTCTTCTGTCGGATGGTGATTTCTTCTGAGGCTCTCAGATTGTTGATGAGCTGCAGATTCTCCTTCTCTCTTTTAATGTTGGCGTGTTTCTCCTGTCTCAGCTCCTCCTGATATCTTTCAGCGTCTTGCTTCAGTTCAGAAACGTCGTTTTCATATCGACAGTTCAGTTCATTGTATGAACATCTGAGCTGAGTCAGTTCTTCTTGCAGAAGTTGCTCGCTGTTTTGCAGGAACTCGATCTTTAGGGACATTTCCAGAAACATTAATCTTTTGTGTCTCTTCCTCCTTCCTCAGCAGAGCATGGTATATTCATGCTGTCAGATTGTCCAGAACCATCTTGTCCTCCACTGTTCAGTTGTTCTTGCGCTTTTCTTTCTCTCAGCCTGAATTTCAGCTACAAAGCTTCCCGGCTGAGGAGGTGGGCCACCTTCAACTCCTTTCAGCTGCCTGCTGACTGCTTGTCACTGAACTTCTATTCTCTCTAGTTCCCTCTTGCCTCTTGGCCTGGTTGATGAAAGTTTCCTTGAGATCTTTCTGTTTCTTTAACTGGAGTTTCCTTTTCTCTGCCTCCAGGTGGGACAGTTTTTGGTCCCTTCCAGCTCTCTCCATTTCCAGGAGGTAGTTGAGTCGCTGGGGTTTTGCTGGCCTCCGTTTCCTCCAGTGGGATCCCATCGATCCACTGTTGAATCTCGTGAATGATGAGACATTTTCTAATTCAATCTGAAAGGTGAACGCCTGATCCAGTTCTGGTCAGTTTCTCCCTCAATGAAAAATATGCAGAATTGTGTTGCATACAATTCTGCAGTTGATGACATCACAGCCTGTGACAGTGACATCACAGAGTCTTCCATTGCTGGTGGTGTGACATCATTCCTCCTCCAAATATCTCACTCTTTATTCTTGTTTACATTCAAAATAGTCCAGGATTCTCTTGTTTTTATCCCAGATATCAGGGCATCAAACTCATTTCCATGGGCAAATCAAAAACCTGAATGTTCAGGTTGTTGCTCCAGATCGTACTGATAAAAAACAATCCAGCTGTTAAAATATCAATAAATATTCTTAAAATAACATAATATTGAACATCTTTTCACACTAATCAGTCCATCCAGGATTGTTTTTGTGGTTTTCTGCAATCATCACAGATTTTGTGATGCTAATTTAGAAATATTTGTAAGGAATTTTTACGATATTTGATCTAATAAATTATGTTAAATGTGATCTTTTATTAATTACTAATCGGTCATGCACTGTAACTTGACATCAAGTGAGGCTGAGACAGCGGTCACCAAATGTTTTTGGCCAATTTTGAGAAAAAATTTTGATAAACTCAGAAAAAATGAGGGGATTTGTTGATTTTTTTTTGGGTTATTTATTTACAACAACATGAAAAAGTAAAAGATAAAAACTATAACTATTGATTTCTAAATCTTGTTGAAAGTTGGGTCGGACTGATTAAACCTTGTTTTTTGCAGACTCTGCTGCATAGATTTGTTTTAGAAAAATTCTTCTGTTTTGATTTTGATAATGTTGTATAAACTTTAGGTAAGGGGTCACCGACGTTTTTCAGACTGGGAGCTGCTTCACGGGTCCAGAGCAACACGAAGGGCTGGTGGTTTGATACAGAGATAAATATTCTTGGCTCAGCCTTTTTAACAATAATACATAAATATGATTACATGCTGCCTGAACATATTAATGTTAGGGACTACTGACAATATTTATCAGTAATAATTTACCATGGCAGAAATGGTTAATTACTATAATGTGATCAGAAGTTCTTAGTTCAGAGTTTTAAGTTTGATTCCCTTTTGGAGATTTTCTGTCTGATTCTAAATTTCCCACAAGTGACTGAGAGTCTGGATTGTTGCAGCTGAACAGCTGAACAAACTGTGAGATTTTCCTTATAATAAAATAATAAAAATAAAATAAAATAAAATAAAATAAAATAAAATAAAATAAAATAAAATAAAATAAAATAAAAAAAGATAAGTTATTGTGTTTTTTATCATCCAACCCTCTTTACTATTAACAAAATTGTGGAGAAATTAAAAAGTTCTTTTGTGCCAGAACATCTTGTATGTAGCACATCATTGTGAGTCTGTGGGGGTCAAAGGGCAGCCAAAGCCTAAATCTAATTGGTCAGTTTGCTTTTTCTGTGAGCTGAAAATGATGAGTGAAGTTTTAATCTCCCGTAGTCCTAAAATCCCACCTGAGCTTTTTACAGTGCGGGGTTCTGGGGGTTTATTAGATTTTTTTGTGGTTTTGCGAACTTGAAGCTGACGGTTCACCTGTTGGCTGACACCAGCAGATGTCGAAAAAAACGACACTCTTAGAACTACGGGAGGTTCAAACTCCTGTCATTCATTTTTAGCTTACAGAAAAAGCGCCAAGCCAGCAAATAAACAAAAGCAAACTGACCAATAAGATTTAAGCTTCGGCTGCTCACCCCCACAGACTCAGATATGTGCTACTACAAGATGTTTTGAGACATAAGATCTTTTTTTTCTACATAATTTTGTTAATTGTAAAGAAGGTTCGATAATAAAAATTTCAGAAATTTTTCTTTTCTTTTTTTACTTCAAGGTAAATCTTAAGGTAGACAGAGTGTGTGCAGCCGTACAGCTGCAGGAGCTGCTGCCGTCTGCGCAGTTCTGAACTTCAACCATAGAAAAGAGTTTTAGCCATAAAGCAATTTATTTTAAACGTCTTAATCATTTCCTTTTTTCAAACTCTAAATATAAACAAATGTTATTACTTCAATGTAAAAACATTAAATTAAATAATTTCTTTGGCAGTGCTCCCTAATGACAATGGCTATTTTTAGAACTTGCTCCGCGGATGACGGACAAGGTCCCCTCGGGCGACCGGGGGCCCGCGGGCCCCGTGTTGGTGACCCCTGCACTATTGACTACTATTTAACGAAGCTTAGGCAGTTCGCTAGCATTAGCCTGTTAGCCTAAATAAGCTATTAGCTATATTTCTGACTTACTAGCCATGTTTAGTTTGCTGAAAGGAGTAAGTAAAGTACAGACAACATGCTACTGACAGCATTCATGCTAACATTAGCATTTTGGCTATTTTTAGCTGATACACTTACTTTATCATACTGAATGGTGCAAATCCATGTTAGTGAAGATGCTTGTGACTTTCCACACACTATTGACTACTATTTAGCAAAGCTTAGGCAGTTCATTAGCATTAGCCTTTTAGCTTAAATAAGCTATTACCTGTTTTTCTGACTGATTAGTCATGTTTAGTATACTGAATGGAGTAAGTGAATTACAGACAACATGCTGGTGATGCCTCACAAGCTACTGACAGCATTTATGCTAACATTAGCATTTTGGCTAATTTTAGCTTATACGCTCATTTTAACACGCTGAATGGTGCAAGTCCGTGTCAGTCGACGTTCTCGTGATTCTCCTCATGCTGTCGATCGCGCTGCAGTTTTCTATGGCGTCGATGCTAACTTTCAGTGTCGGAACGCCGGGTCCAAACCGACGGGTACAGACTGACGGGCGCCCTTTGGCAGGCCCCGTTTAAATGTCTTCAGAAATTTTCTAGTTTCTGACTGTAATACATTATTTCACACCTCCTTCTATCAATTTGTTACGTCAGGATGCATGTGAAGGTGTATTTTAAAACATAACTTTGAATGAATAAAAAATGTCTTCAAAGTACCCTATGCAGTACCTTCACAACCCCTCTAGGGATGCAACGACTAGATAAGTATTTAAATACTGACATAAGGGAGGTGGATACTTATTCAGCCATACATAATTTAACCCTTGTTATTTAATAGAAATTAGATTTAATTTTGACGTTAAAGATGTTATTTTGTCATTTTTTTAGTTAAAAAAAAAGCCCAATTTTTTTATTTATAATTGATTTGTTAAAGCAATATAAAGGGTAAATCCTTCAAGGGGGTGAAAACTTTTTATTTAAAAGCACTGTATAAGACCGAACAACAGAAAGTAGGTAGTGACAGGGAAGTAGAAGGAAAGTGATACACAATTCTTTATTTTTAATTTATGAACAATCTAAAACGTGTGGCATAGATTTCTTTCCCAACCCAGTTTACTTGAGCACATTTTGCTCCAGCTTCATCTACAAGACTGACGCGTTTTGACTTTCAGCTTTGTCAAGAGGCTGACGTTTTTTCAAAATTATTTTCTTAGAAAAGACAAACAGATAAAATGATCCGAAAAGTAAATGTTTTACAGTGTTTTCTACAATGTCATATTAGGGCCATTTTAGACAAAAAAAACAACAACAAAAAAACAGTACATTTCTGCCAAATTTAAGACATTTTTAAATTAATCTTAGAAATGTTCTAAATAAGAAAATTTCGGCGTACCTGCGGATCGATCTGACAGTCCTGTATCAGGACTCTCGTCCAGTTCGGTTGGAGGCCCGAGTTCATGGCGATCTCATCTGGAGCAGTGGATCCTCGGAAGATCTCATAAATCTGTGAACGCAGCTCAGTGCAATTCTGAGTTTCAGAACTAGATGGCATAGGGGAGGAAATAAAATACTTTTTAGGGTTTTAGTTTGTTTAAAACTGGTGTTTTGTCCCTACAAAACTATTTCACATATAAGGTTTGAACGAGGACAAATTGGTGCCTGCTAGGCTACAACTAATGATTATATTGGTAATCAATGAATCAAATATTTTGATGATTAATTGAATATAAAAAATTATGGATTCTGCAGATTTTTCTAAATTAACCACTAAAGTTTTTTATATACAATACTAAAAATACATGAAAAGATGGAAATAAACAATTCAATTATTTTATTTTATCTTTTTTACTTTTTAAACAAGAAAATAAACAAAGTAGTCAATATAAACTATATTACTTCAAGTGGCATATTTTGTTTAAAGAAAAATTAATTTGGGGTTTTCAAATGAAAAGTAAAATATCATCAGCATAAAATGTAACTATGGCTGAAACGATTAATTAAATTAATTGTGATGAATCGATTATTGAAATAATTAACTAATTTAGTAAGTGATTAAATAAAGTGGGTTAGAATTAGAATAAATTGGTGTCTGCTAGACTGCAATTAATCAACCAACATGGTTTTAATCAGATGGTAAAGAAATTTGGGGATTTGAAATGAAAAGTAAAATATCATCAGCATAAAGGGAAACATCACAGTCAGTGCAACTAGGGCTGAAGCGATTAATTGAATCAATCATAATGAATTGATTATTGAAATACTCGTCAACTAATTTAGTAATTGATTAATTGTGTACTAAAGTACACAGACTGGTTAAAAAAAGATGATTTTCTGAAGAAAAACACATAATCACTGCAGTAATTAGGCCAAGACTGTACAAAAAAACTGTACTCCATTTTTTTGAGTACCCTAACCCTAAATATGTTCAAAAAGAGAAACAAATATAGTCTATATTTAATCCAAAGTTTACTGCAACAAAATGCACCAGTGGGTCACAAAAATATATTAATTTTATACTGAACCTGATGTCTGCTCACCTGAATGTGCAGCCATTGATGGTGTTGTGTGTGAAGAGGACGGGCGATAGCCTGCTGGGATCAGAGGAACACCTGCCAGCTTCTGAAACTCCAAGTGACTTCAACTAATCCACCATCAAGGAAGAAAGATGCATTTATGCTGATAATAATCAAACTTCTGACACACAGCAGTTACTTTGTTGTCTAGGATACCGTCTGCATTTCTCCGTTAATAAGCGCCATGACGGCAGATCCCGCTCTCAGTCCAACTGCAGGTAGTTTTGGTTTCTCAGGAGGGGGCCTGGGTGTGTCCTGCTGCAACAGCATCATAACAGACACCATAAGCTGCGTTTCCAGAAACCAGAAAATATCCAAGAACTGAAATAATGAAAATAAATGCACTTAGTGGAAACATTGTAATTTAGAAAAGAACCCATGCTTTTCGATGAAAAGTTTCGCAAAAATGCAATGGAAACACTTCTTTCGCGACATACTAGCCACGTGATCAACACCATGACGTTACCACGGGCGAAAATGTTGAAGAAGATGACAGGAAGTAGTAGGAGGAGAGTGGTTTGTTTTTGTTGTTTTCTGTATTGCACCAAACACTATAAACAATATTACCTAGAATTTCGCCGGTGGACGTAAATACAGTACAGAAACATTCTAATCACAAAATATAAACTGTAATATTTCCATCATAATAGTCAAAAGTTAGTGGATTTGAATAAAAATATTCCGCAGTGCCGAGGCTTCTTCTGCTGTTTTGGTTTAGCCAAGTAAGACGGACGACCGCTCCAAGATGGCCGCCATATTTCCTGCTCTCCAGCAGGCAATGCAGGGTCTACTCTTTACTATGTCTAGTAACGTTGATCACATGACTCCTGTGACGTGAAAGAATGGATACGACAGAAAAACCACCTGACCCTGGCACAAAAACCTTTTATCAAAAAACATAAGTTTTTCCCATTAAGCACATTTATTTTCTTAATTCCAATTAGCTGAACTTTAAGATTAATAGAGACGTAGATTAAAAATTTACATGAAATTCTACAGAGTGAGTCTGGAGCACGAGCTGCTGAAGAGGGACGTCAGTCAGGGTGAAGTTGATGGATGCGTTCGTCAGCTCCCCTCTGGGTGTGTAGTAAACCAAAAACTCTACCTGCAGGAAACAAGCACAGCTGAGTTTGAAGCTTCAATACGGATTAAAAGCACATTTATGCGCCTCCTCACCGTTTTCACAACATTTAAACAAAAGCCGTTTTGTTTGACAGGTGCAGGCCAGTCAGACAGCGGAGTAACAGGGACCTGAAGATAAACAGCTTTATTGATGTACTGCCATCTTTGTTTACACAAAATCATAAAACAACAACAAAAGGTTCTGAAACTGTCAGGTGTTTCTTTACCAAAAGATCCGATGTTAGTTTTATGGTGTCAGTTGTTGGAACCTGTAACAATAAAACACAGGCATCAGTCTGATGCAAGAGAACATGGAGTATGTATGAAGGCTTGGTGATAAACTAATTTTATTTATTATTCAAAATTTTTGGAAACCTGGATTTTTTTTCCACCAATAGATTTCTTCAGTTTCCAAAGTTCAGATCGATGTCAAGGCAGACAGGGCCGCCATTTTGATTTACAGCTTCTATTTATTTGAATTTTAAATTCAGGTCAAACTCTTAAATTTTATTTTTACGCCATATCGCCCAGCTAAGGTGTGTATATTTTTAAAAGAGTTCATCTGGACTTGCTGACCGTTACGAGACTCATGTTAAAATAGTAAGAGCTGGAGCTGAGATCCGGATCGGTGGTGCAGGACTGAGAGGTCACCATCCGGGTGCAAGACAGCGACGTAGATCTCAAAAACTCTGAAGAAAACAAGCACAAAAAACAGTAACAAACACAGAAACCTCTGCTTTAAGATATTAATTTTTTAGGTAAGTTTGCAAATAAAAAGAAACAAAAAGTGCATTTTTCAAATCTGGTGATCTTTAATTTGTTGACGCACAGAAACCAACATGTTTAACAAAAGACGTCCTTTGATAAAATACTAAGTTTGGTAATATTTGTTTCTTTGTCAAAGTTAATTAAACTCCAAACATAAAACGCTACCTGGCAGGTTTCCCTCTGAATCTACGTGGGGAAAGTCTGGTTCACTGTGTGACTCAGCAGTTTAAGTTTTCATGTGGTGTGAACCTACTGGCAGGGTTACGGTTGAAGCAGAAGGAAGAAGCGGCACCCGGAGCCGGCTGATGGAGGAGGCCTTGCACTGAGAAGTTGTACCAAAACGTCTGGATAAGATCATCAACCTAGAAAAACATTTTCTCTATCAAAAAAGGAAGAGAAAACACATCCTCTGTATTCCCTTTGTGTAATAGCGGTATTTACCTGGTGAAAATGTCTCCTGTATTCTGGGATCGGATATTCTCGAGGTGAGAAATGGTAGACATCACCTGACGATGGATACCGAGTCACAGCAGGAAGAGACGGCGGCTCTGCTGCTGCAAGATGGAAACATTTTAAACAGCAATTCAGGTTAACATCTTCATCTCTTACAGGGCTGAAACTATCAATCAGATTAATTGTGATTAATCTATTGTTGAAATAATCAACAATAGATCATTGTTGATTATAACAATAATCAACAATAATTGTTGATTATTGTAATTATCAACAATTTAGTAATTATTGAATCGTTAAATTTGAGTATCCAGACGCAAAAAAGCAACTTTTTGAAAGAACAACATATTCAGAGCAGCAATTAAGTCCAAACTGTACAAAATATGCATACACTTTGCATTTAAGAAAAAAAAACAACTTTGTCTATAAATATGTTCTATCCAGAACTTCTCAAGTCCTAGTTTTAGCTTCACCTGGTTCAAATTCTGTAAAAAGAAAAAAATCTCATATTAATCACCTCTTCCTTCTCAATTAACTATCAGTTTATCCAAAAATTGATAAACCTTGCACTCTATTGATTTTAAATCAAGACCTGAGCTGTTTTGCATTTTGAACAATAACGTATTTACATTCTAACTTAAAAATAAATGTAACTATTTGTGTATTTTTAATGCATTTCTAATATTTTATGAAATAAGCTTAAATGGTAAAAAGAAAAATCTGCAAAATATTCCAGTATTTTTTATCCGATTAATCTTCAAAAAATACTCAATGGAATAATCGATGACACAAATAATCGTTACTTGCAGCCGTAATCACTTAATCCATTTACCTTCTGCCTGAACACAAAACAATGTGTCCGTCACCGTGACGAGTGATGAATCCACGTTGGCTCTGAACATCAGCCATTTTTCGATGCAAACTTGTTTCCTGCATCAAAAAAGCTGATTTTTTAAAAACCACTGAAGCATTTATGTAACACACAGGGAGGGAATGTGTGGAGAACCTACACGTCTTCTTTTGGACAGCCGGTGAAGATGGTGGATAGGTTGGCAACATCACAATCAGCTGTGTCACAGCAGCAGCCGATGTCGCAGAAATCAGGAGTTAGATCACAGAGACAAACTGCAAAAACAAAAAGATGAGTGTTAGTCACGGGATTCGCTGTCAAAATGAAATACAAGACTTTTTTAACAATGAAGAAAGAAGTGATTATTGGTGAACCACAATCCAGACACTTGACTGTTAATTTGTCTCTCTAACACATCCTAAGGTGTGTGTGAATGGTTGTTTTTCATTTATGGTGGCCTGTGATGAACTGTGTTCAGTCAGAGGCTCCTTCAGTCACTGCAAGACTGACTGCTTCTGGAGGTTCTTCCTGCCCACAGCAGTTGCAACACTTAATTTCCCTTTTGGAAAAATTGCTTTGTTTTAAAAAAATTATTATTATAACCTAAACAGTAAAGATAAATGGGAACAGAAAGGCATAAAATTATTATAAATATTACTAAAACAACTAAATCTTGCATTTTTGGGGGAGATTTGATGTCTTGGTATTTAATATTAAATCTGAAATGACTTCAAACATTAATGACTTTACACATACATTCCTCTAGCTTTCTTTTATGTAATGCAATTAACAGTTACACTTTATTTGAAGGGTTGTGCATAAAACTGACATGACACTGTCATAAACACAACATAACACCTGTCATGAACATGAAGCAGTCTTCATAAATGTTTATGACTGATGTCATGAAGTGTCATTGGGTAAATAATGACATTTTAATGCAAGGTTGCACTAAAAGATGCATTAAAAGTGTCAACTTTGTATTATTCTGTAAATAATTACATTTTAAAAGCAAAGTTGTATTAAAATCTACATTTACAGTCCATTAAAAGTGTCAACTTTGCATTAAAAGTGTTATTATTTACCGAATGACACTTCATGACTACAGTCAAACCTTTATGAAGAGTCCTTCATTTTTATGACAGTTTCATGTCAGTCTTTTGCACACGCCTTCAAATAAATACCCAATAAATAAAATGGGGCAAAAAAAGATATTAAAAGTATAAATATTTATAGAAAATGTTAAACATACTTGAACTGTCAAACCAGCAATTACTATCCCTGCTAAACTGTTCTGCTTACTCTGTGGGTCACCCTGTGTTGACATCCGAGTTTGGTCGGTGGTTGGAGACGGAGTTTCTGTGCCCAAAGTGGGATAAAGAGTGCCTTCCTCTGTGGCCCCCGAAACTCCCGGAGCCGGGGTGGGTGAACCGAAAGGGCCTCCATTTGTTTGGCTGGAGATGGTAAAGTCAGAATCTGTGGCTGAAAGAGCCAAGTGTCCATACAGGAGGAGGACGGGAAGTGAATTCAAACGGCTAATAATCATTTGGCTAGCGGAGACATGGTTCGGTGAACGGATCCGGAGCTAAATAGTTAAATCAGCTGTAAAAACAATGTTAGTTTCACAGTTTAGTTTCCACTACACCCATAACGCCAAACATGGACTCTGTTTATTAGTAATTGAGAAATTTCAGAAAATATCTTCCGAAGTAACAATTAGCTACATGCTAACCAGCCATCTCCAAGCAAGCTGCTTGTCACCAAGGAAGTTGTCGTCCCAACTTCCGTTTTACGTAACCGCTACCGTAAAACACGAATAAACACATTACATTTGAAGAAAACAACCAACAAAATGTTAAGAAATATTCTATTACGAGATGTTGTTTTTTCACCGGCTTGTATATCTTATTGGTCCAGCATTTTTGAAAGTATAAATTGGAAGTGGACTTGGTTACTCCCAAAAAAATACTTAATAAACAATAAAGTTAGAGAAATTTCTTATAAAATTATTCATAATGTTTATCCCGTTAAAGCCTTTTTGATTCAAAGATATAAATGGAATTTGGACCCTATGTGTACTTTTTGTAAAAATAATGAAGAAAAGCTTGTTCATCTTTTTTGGGATTGTAATTACACCAAAATATTCTGGAGAGATATGTCAATTTTTTTTCATCAAAAAAAGCTCAATATTACTTTAACAGATAAGGATATTTTGTTTGGGATAGAGAAATGTGTACTAGTCAAAAAAGAATTTTTATATCTTGTTAACTTTTTTATTATTTATGGTAAATATCATATTCATACCTCCAAATGTTTACAACAAAAGCCTAATTTCCAGATCTTATTATCTTCTATTAATATCTATATAGAATCTTTAAAAATCAGCTCAAATGTTAAAGCCATTCAAATCTTAACTGCCCTTAAAGAACTACAACCCTCGAGCACCGATTTAATTTTGACATTGTAAAATAATTGTTCTATGTTCTGTAAAGCCCTCTGATGTTGTATTTGTGTAATTATTAACGTTCTATGTTGTTCATATATGTTGTTTGTTTGCAATAAAAAAATAAAAATAAAAAAAATAAAATATATATATATATATATATATATATATATAATCATAAAGTAAAAAAAAAAAAAAACATTACATTTGCCTTTTATCTTAAACAATATTTGAACAAACAAACAAAAAAAACCCAAGGGAATAACCTTATAGATAAGAAACCTCTCAAGTAACCAAAATACTAAAATTAAATGGTGACGCTTTGTCGACTGAATCATTGATTTCATTTTATTTGGGCACTGTTAAAAATCTGATAATATTTAACAACAATGTTTAAAGAGAGAAATTCTCTGATGACGTTTTAAATAAACTAATAGAACTGATTTTCCCCCCATTTTACATCGAAGTGAAATGATATTAAGCAGTATCTAGCAAGTTCTTCTGTCTGATTTCTAGTGATGTACCAATTAAAACATTTGGGACATATTTATATTAGTATTATTTATATTAGTATTGTTGCTATGGCGGAATACCAATATTATTTATATTATATATATTTCATTGTCTCTATTAACATTGCTAAAAATCAACAACACAGCTAACATTACTTCTGTGCTTAAACATTTTGCGATCATGCACTCCATGACTCTCACATGACCAAGCAAAAAATAGGTTTCAGTTTGAAGGACGAGTGGCATTTGCAACATTTTACTGCCTTAAAACAGACTATAAAATATAGGGGAGACTGATATTTAATTCAGTTTTCATTTAGGACTAATAAAGTATTTTTTTTTTTAAATGAAATTAAAATTTAATATAATTTAATGTGTTGTTTGAGTTTTACAATACTTTACACAACATTATTGTATCTTTCTGCACATTTGCAGCATTTATATGTACAAATGGGGGATTTATGTGTAAGAGAAGCATGTCCATGATCTTCAGTTTATTCGCCGTTACTCTCTCTTTTAAACTTTAATGACTCCTTTCTGATGATTTATTGATGGATTTCATTTGACTGCATGTTTCCTCCCCAGAAAGCCAGACCAGCTCTCCTGGAGCGGCAATGGAAAGCCAAGAAAAATATCTGTGACCTGGTATTAGAAATATTCCTGATGTGGACCCGTGGAACAGAGCAGCTTTAAATCAGCAAACGCTCACAGAAGCATGCTTCACTTATTCAGCCTGCAGCTGGGTGAAAAAAGGTAGAAATTTTGCTCTTGCTTATTTTTGTCCTGAAATTCTTTAGAACTAGCAGTTAATCTATTCAGCATCGGATATGTTTTTATTCTTTGCTTTTGCATCAAGCTTGCCTGTGCATGCTTTCAAATTTTTTTAGCTGTGTCGCACATAAAGCAATAATAAATAAATGAACAGATGTTATAAAGCAGGTCAGTGACAAGCTGAGCTTTCAGTTAGAGCTGAGTCATCAAAAGGAGCTGATTGAAAAAACCTGAATGAAACATATTTCATATTCCTGTTAAGAACCTCACAAACATAACATTCTGTGCTTAAGAACATTTTACTGTTTTAAGCATTTGTTCCTGAATCATTTTATAAATGTTAGATGTGTAATTTAATAGTTTCGTTTGTTTTGCTCTCCTGGGCTCATGCATGAATGGGCCCATTGTAGTGGATGAATGCTGCTACTCATGCATCTATTTATACATTCTTATAAAAGTGTAGGGTCATTCCAACTGAAAACAGAGCAAAAATTGGCTACAACATCCAAAGAAGAGATTTGGAAAGTACTTTAAGAAGCCAGGGGGAATATTCCTCATTGGGTTACCAAAGGAAACCACAAGAAAGCATATCAACAAGACACGTGAATGCGTTTCCTTTGGGGGCCAAGATGGATGACGATATCAGAAAAATGTCATAGTAAGGAGTAAAATCAACAATATTACTAATTATAATTCAGAATTATGGGCACTGAAAGTATTTTTTGCATATTTTAAAAAGACAAACTATACATAGTGCTCATATGACGTCACACTTCTGGGAACTTTGTAGCTGACAGCCATCTTGGTAGTTATCCGTAACTAAATGTTATGACAGTTGCTATGGAGTTGCTATGACAACAGTAAACAAACCTCATTGTCTATACGGTTTGATCCCAACCACAGCAATTTTATTGATATATATAGTGGTCAATAAACTTTCTTTTTGTTGATCTTGAAGCCATGGTTTATCTATGCTTTGAGCTGTGTTTGCCTACCAAGATGGCGGATCAGTGGCTCACTTCCTGTTCAAACTGTCTACACTAGAAATTAGCCAGGGGGGCCTTATTAATAATAAAAACACTGTTGTTGCTTCCTTTGCCTTAGTGAAGGACAAGAGAGTATTAGTTGGTTAATAAAAACCATAAATTAAATTGCTAAATAAACACCAGCTAACGTAGAACATTTTTAGAGAAAGAAACAGCATTTAAAATTGGCTTGTTTTGTGTTGACATTTGTGAACCACAATCTCATTGTTGTATTTTTATTTTTACAGTAAACAGAGAGACTAATCACAAGAACTAAACAAGTTTTGTTTACCTGGATTAAAGATAAAATTGCTCTTTGGATTATTAAGGTTGCAGATCAAATCACATTGTGTTAGAATGGCCTAATCAAAGTAAGTAAACATTTAAAATATGAGATTTTGAGACAAAACTTTAAAATGACTGTTTACAGAAGCTCTCCATCCTATCTGACTCAACTCTGCTTTTATTTAGCAATGGGAAACAAATTTCAGTTTTTAATTTAAAGATTGAGAGAGACTGAAGAAGTGAACAGCAAACCTTCCAAGCTTTTATTTGTAAAATAATTTTGTAATAATTTTTCTTCCACTTCTCATTTATCCACAACTTTGTGTTGGTCAATCCCATTAAATCCCTAAAATTTATTTTGCTTTGTGCAAGCACTCTGCCATCCACTGGGGGGTGCTGCTAAATCCTCAACACCAAACGGTACACAGGGAAAGACTTGAACAAGTCTCGACCTGTGGAGTCAAACAGGGACATATACATAAAAGAAACTGATCATATGAAGGAGGTGAATAGCAGGTTAGGTAGAATAACTGTCAAATGAAGTGAAATGTTACTTTTACAGTAGTTTGTAACTGTTTCAATAGGTTGAACAAGAAAGTAAGAAGCTAAGGCCAGTTTCAGCCACAATATTTCTTGAATGCTAATTTCATTTTTTATTTCTTTATTATTTGTTTTTAACTATATCATTTTTACATTATTCCTGAACAAAAACATGTTTGGCTTTTAAATGTAAAGGCAATGTAACAGTATTTATCGCTTCTTACTTACTAAAATAACCAAAAAGAATTGCAACTGTTAGTGTGATTTATGTTGATGCTGTTATTTTGAAATGTAACCGGACGTTTGTGCTTTGTGAAGGGAGACGGGAGGGGAAGTTAATGGAGACGCCGCTAATGTCGGAGCAGCTAACAATCTCCGTGGCGTGATCATATTTAAGTGCTTGATAAATATTTCGTTTACTTAGCACGCGAAACTAAGTAAAGAAGTGAAAGTCCGACACCAGCGAAGTAAGCTAGCTAAAAAAGTAAAAAATAAAAATAAAAAGAAAAGTGGAATGGCGGACATTAACTTCGTCCAAACAGATGTCCTCCTTGAGAAACGCCTATCATGAGATGCTCGTCCAATCGTGTCACGCCTGATTTTGTTCGTCCAATCAGAGGATGCTCTTCCTTTGGAAACATTTACTCCATCTACAGACAAAAAAGTTTTCAATATTGAATATTTTCGTATTGATTCGATACAAAGTAGGGCCTAATACCAATACTGATACCTAAATTTTTTCAGTTTCCTATCTTCAATTAAATTCAAATTCAAAAATACTTTATTAGTCCTAAAGGGAAATTAAATGTTGTAACTCATTAATTATCAACCTTTTTGACCTTTTCATAGTTTTTCCTTAGAATTATTTTGTTTTTTAAAAGTTTATATGCATACAGAATACTATACTGCATCCATTATTTTCTACATGAAGAACAAAAACATCTAAAAAGAAACACAGAGGATAAAGAAACTCTTCATAGAAAACACACATGCTAACTTCCTCCAATGTAGGAGTTTCTTTCATTCCTTAAAAAGCTACATTTTGAGTTTTTGCACATCAAGGCCACATTTGGAGACACTGTGGAGCCTCATCAAATTCAAATCAAATGTGGAACATGAGACCTGTTAGATCCCTGCAGCCAGCTTTCACACAATGAGCACGTAATCTTTACCTTTCTCACGCTACAGGTCCTGTTTGTCATGCAATGAAGGGGGTGAGGGGTGAGATGACTGATAAAAATCCATGCATGAAAGAAGTTGGCTTTTAGCACAAGTTCAGAGAAAGCAGAGGAACAGGAGCAGTGTTTTGCATAAAATTTCACCGGCAGGTCTAAACTATGATTTTAAATTGGAAATAGCTTATTTCTTATAGACTCACCTTTTTAAAACTCAATTTTTGTTGTGTTTGTTGATAAAACTTTCCTTTGTTACATTTCCTAAAGAAACCCTTACTGAGTGTCATGAGATATCTGCAGTTTTCTCATTACAGGAACGACTGTTGTGATAAATTTGGAGCATTTTCATTTTTTTCAGGGTGGAATAGCTAAATATTATTTAACAGAGCTGAAACGATTAATCGTACCAATCATGATCATTTAATAATCATTTAACTGTTAAGTGAATCTTACAGGTTCAGAAAAAGTCCATTTACTGAAAAAACAACATATTCAGAGCAGCAATTGGGGCAAAACCTTACACCAAATTTATGCATTTCACATTTAAGATAATTAAGGCTTTGTCTGTCACAGAAATCCTCAAATGGAAAAGTTTTAGTTACATCTTGTTTAAATTCTGTAAACAAAAAAAGCACCATTTTCTTTCAATTATGAACCAGTTTATCCGAAGGTTAATCACCAGATCAGCCCTATAATGTATTGATGCTAAGTCAAGCAGAAATTGCTTTTTACATGTTGATGTTAGAATTATTATTTTAACTGCAAATGCATCCTTTGCTCTAAAAATGATCAACCATAGACTAAATGAATGTTGTTACATTTTATGAAATAAAATGCTTATTTTCTTCTTTTAAAAAAAGGGAAATATAAATCTTATTTTTGTTTTTTTATGTATTTTTAGTATTGTATAAAAAAGCGTAAGTGGTTAAATAAAAAACATCACAAAATAAGCCTTTCATATCAGTCAATATCAATAATTATTGATTAGTTTTTTGTTTTAAATATCTGAAATATTACCAAACTAGTGATGTGACTTTCCCTGTTTTATCCACGGTTTTACTTCACACTGTTGCTTTTTATTTTTAAGCAGTTATGAGGCAAAGTGGCAAAACCTTAAACTGTTGCTGGGCAAGTTACTCTTCAGGTTGTTGCTAGGTAACCACAGAGTGAGTTGCTAGGTAACCACAGAGTGAGGGAGATAGTTGATTCCACCAACCTTGCTTTGCTCGCTGTGAGAGGTTGAGCATCTATGAAGTCTTTTCTCTGCCTACATCCCCCAGAATGCTGTGCGGTCATGAATCAGAGTTCAGTGAAATTACTGAATATTCTATTGGACATATTATCTATCAATATTGATCTCATGTCTGTCACAATATTTCTTGCTGTTGGTTTATTGTAGGTTGTGTGAATAATTTTGATCAATCCCCAAACAACTCAAAACTTCAACGTCCAATTCTTGCTTTCAGAGATCTGTGAAGTTGTATTTTATGAAATCACTCCGTCAGCTTTAAGCTTATATCGTCTGCATTTCCACAGTTTCTTTAAAAAAAAAAAAAAGGGTCCTAAACTGTGCAGCAATCCTTTGTTTTGCGTCTCATGAAACTGCTTGGCTGAGCTTATTTACAGAGAAAACATTGTTTCTACTGTCAGCCGGATGTAAAGACTGGAAATCCTGGAATGCCGCCTGGGGCTAAAAACGACAAAGCAGAACATGCAGAGATCTGAAGATATCACACTAATTGACCTGGACACAAAAAATGTTTCTACTCTTCAGGCATGTGGCAAGCATTGTTTTCCGGCATGGACTGGCTTTGTGTTGACTTTGAAAGGGTCCAAAGGTGTGTTTTAGCTGGACAGTTTCCACAGATTTCCTCTTGTCTTTTACAAAGAACTTGTGATTTCTTTGTATTAGTTGAGAAGACTGAATGACATTTGAGCCGTCCCCCAGGAACACTGTGCAATTACACGATGTTCTGTGAAAAATTAAACCCATCTGTCAGGCATGTGTTCTGGCTGGACCTCACGTCTGAGTGGCTCTTTCAGGTCCCTCCCTTGTCCCTTCCTCAAATTACAGGGGAAACGGTTAAGAAAAGTGTGAGAAAGAAGTTGAATTCATACGTAACTGGGATCGTTACATAAGGGTACTTTAGCGTAGCTCACAAGGAGATAAGAACCTGGTACAGGCACTCAGGCAGCCGAGTTACAAAGATATAAAGAGAGGGGAAAACAAACACATTTCAAGAGATTGAAGCAATTCTGCTGAGAAAAATCTTCTGACAGGTTGTTGATTATTATTATTATTTTGTTTTTTTGCTTTCAGCTTCTGGGGAGGATTTACTCTCCAAACAACAAGAAATCCAGAGTACAGAATCCTGGGAGGCAGGTAACAACGCAAGGAGGAGACAATGGCAGGGACAAGGAAGTATGCACACTGACTGTGGGCTTGCCGGTCACGCAGCGAGCAAGAGTCAACAGTTGTAGTTCTTTGTGTACAGAAGCAAATCGAGCTTGAATGTTGACAGAGCCAGCACCCGGACGAGCCGCTGAAGTCAGAACTTTGGGGAGAACGACCACGCCGGATTCACTTCCACAGCCATTTCACTGCTGAACTCTTTTGTGATTTTCCTGGCCCGAGCGGAGCGGCGTCGGTCATGGCAGAGGAGAAGGAGTTATCCTACAAGGAGGCCATAGAGAAGGCCAGCTCCTCCATCACTCGCTTCCCTCTCATCCCCATCAGAGGGATTCCCCTCATGTGCCACATCGCCAACAACTGGGACTCCATCTGGGCTTTCCGTCCCGACCCGTCAGACCTCCTCATCGCAACCTACCCCAAAGCAGGTACAGCCTCCAGACACAAGCGTGGCAAAAATTTACTCTAAATCTGTTTATCTGTCACTCTGAACAAGAATGTTTGATGAAATTTTGCTGCCTGTCATAGAAAATTTGGGCTGCAAGGAAAAAACTCTCACAAGTCGCTTAGCGCTCACCTTGAGGGAAAGTCCTTTCTAAGAACATGAATATGTATTTTCAGACTGGAGCTTTCAGAATTTTAATTTATATCCAGATACATCTGTGACCTAACTAATATCCACAGAATTAAATAAAAACTTTGAAAGAGACAATAATCTATGAGATCAAAAATCGTTTAATTTGTTCGTTTTTTGAGTTGAACCTTTATTCTACCGTTTATATTATTGCGTATAAAGTGAAGGTGAAGGCAGAATATTCATGTTTCAAAGTGATGGAGCATAATTTGACCAATATAGGTCCTCAAAAAGACATAAATATCTCAGATTTTCAGCAGTCACGTAGCGCTCACCTTGAGGGAAAATACTACCCTGCAAAAAATACAAAACTCTTACCAAGTATTTTGAGTGTAGTTTCTTGTGCAATGAGCTTGTTTTAAGTAAATATAGTTTCTTGATATTGATGAAAAAGTTCTAGTTCCATTGGAAGATTATTTCACATATACCAAGAGATTTTTTTCCATGTTACAAGTGACATAATCTGCCAGTGGAACTAGAACTTTTTTTAAACAATATTAAGGAACTATTTGCATAAAACAACCTTCTATATATTGCTGAAAAGTTACCTGTAAGTTAGTTGTGTCTTATTTTAAGTGTATTTAGATATTTTCACTAAATAAACCAAAAATATTTGGTATGATTTTCTGTCTTTGCAGTGCTGTGATGTTATTGACTTCACAGATCATCTCTACAAACATAAATCTTTCCTCTCCCTTTAAACCAGCGGTCCCCTAAAGACCGGTCCCCTATTACAACAAAATCCCCCCCAAAAAAGAACAGAAAATCAACTGGGCACAAACATAAACCTATACACATATTTTGTTTTCAAACTTGCAATCTTTACAGCGAAACACTTTTGTGTATCTGCTTTTTGTTTTGTTTTTTCATTCATCCATACCGCTTCCCCTGCTATTGCTTTAAGCTAATGTGGTTGAGTTGGTATCCCAGTTTTGTGACAATATTTCCTGGCTGTTGTAACATCCTGTAAGATGACAAGTTCCCCAAATTTCCCAGGGTGACTGAGCACAATTTCTGATGCAACGTAATAGATGGGAATCAGTGTTTCATATTCTTGATTAATGATAGGATTCTGTATGTTTTGGACCCCAGGGACCACATGGACTCAGGAGATAATCGACCTTCTTCTTCACAACGGGGACGCTGAGGCTTGCAAACGAGCTCCAACCCCGGTCCGGAGTCCGTTCCTAGAAATCTGCTCTCCACCCCCGATCCCATCAGGTGTGCGTTCATCCTCGAATTATTGTTCCTTCATTTTTGATTGGGTTTAGAGACTGTGAAGTGTTATTAGCTTGTTCTTCTGTTTGTGTTATGTCAGAATCTGTAAAAACCATTTATGGGGGATGTTATCATACGATTATTCCAGACTAATGCACCTCAATGCACTAATACCCCGTAAGAATTTCCCTTTAATACAGAAGTCAAAGTATGTGGTTCAAACATTTAACTCTTTATATTTCACAAATTTAAAAATTAACCACAGTTGTTCACTTTGCAACAAACTTCAATGTATTTTATTGGGGTTTTATGTGTTGGAGAGGCACAAAGTAGTAAATAATTCTGAAAAAGAAGAAAAATAAGACATGTTTTTAAAAAATTTTTGGAAATAAAAAATTGCATTGTGGGATGAATTTATATTCAAAACCCCAAGTCAATGTTTCAACCACTTTTCTGTTTTTTTTTTTTTTTTTGGGAGGATGTCGCTACAAGCTCTACAAAATGCAATTACCAGAAAAAAAATAACATTTAAGTTTTGATATAAAAATTTTGATTATCAAAACGCGTGGATGAAATGACCAGTAAATGACTTTTTCTTCGAAAATAGTTCCAACCGATTAACTAATAAAAGCCGCTTAGACCTTGTTTTACAGTATTGTAGTTTGCCCGCCATCCAGCAGAAGGCGCCACTGGTCATCATTATGCGGATCCGTTGATACAGAAGCAAAAAATGGCGGCCATGCTAGGCCTGTAAAGAGAAAACGGCGGTTCAGTCAGGCGTAGGAGCCAAAATTGATTTTATTCTGTTCTGTTTTGAAATATAAACACCCGAGAGGTTACTTGATTTATCACCATAATACTCACTCATTCGGTCGAGTTGCTACTTGACGGCGCAAAGTTAACATATTATGAATAATGTAGCCGTTTAGGTTATGAAAAGGCGATCGGCCCTCTTAATACAAGGGGAAACTCGTGTTTAAGAATATGGCCGCTTATCAATTAATCATTAGTAGATCCATAAGATCAGCTTTCGATTAACTCATTAAACAATAACTTGCATCCCTATTTTTAATGTTTTTGCAATGCACTGTATCTAAAATGTTAAACAGGTTATCTAGCCTCTCTGTGTGCTGAGCTCAGAGTTGCAGGCTGAATAAATACGTTTTAAGTCTTTTACATGTTTCTGAATTTCTCGTTTTAGGTCTTGATCTTCTGAAGAAAATGAGCCCTCCAAGACTCATCAAGACACATCTTCCTTTTCAGTTGGTGCCTCTAGGATTTTGGGAAAACAAATGCAAGGTAAAACCGGATCTCCAACAGACTTATCAAACCAAGAGCGATGCAGCCTCTTTCTGCAGCTCCTGACTAGCCAGTTAATTGCATATCGATGGGGTTAAAGGTATAAAACAGTGCAGGCAACTGTGATAGAGATCTAAACATTATCTTCACCGCAGACTTCCTGCTGTAAATCTGTGATCATATTTCTCCTTGTCTTGCGAAGGCTATCTACGTCGCACGCAATGCCAAAGACAACCTGGTGAGCTACTACTACTTCCATCTAATGAATAAGACCCAACCTGAACCAGGACCCTTTGACAGCTACATACAGGACTTTATGAGAGGGGAGTGTAAGTGGGTTGAATTTCATTCCTTTTGCTTCTCCTTAAACTCAATACACTGTTAAATCCCATTTAAAACTGAGTCAGTATGCTGACTTATTAAACTTTATTGCTGACAGTAAAGTTTAATTTGGACTCGGATTACTAATTAAACTTTATTGTTGAGTTTTCAGGTAAAGTTTAACAGTTATTGGTAAATTATCCAACCTTTGTCACCTGCTTTCTTTTTTTTTTTTTTTAAATCAGTGTTTCCCTTTAAGAAAATCTTCTTATGCTTCACTAGCTGTGATGAGATTAGCACCAGTTTGCCCAGCCAGCATCAGATATAAATACCAGTCAAAGGAAAACAACCTCTGCAGATCTGCGCAGGAATTTCAGCTGCATTTTTCAGTTACTGATGTTTAACTGACATTACTGAAATAGTTGCTGCTTTACTGAATCACAAGCTGAACGTTTTTACCATTTAAGTTTATGTGTGAAGCACCATTCATGCACAAGTTAATTAAAAGTGCTTTACAGGGAAATAGAGAAACAGAGTTAGAGGAAATTTATTTATTTCAAACATATTCACAATTTAAATACGATAATAGATATATTTTTGTAACTATTTGTTTGAAATGGAGGTAGACTGAACTAATAAACCAAACTTCCTCCTACACTTATTTTATTTTACACATTATTCTTTACTTAGAGGACAAAAAATGCAAAAATACATATACGTACATTCATTTATGTATTTTGAACAGCTAAAAAGTAAAAACAGGGGGGGAAAAAAGAAAGAAATTAAAAGAACAACAGTCTCACAATCTAAGATCAAGAATGCACATGTTAATGTTTAAAGCAGCACTGGCTGCCAGAGGCTGGAGAAAATTTCTCCAACCTGTTAAAACACGAGTTTTAACACTTCTAATCACGATTCAAACACCTGAGTCCGTCTCCTCAGTGTCCTGGGGCTCCTGGTATGACCATGTCAAAGGTTACTGGGTGGAGCGGGAGGAGAAGAATATCCTTTACCTCTTCTACGAGGACATGAAAGAGGTGAGGACATTAGTGCTTAAATTAAGACCTAAAACCTAAAAATCTGTCAACAAATGCTAGTTTTAAAAGCTATTTGACACAAGAAGATTTTAGAAAAGATTTAAAAACCCTATTGCTGATTTTTGTCTGATTTAATCAATTTTTTTGTCATTTTCTTTAGGTTGACATGACCGTACACTGTCAAAACACAAAATCTAGTTTTGAGTGCAGTTATCTTAGCGCACTATAAATAAGTGAAAACTAATTTACAAATAACTTTTCAGCCTTATTTAGGAGCTTGTTTTAAGTAAATAATTCCTTCATATTGATGGAAAAGTTCTAGTTCCACTGACAGATTAAATTACCAATAACATGGTAAAAATATCTTTCTATAAAGAAAATAATCTGCCAGTTCTTTTTCATCAACAAGAAGAAATTATTGACTTAAAACAAGCACCTACATATTGCTGAAAATGGCTTTTTATTAAGTTAGTTTTGACTTGTTTTAAGTGTACTAATATATTTGCACTAGAAACTAAAAATATGTAGTAAGATTTGTATGTTTTTTGCAGTGTTGCATTTTTCCTGGAGGTGAACGCTAAAGACTGCTGAGAGTCTGAGGTTTTTTGTATCTTTGTGAGGACACACATTGGGTAATGCTGGTCAAATTGTCCCACTTCACTTTAGAACCTGATTATGCTGCTTTCACCTCACTTAAGTCAAGCTCAAGTCCTCAAAATTAAATAATTTTTGCTTATAGTAAGGGAAACATGTCTTGCTCCACTGGTAGATTTTTTTTTTGTGTAAACAAACTCCTATATCTTGCTGAAAAGTTACTTTTAATTTAGTTTTGTCTTATTTCACGTGAGCTAGGATATTTGCAGTAGAAACTAAACCAAACACTTGGTAAGATTTTGTGTTTTTGCAGTGTACTTCAACCCACTCATTAATTTATGCTTCAGTTTTTGTCATGGTTGATTGTCTGAGTGTGAATAGAGTTCTGATGATCCCTACAGAATCCCCGCCGTGAAGTGGAGCGCATCATGAGGTATCTGGACCTGTCGGTCTCTGATGATGTCATCAACCGGATTGTAGAGCTCACGTCCTTCCAGAGCATGAAGGAGAATCCGATGGCCAACTACTCCTGCATCCCATCGCCTGTTTTTGATCAGTCCATCTCCCCGTTCATGAGGAAAGGTGAGTACAATATCCGGAATTATACGCAGATATATAAGTCAGCGATCAAACTAAGGTTGCTTAGATGTAGTGATCCTAAATATGGAAAATGGCTTGCCTTACTATAACTTTTTCAGTTAGAAAAAGAGAAAAAAAATGTTTTTCATCCATTTTTTAGTTGGCAAATTTGAAATACTTAGGAAAAAAATAAAGTCGGAAAGTTCAGGGTTTTCTCCCAAACCCCCAGCCTCAAAATCCAATATGGCTGCCATGTTCAAATCATGGTGATGTCTTTGGACCCAAACTTTTTTTTCCCACATCTGATGGTTTCATACCAGCAAGTCTTTATAGTCACATTGTGTGCAATCTGTGTTAGTGAATGCTCCTTTAACATTTGAATACTTCAAAATTCTTATTGTTAGCTAGCTTGTGTTGCTAACAGCAGTTAGCTTGTCACTGACAACAGCGATTACCTCATCCCACAAGCATCCCACGGGTTTTCTGATTGGCAGTTGGAACATACTTTGATTGGTTCCAATCAAAGTGTGTTTGGAACACTTTGATTGGAACCAATCAAAGTGTTGGTTCTAACGTAGATGGTCCATCTACGTTAGATGGACCATAACGTAGATGGTCCATCTACGTTATGATTTTTACATTTACATATTTACAGTTGTTAATTTCAGCTCATATCAGGAGTTTTCATAATATTATTGTTGTTTCCTTTTAATTAACTTTCCAATCACCTGTGATGATTGTTGATACGAAAATGGCTCCTCAGCTCCACTAAAGCTGCTGTCACAAAACTGTTAAGTGAAGGGATTTTATGAAAAATCACGTCTGAGTTATGAATAATGAATGAATATTAGGACATAATATGGGGAATTTAAAGTGTTCTGCTGCATTGGTACAGGATATATTACTTTTTCCAATGCCTCACGGTATTAATTGATTTTTTTTATTCATATTTAAGGATCACCTGTCTAAATATAATTTTCAGTGCTTCATGAGCGCCCCCAACTGGTCAGATAATTACTACCAGCTGAATTAGTCAAAGTACCAAAACCTTCAGTTTTAAGTATTTTCCTGCTGTATAGTTTCCAGAGTCGTGTAGTAACTTGTTACATTTACTTGAGTAACCTTTTGGGAAAAATGTAGTTTTAGGAATATTTTTACTACGCTTTATTTTTTACTTTTACTTTACATAATTTTATTATGAAGTGTTTCTACTCTTACTTGAGTAAAAGTTTTGGATTTTCTACCCACTGAATGAAAAGCAAACATGTTTTAACCAGAAATTCACCAGACACACACCTGCAGTTTCTGTTAAAGCTTCTTGAGTTTATCTTGAAAGAAACTGATTTGGAAAAAAGTTTTATTTTGTAATTTTATAAATTATTTTATATGTTGTCCTTAAAACACCAAAATTTCCTCTTAACTTTACATTTTGGTCCATCTGATGATGTAATTATTAAATGATTGACAATTTGATGAGTTACTAAGTACTTCACTAAACTTTTTGCCAAATACCCTTTTACTCTTACTTGAGTCATTTCTTGGTCATCTACTTTTTTCTTAAGTAAAAATAAGTTTAATTTTTGGGTACAAAAATTTGCCAAACAAATAAACTTCAAAGCTCTTTCATAAGAATAACAATTGATTCCCAGGAAATGTGACCAAACAAGGCAAATTACTATTAGATGTATCAACCAAGAACTTGCTTCTAAGTTTTTTGAATATTTAAATATCCAACTGTGTTCTTCTAATTTTTTTACACACTTTTTAAATTTTATTTTATTTTTTTTAATTCAGGTGAAGTGGGGGATTGGAAAAACCATTTCACACCTGAGCAGTCGAAGATGTTTGACGAAGATTACGAAAAGCAAATGAAGGACGTGAACATACCGTTCAGGAGCCTCATCTAGAGGATCTGGAGGGGTTTTCTGCAGACCAAAGGCAGATGAACTGACTCTGTTCAGCACATAAACAGCAGCACTGTCAGCAAATTTGGCACAAGCTTAAAACCAAAACAAGCGATCAAAAAAAATTATAAAAAAATTATGTTTCAACACTGCAATCACTGCACCTCGTTATGTCTAAAAGTGAATAAATGTGTACCACAAATTAAGTTTTTAATCGTCACTTTATTAGAGCTCCTCACGTAAACAATAAATAAGACCAGAAGTGTTGTGGCTGAGTGCCCATGTTGTGCCATGAGACCTCCATCATGGTACCTACGGAGAACGCTGGCAGCTGGAGGTGCGTGCGTTTTATCGTTTTTATTTTTTTCTGCTCTTATGAAGTCATTTTTGCAACCCTACAACACGCTGTACAGAGCCTGGGCCAAGCAGGGAGGCTGAGCGACACGAAGAGCGACAAAGACTAGAATAAAAGTACTGAGCTGGAAAATCAATCATATGAAAATGGACAGAGGACACAAAAACAACAGCGGAGAATATCCAAGAGGTTAACAAAAAAAAATCACCTTTAATACATACTTTAAGTCTTAGAATAAAATCTTAAATATTTTAATACTTTGTCAGCAGACATTCTCTCCTTTAATTCAATTCAATCTTCTCTAGGTGGAGGCTGTTTTTCGGTGGATTTTTGTTAAGTTTTTATTGTTTTTATGTTTATTTTCCAGTGTTTTCTCTTTTTTTCTTCTACTGGTTGGAAAACTATGGCTCCTCCTTTTGGTTATGATCTCTCGCTTTCTCTCTTCTTCGCCTCAAGAAGATTTTCTTCTTCTACATTTCTACTTTTTAGCCTCTGTGCCTGGTGAAGAGAAAACAGATCAATTAGATAAGGTGCAATTTTTAAATGCATAAAAAAACACAACAGTCAGTCCAAATACTATTTTAGACAAACAAAATAATGGCGACAACGTTCGTACATCTGGAGAAGCAAGCTGTCTGAAATTCTTTAAAAATCTAAACAAATAAAATACTAGATAATTTGTTAGGTGAAATTCAATTGTGGCTCTCAGCTAAAGTCATTTGGATTTTATCTAAAGGCCTAAAATCAATTTTAAAAAATGCTGCATTTGACATACCTTGAATTGAATAAATCACATTTAATCTAAACAGAAAGATGTTGGAGATTTTTATGTCAAATAAAAGAAAAGTGTAGAAAAAGTAAAGGCATAAACTGAATTTTTTTTAATGTTTAATGATTTTGTTAACGGGCTCTAAAAACACCAGTGGCGTACCACAGGGTTCCATTTTGACGTCCCTCATGTTTAACATCTACATGCTCAGATTAGAACAAATTATAAAATTGATCATTGCAGATGATACTCGGCTCTACATTAATTACAATGTCACTAAGCGACCATGAATCCTTTCAAGCACTGAACAGATGCTTAGTTCAAATCAATAAGCTACATGGATGAGCCAAAAGTTTCTCTTTAGCTGAATAGAAACAAAACTAACTGGACCTAAACAGGAGCGATCTAGAGTCAGCAGCACACAGCTGGAAACTACTGATCAGATCTGAAGTCTGGGTGTAGGGATTAAATCAGACCTTAGCCCCCAGCGACACATAAAGACAGTTACAAAGTCAGCCTTTTATCACCTGGAGAAAATGTTCGTGATTAAAGGTGCGGCACAATCTAGAGAAACTAATCAACGCGTTTGTCGTTGCAGCACAAAATACATTAAAGATCTGCTGTTGCTGTATCAACGTTCCAGACCAGTCAGGTCTTTTGGTCCTGTTTCTGGTCTGGACCAGAACCAGAACCAAACATAGCTGAAACACTGAGTTTCTTTAAATCAAGACTAAAAACCCATTTATTGAGTGTAACCTTTAATTAATAATACCTGGAAAATCATAAATTTTATCTGTGTTTCAATTCTTTACTACCCTTTTCTATGTCACCGCGGTGTATTTTTATCATTTTTTCATCATGTACAGCTCTTTTAATTGCCTGGTTGCTGAAATGTGTTAAACTGGCCTTACCTAAACTCAGAAATAAGATGGATTGTTTTCATAATGCTAACTGTTCAAGCTACATTGATGCTGAGACAGTTTCCATTGATTTACTGGGCTGGTTATCTGCATTAAAGCTTAACAAGGTTACATAAAAAAACTTTTAAAATCTTTTTACTGAAATGCAGATTTTTCTCAGAGAGCTGCTTCTTGCAAACCAATGGCACCAATTATTCCTCTATATGGGATCCCCCCCACTAACTAAATGCACTCAAATTAAAGGCTATTTTTCTACATTTTTAGTAGAAGATGTCTAAACTTTAAGGCTGTTCTTTATCAGACATGGAAAACCAAAGCAACACGACGTTGAACAGTGACGACTCAGACGAGACCAACTCACCTGCATGGTGTCAGAAGCAAAACTAGCAATAAGCAGAACTAATAGAAGGAGACAGCTGCACTGTAAAATCTCAGATCAAAATGTATTTTTCTATATTGTTGTTCAACAATGTGGAGAAATGCAGACTAAATGCAAGTACAGGACATGGAAAAGACAAAAACTAAACAACCACAAACATAAACGGCTAATGCACACCTTATCACCACTAGCGACAAACAGTGGAATACCTTGTTTTAGTTACAGGTTAACGGAGATGGGTTGTTCAAATTTACTCTGGAAATGAGCAGAAAGGGTCAGTGAATTAATGATTAAAGGAGAGGTGAGAGACATGACACAGGTCAGGTAAGGTCAAACAAACTTAATGGAAGTTATTGAAGGGAACTTAAGGAGTGATTCCTTAAAACAATGAGGTATTAATTAATTATTCAGCAGAGAAATTAATATGAATGGTTACCCTACAAAACTTTTTACTAATTTGAAATTGCAGATGCCCAAAATCATGAGGCTACTCACTCTCAACGTAGTTGCGGGCCATGAACTTCAACACCTCATCAATGAGGATGACGGGGAAGGAAAGTTTCAGGACCATCATCCACTGCTCAACTGACAGATGGGTCAGCTTGAAGATCATCTGTGGAGGCGGAGGTTAAAGGTGGAGGTCAGGGAAACTTTCATTTTGAAAATGGCCTATCAAAAATCACTTATTTTACTTTTTTGGGTCTCAACTGCTTCTGAAAAAAGCCCAGGTTCTTAAAAATACAAGAAATTTTTTTGGTGTGTGGAAAACGAGCAGTTTCTAAAACCTTCCGATTATTAAGTCACAACCAACAGAAAGTTCCCCATTGATATTCCTTCATCAGAGTATCTGCAGTTTACAGCAAGTCAAATTTAAGACTTTTTATAGAGGATCTATTAAGCAAAATTAAAATTTTGCACATTTTTTGTACTTCCATTTTTCCTTCGGGTAAAGGGTTTATGACTTGCCATCCAGAAACCACTTGCTGCATTCTTGTTGGTCGTGCATTAGGCTCCACTTTTGCTCTTCAAAGATGTAAGGTTATATGACTGTGTATCCATTTTCTTATGCGAGTGTAAACATTGAGTTGGAGGGTGTGGCCAGCATCAGCTTATTTGGATTGAAAGAGACAAGAGACCCTAAAACAGTTCATTCTGAAAGGAGCTGAAATTATCTCAGAATGATTTTGTGTAAAAAAAATAATTTACTCGTGTTTCGTGTAGTCTGCAGACCTTTCCTAACCTGTTCAAAAAAGCATAGAAGGTCACCTTTAAAATATTTATTGAATTCAGAGACAAAATTGGTACAATGGACTTACGGGCAGTGGGTCAACATAGATGATCATGAAGTGCAGGGACATGGACAGGGTCATGGCGGCAAGCAGCCAGAAGTTGCTCCATGGGGGCATGCGCACCAGAGACTGATTCTCAGACAAGCTGGAAAAAGAAATGGACACATCAGTTGAGGCTAAAACAGCAGCCGTAAAAATTATTTGTGGTTATGAAGGTTTAGAACCTGTTGAGAGCGTTGCACATCTCAATGGTGACCAGCACAGACAGGGCCATGGTCATGGGTGGACATGCCTCAAAGATTTCGCAATCGAGACCGGCGAAGTCCTCGTTCTCATCATGGCACTGCATGAAGTGGGACTAGACCAGAAAGATGGGAGGGCTCAGGGAGGCAGTTCAGGTATCGTGGTGGAAGATGTATAGAAAAAGATATCATAGCTTACCAGCTGGTAGTAGGTGATGCCGGGACCGGTGGCGTCATAGAGGAACCACCAGGCAGCACCGCCAACAGTGGCAGCACCAACGTATCCTGTTGGGGTTGGACACCAGCATCAATGTCTGCAAATGTTTGTTCTACAATTAAATGAAACCCAAACTAAATCTCTTATTTACCACCAATAGCCATGTATCTGAAGAACAGCCATCCAGAGATCAAAGGCTCCTTGGGGGAACGTGGAGGTTTGCCCATGATGTCCAGATCAGGGGGGTTGAAGCCCAGAGCGGTGGCGGGCAGACCATCAGTGACCAGGTTGACCCAGAGCAGCTGGACGGGGATCAGAGCCTCAGGCAGACCCAGAGCAGCGGTCAGGAAGATACTGAACAGACAGACAACTTAGGTTAGCTCAAGGAACGAAGGAAAGACATTGCTTAAGTCACACAAGTCACTCACCAGACGACCTCACCGACATTGGAGGAGATGAGGTAGCGGATGAACTGCTTCATGTTGTTGTAGATAGCTCTGCCTTCCTCAACAGCAGCCACAATGGAGGAAAAGTTGTCGTCAGCCAGGACCATCTCAGAGGCAGACTTGGCAACGGCAGTGCCAGAGCCCATGGCGATGCCGATCTCGGCCTTCTTCAGGGCCGGGGCATCGTTCACTCCGTCACCGGTCTGGAGTAGGAAGAAACAACCGTCATTTAGATTTTAATGTACTGATACGTGACATCACTCGTATCAAGTTAAAGCTGCATCACAAGGTTCAGAGCTCTTACCATGGCTGTAATGTCATCGTGACCCTGAAGGTACTCAACAATCTTGGACTTGTGGGCTGGCTCCACACGGGCGAAGCAGCAAGCCCTGCGCACGGCCTCGGACTGCTCGCTAATGGGCAGATCGTCAAACTCACGTCCGGTGTAGGCCTTGCCAGAAACATCCTCATCCTCACTGAAGATGCCAATGCGACGGCAGATAGCAATAGCAGTTCCCTTGTTGTCCCCTAGAATCCAAAGGGAAACATTTGGTCTCCAATTTGAAGGATTGTTTTGAGTCTCAAGGAACTTACATAGCATTTTACTATGTATAAAGCATTACATTAATACAGCCTGCAATAAGATTGTGAATTTGGCCGATACTAACCAGTGATCATAATGACACGGATTCCAGCATCCCTGCACAGCTCGATAGAGCCAGTGACCTCCTTACGAGGGGGATCCAGCATACCAACGCAGCCAACAAAGGTCAGATCAGTCTGAGGAGGGAAGGATGATGATTAGGACATGTTGTCTCAATATCAAGCAAATCGTTGACTGGATTCTGGTCGTGGTTTCAAAGCTGCTACGCCATCATGCGATTTAATAGACGCTTCCCACTGTTAATACATCACAAAACATGGTTAATGGATGAACACTTTTACACAGAACATATTTGGTTCAACAAACGCGTTTACTTTACATCCTCTCCTAAATTTTGGTGCTTCGGTATTGGTTGCCCAATCAGAGTTTTTGTCATTTCATACAGGAGGAAGTCAGGCATGAAAAGTCAAGATACTGTCTAACACAAGATGTCTCGTACCCATCAGTGTTTTAATTTTCACCTAGCTTGGGGGTTGCTTTGTGCCTTTTTGACAACCAATGGTTATTGTAGAAGAACATTTCTATCAATACTATGTAGCATCTCAAGTACAGTATTAGACAAATTAAATATGTACGCGGTGGATGTGTTATATATGTTGTGCATGATATATGTTGGTAACACTGTTGCCTTGAAGGTTCTGGGGACTTTATGCATGGAGTTTCTATATTCTCTATATGCGCATGTATTGGTTCTCTCCGGGTAGTCCGGCTTCCTCCTATAGTCCAAAAACATGGCTGTTAGGTTACAGAGTCTCCATAACTTGCCCTTATGTATGACTGCCTCTATGATGTCCTTTGATGGACCGGTGGCCTTTCCAGGTTGTACTCCGTCTCTATCCCAACGACCACCAGAGATGGGCAATAATCTTAACTTTGTCATATGGTGAAACTATTGTATTTTGACTCGACATCTCATAACAGCCGATATTCATGCTTCACCTCATAATCGGCAAACTTGGTTGCGTCCTCAAGGATCATCTCCTCTGGCTTCAGTGGGCTGTCGCGTGTGGCAAGAGCCAGACAACGCAGAGTGTCACGGCCAGTACCCCAGTCCCTGATGACGGCCATGATCTTATCCTTGATGGCGTTGGTCAAGGGAACACGGGTGGTGCCAACGCGGACATAGGCACACCTGTCAATCACACCCTCAGGGGCACCCTGAAGAGACAGCAGGATTGGATAAGGAATGCCTTATTACAGCTCAGGTTGGTTCACAACAGAATAAGAACCCACCTTAACGAACATCTTAGCGCTACCGTCACCCTTGGCTGGAGTGCAGTACACAGACATGGACTTCCTGTCACGGGAGAACTCCAGAGTAAAGTTCTTCTTCATGAGCTGCTTAATCACCTTTGAGAGGATAAAGAGAAAAGAGGTACTACCATCAGGTACGTCACAGTCGCCAAATATTTACCGAAGAACAATGATTCTCGTAGCTTTATGTATGTGAAGAGCAAACTTACAGAGCAGCAGGCGTTGGCTCTCTCAATCCTGGACAGATTCTTCACATTGCTGTTAAAGACGTTCATCTTCTCAACCAGGCAGCACAGGGCAGTCTCAGTGGCCTCACCGACCTTCTCAAAGATCTTCTTGGACTGGAGAACACAGATGTTGATAGGGTGACTTGGTTTCATCACTGACAGCAGTTTGGTTTCTCTCTGGCACACTGGCAGTTTTGGGGTTTACCTCATTGTAGTCCAGAGAGGAGTCGTTGCACAGAGCACAGATGGTTGCCAGCTCAACGAGGCCATCATATTGGCTGCAGTTCACCTTACTACCTCCCTGGGAACTGATGGGAAAGGGCAAATCCAAATAAATAAATGATTCAAGAGTATCATTGGTCTCTGAACAATGACAAATTGTAGTCGAGGCAGACTTACACCTCGCCCTCGGGGGTGTACTTGGAGCCAGAGATGTCAAAGGCATCAAGGTCAACATGGTCCCCGTCAACGTTCTTGATAACAAACATCTGGAGGAGAGAAAACAGCGATTGGTTTTCCTTTGATTAACGCAGTCTTTGACAGAAAACGATCAACATTCTATAGCGGCGTTTCTCAATTCCAGTCCTCTGGGACCCCTGCCCTGCATGTTTCAAGTGATTCTCTTATTCACCTGACTTGAATAAGTGGGTGATTAACAGCCTTCTGCAGCAGTGGATGGCATGCAGGGGAGGTCATGCAAACATTTCAATCAGCTGTTCTGGAACAGAGACACATTTAAAATATGCAGGGCATTAGTTTCTGAGAAACACTCTTCAATGGAGTGAAGGTAGTGATGATGGTAGGAGTTCATCTTGTAACCGGTGGGTTGCCAGTTTGAGCCCCTGTCTTTAGACAAGGGACTTCATCCGCCTTGAGTGCTGGTGGTGGTCAGAGGGCCACCATACCACCACCATCTCAAACCGGCAACCCTCTGGTTACAATTCAAACTCCTACCACCCAATAGAAAAGTGTTTCTCAATTCCAGTCCTTAGGAACCACTGCCCTGCATATTTTAGATGTGTCTCTATTAGAGAACAGCTGATTCAAATAATTACATGCCCTCCTCTGCTTGCCATCAAGTGATACAGAAGCCTAGTAATCAGCTGCTGGTTGTGGCGTTTTTTCAAACACCAACAGGAACACCACACTGAATGTAATGGTTGAAGAGCTTTGGGATCCTCTGAACTTGGTAAAGAACTATACAAGAGCAGGCCGTTTACCATTCTTCTTTGGCAAAACACCCACCTTGGTCACACACATCTGGTTGGTTGTGAGGGTGCCAGTCTTGTCAGAGCAGATGACGGAGGTGCAGCCCAGGGTCTCCACAGAGGGCAGACTCCTGACAATGGCGTTCTTCTTGGCCATACGGCGGGTACCAAGAGCCAGACAGGTGGTGATGACAGCAGGCAGACCTTGGTTTTCATGAAGGACACTTAAAGTCAATTGATAAAGAGGAAAACAAGGAAGACAACAAAAGAAAAATCTTTATTTGCCATCCTTACCCTCAGGAATGGCAGCCACAGCCAGAGCAACAGCAATCTTGAAGTAGTAGACGGCACCACGGATCCATGAGCCACCGTGGACTGGGTCGTTGAAGTGGCCGATGTTGATAGCCCAGACAGCGATACAGATGAGTGTGATAACCTTGGACAGCTGCTCGCCGAACTCGTCCAGCTTGGCCTGCAGAGGAGTCTTCTCCTGCTCGGTGGCGGCCATCTGGTCACGGATCTTGCCGATCTCGGTGGAGACGCCGGTGGCTGCAACTATGCCAATGGCCTTGCCAGCAGCGATGTTGGTGCCCTGCAGCAGCAGTTAGAGGCAGATGAACGACGTCAGGTTCAACAGAGACAAACTGGTGATGAATTAGACAGCAGAAGGACACTCACAGAGAAAAGCATGTTCTTCTTGTCCTGGTTGACGGCTCTGAGGTCGGGGACAGCCTCTGTGTGCTTGATCACACTGACGGACTCACCTGAGGAGCAAAAAAAACAAAAGATTTACCAAACGCCACAGAGATGGAACAATAAAAATACAACTGAAGTGTTTTTTAGGAGACCTTACCAGTGAGGATGGACTGGTCAACACGCAGGGTGGTGGACTTGATGGAAACAATCCTGATGTCAGCGGGGACTTTGTCACCAACTGTTGGGATTATAAAGAATATTTAATATTTACTGAACTCTTACATAAACCATGGAGGGTTCATTGCAGTGTGGATTAGTTTGTCTACAGCTGCAGCCAAAAGCCAATATAAAAACAAATTTATGAAAAAAGATGAAATAAACAAATAGAAACTAATCTGAATATCTACGCCCATAATTATTTATACTATGGTACATTTTGTTTTGAGGTGATCTTTAATTTTTCAAGCATATTTAACACAACTGGAAGTAACGTTAATGTCTTGGAGCGGCCCAGACGGAGTCCTGGCTTGAATCTGATTGAGACTCTGAAGGAAGCTAAAGATTAGGGTGATGGCATGGCATCTTTTTTTATTTTATTTTTATTTTCTGAGCATATTTTACCTTGTTTTACTCTTTTTTAAAATAATTTATTTGTCCTATTTTACTGACTTTTGGTGTATCGTATCTAATCTAGCTTCTCCCTAACTAGAGAATGTGTCAAAACAAGGAAAATACCTCTGAGAATTAATTTGCAAATGACCCCTAAGTCATTAGAAAACAGTATAAATCAACCTGTGGGTTTCATAGTGAAGCGAGGTTTAATGCGGCACTAAGCTGAGCGGACCAGCTGGACGGATGACAGGTGTACACTGACGGATGAAGGAAAGTGAGCGATGGCCGGCTGGGGAGAAGAAATGAAGCAGCCGCTGGTGAGGGTATTTATACTCATGGTTCTCTGCAGTCAGCATGATTGCTCCGCAGAGCTGCACACGTCGCCTTAAAAAGGCACGGCGCTTTGACATGAGCGTACTGTACGCCCTGATTCCCTAAACACAGCCTGAAATTAATCAAAACTTCAAGTAGGAAGTAAAACTGTTTCCAATTCGTTTCATAATGCTCAATTATTCATGTTGTTTTTAGTACTGGTGTTTTTTGTTTGTTCAACTTTTTTATTTTTTTAATTTCTCAGATGTTGATTAGCTGTAGCCCCAAAGATGGAACAATAAAAACACAACTAAAGTGTTTTTAGGAGCCTTATAGTTATAGTAGACTTATAGTTTTATGTTACTGTGATGTAGTTACTATAAAAGAAGTCTGCTCAAGCTGCTATGTGGTTGAATCTTCAAAGTGAAACATTTCAATAAAAATATTGAGGTAAAAAGGAAAATACATTCAACTGTGAAGCTTATTTCTGACGGGACGTGTATGACAAAGTATTACAATAATAATAATAATAATAATAATAATAATAATAATAATAATAATAATAAAATTGAGAAGTAATAATATTACAAGAATAAACTTGCAATAATACAAGAACAAACTTTATTCTTGTAATTTTAGGATGTTATTCTCAAAGTTTTATTTTATTTTTTTCTTTACATGGACCTAATACTCCATCAAAGAAGTGAAACAGACATCTCTCAAAAGATGATAAAATAAGATAAAGGATATATTAATGTAAAAAAAAAACCCATTTATCTACGGTGATGGCAGTCTCTGAGGTTGGAAGGCCTCTTTGCCGTCTCCATCATCTTTATCTCCCTCCACAGATTTTCTGTCAGATACAAATCAGAACTCACGCTGGGTCAAATCTGAAACATGAATGTCACTTCAGTCTAAAGAAAAGTGCTGGTAGATTAAAAGATTTCACAAAGCCCACTATTTGTGGTGCTTTTTACGGTCAGGACCTGTTGTCTCTTATCGTCTCACACCTCACAGAAATCCAATCTTTCAACCACAGTGACGAGGCTGGACAGTTCTTACCGGACACCTCCACAATGTCTCCGGGGACGATTTCTCTGGCCTTGATCCTCTGCACACTCTTTCTGTCAGAACGGTAAACTTTGCCCATCTCAGGCTCGTACTCCTTGAGAGCCTCAATGGCGCTTTCAGCATTACGCTCCTGAGGACAGACAAGGGAGGAGATGATATTCAGAGTTGGGTGGTAACTAGTTACATTTACTCAATTATATTTACTTTGGAAATTTTTTGTTTTGCCTGATTTTATTGGTTTTTGTTACTTAAATGAATTATTGTCATCTTGGTCCTTAAAATACCAAACTTTCCACTTAACTTAATATTTTTGGTCCATCTAATGATGTAATTTCTAAATATTAAAGGACTGATAATATGATCAGTTATTCAGTTGTTGAGTAGACTTTTTACCAAATACTTTTATACTGTTGAGTAATTTCTTGGATGGCTACTTTTTACTTTTACTTGAGTAAAAATATGTTAAAGTAGTGAGACTCTTACTTGAGCAAAATTTTTGGTTACTCTGTCCACTTCTGATAGTATTGAGACAAGATATAAAAACTTGAAAACAGCTGAGGACGCTTAATGAGTTAAACTAAATTTAATTGCTCTTATAGGTCTAATTGTCAAGCGGCCAGTTTCTTAAAAAGCTGAGTTTTCTTTTGTATTTGACCAGCTTTCTACAACACAAAAGGCTGAATTTTTCAGTTAAAAATCCACATTATATCTGAACCTTGTTTTTATACATTTTTATATATTGTTACTTTTTTGTTTCGCTTTACGCACTCCGCTATTCTGTCATCATCACATCCTCGCCTTCCTAGCAAATCAGTAATTTCTGAATGGGAAGTTGTTGCTGCTCGACTAAATGTGCGCTAAGATTAAATTTGGGCTTGTCGAATGTTTATATTTCAAAAAACAACCGCACAAAGTGCGTTTTAAATCCCAAACCAGACTCCATTTGGACCGTTTCTCTTTCCTGATCCGCCATCCGTTTAAGGATGACCAACGGCGCCATCTGCTGGATGGCAGCCAAACTATAACAAGGTCTAAGCGGACGTTATTCGTGTAAGAGTGAAAATTGGAGTTATGAAAATGTAAAATGTTTTGGAAATGTTTTATTGTGAAAGGCTCCCCGGATGGAAGGGGGAGGGAGGTTACGGCTGAGTGCGGTAACGGCTGATGGAGTAGCGGAGAAGAAATTAAATGTTCGACATTGAGAAAGAGCTCAATTGTTTCTGTGGATTATTCTACAAAGGAGAATCACAGTACCTGGACACCCACGAGTCTTACATTAGTTACGGTAATCGATTGGATCTAATTCTAATCCAATAAACCATTAATTAATAATTCATCATAAAAACACCAGCAGAGATACGTTTCAGCTGCTTGTTCTCCATAATGTTTAAGACTGACTAATAGTTTCCGCATGACGAGAAAAATTAAGCTAGCTAAATCTCAGAGCTATTTTTAGCTTCAGTGTGAAGCAACCGCGTCTGGGTGCGGAACATGGGCCGTAACCGAAAACCTGGGTACTTTCTGTCATCGCTGAAATGGATACGTGTGGAGATATTGCTCAATGTCTTGGGCCGGTGTCACCGACCTGCCACACTCCGACGACGGCGTTAGCGATGAGGATAAGAAGGATGACGAAGGGCTCCACGAAGGCGGTGACGGTCTCCTCGCCCTCCTCGAACCAAGCCAGCACCTGAGGCCAGAGCAGGAAAAACAGTCAACAAAAGTCAACAAATCACCCTGTTCAGGTATTTTTATTGACGGGAATCAGAGAAATAAAAGTGTCTGAAGATGTAGAAATACATAAATACTTAGACAGAGGTGGGTAGAGTTCCCAAAAAGTGTATCCAATTTTGAGTAGCACTAGTTCAAGATTTGTTTACTCAAATAAAAGTAAGCACTAAAAATTGTTTTGTAAAAATATAACTCAAGTACTGAGTGATTGATCAAAACATCAAAATTACATCATCAGATGGACTAAAGTATATAGCTATGTTTACATTTTAGTATTTTAAAGATAAATATGAAAACTAACAAAAACTGCAGGTGTTTGCTTGTCTGTGTCTGGTGGTTTGTTTTGTGAAAACAAGCTTCTTCATTCATTGATGTTACTCAGTGGGCAGAGTTTACAGAAATTTTACTCAAGTGCGAGAAGTGATACTTCATAGTGAAAATACTCAGGTGAAAGTAAAAAAAAGTCTCATCAAAGTAAATCTTTACAAAAATGTTACTGAAGTAAATGTAGTTACTACCCAACTCTGCGCTTGGATTACCAAATATTTACATTTTGTTTTGAACAACTTTCTTGAACATTGTTTGTATGATGACATAATCCTCATTAATTTCAACCCTGTAGCTTCTCTCTTCTCCTGGTTTCCTCCTGAGGAGTTCCTCCATCTCTTCCTTCACGCCTGACCTTTCCCGAAGGATTCGGTTTCTCCCCACAGCTTGGGGGCTTTCTTAAAATAAACCCCTCACCCCTTAGCCCCCTACACTTTCACGGGCCCCCTTCTCTCGTTGGCTTCTTAATATTCGCCTTCTAAGGCCATCGTGACAGCTGGCCACAAAAACTAGGCACAGCAATTAATACACCTCCTACAAGCCCTTTGCGCTGCGGCTTCTCAAGTTGTCGTCTTTAAAAATACATAGAGAGGTCGAGGGCCTTGAAGAAGGGGGGATGTAGAGTTGTATTTCACAAAAGCGGCTGCAAGGGTTGCGATTAACATGTCTGGTTTTGCTACATTGGTTTTTGTGATTAAAGATTAAATGAAAAAGTGAAAGTCTTCATGTGTTCTTAAAGCTTTAAATGTGTTAATGTCAATGAAGGTGGAAGATAAATGGCCTGAAATAACTTACAAAAGAGATGCATGCAGCCAGCAGCAAGATCCTGACGAGCAAGTCCTCGAACTGCTCTATGATCAGCTCCCAGATGCTCTTGCCTGAGAGACACAAACAGTCAAATCAGCCAATGACGGGAGGGAATATTGAGAAATCGTCGCCAATGATTGACAAACATCGTCCAACTTTTTCTGTCATGTCATTGCTCAATGGGATTGCTCAATGTAATTTGTGCTCATGTGGAGGAGGTACTCAAGTAGACACTTACCTTCCTCAGCAGGAAGCTCTGGAGATCAAGTTGACGCATGGCGGAGACACAGAGAGACAAGGAAATGCATCGTTTAGTCAGTGTTCACTGGAGAAGCGTTTTTATAAATTGTTGGGGGATATTCTCAACATAAATTCACCAAAACGCAAAAACTTCTCAAATTTGTGAAGGAACTTTAATTAAAAAAGTCAAGCTGCAGTGTTGTTCTATCAAATGATCATTCATTAAAATGTTTACAGACAATCCATGCAATGAAGACCCTCAGCCAACGGTTATTGATCAGATATATCAGCAAAAAACACCATCTAAGGCCCTGTCTGCATTACCAACCCTAAAATTATCTGCCTCTGTTGGTTGAGCCTGTCCATATATCATCCAGGAAGTTTCTTGAGCCGTCACCTGTCTCTCTCGCTCTCCAGCCATCTTCTTCGGCTATCTTTAAATAGCTCCTCACAGCCGTCAAAGTCTGTGCTTCTCAGTATCTCTGCATTTTACCAGCTGTTGTAAGTCCGCTCTAAAGCAATGAGAGTTTTCAGAAACTATGCTGACGACAACCCAACTGAAAACCAGAAAATATCTGGTGGAAGTAACGTAGTTTTCTGAATGGACTAAATGCCAACCCCCTCCATCCCCATTGCCTGGACTCTCACCATTGAAGCCGTATTTCTCCAGGCTCTTCTTGACCTGGTCGGGAGAAAGGCCGACGTTCTCGTTCACCCCGAAGTAAGACAGGCATTCTGCCGTCTCCTTTGTGTGCGCGTTCTCCATCCTCACAGGATAGACTAGTCGTGCCTATCCACGCTCTTATTCTCCTGTTGTTGTGCTTCTGTTATTTCTGCAATGTTCAACCCTTGGTCCACCGCCCTCACTTAGAACTGTGGCACCCTCTGATTCAGGAGTGCTGGACTGACAGAAAGAGCGAATGGGTGCGTACACGCGGAGGGTTTTATACCCCGAATGGGCTCGGGATGGGAGGAACACCCCACTCCAACTTCCTGCATAGGCCGACATGCTGGTGGTGGCGGTGGGGGTTAAAGGGTGGGGTTTGAGGTGGAGCAATGAGGAGGTGAGACGATGGAGTTGGATTTGGAAAGTAGGAGGTGATGCAGGAGATGGGTTGGAAGGAGAAGGAGGTGTTGCGAATGGAAATGAGACCTGTTTTTGGAACATGCATGGTCAGTGGAATAAGAAGAAGGGAGAAGGTGAGAGAGCAAAGATGGGAGATTATGAAAGGGCGGGTGAACTGGAGGGAGCGCAGAGGGAGGGCTGTGGGGGTCACTGATTGACAGATCAACTGGTTTCTGCTCAAGACGATGGCCAAACTAGTGGGAGGCAGATTGACTCGGGGAAGAAGCTGGCACGGTTGGTACAGGTGAAGCTGCTCATCCCTGAAATCTCTGCAAACATGTTTAGAAGCATCTGCAATTTTACACAGATGCCCACCCAGTTAAATGAGACATAAAGTATTTTCACACCTGATAGAACAGTAGGTTGGGTTCGATTGGGGACTGAAACTGCAACATTAGTTCCCAACCAAGAAATGTTGATTGGTCCTCCCATTAATCGACATTCTGATGCGTAACGATGGCACTTGACAAAATGCAAGCTTCAGTTGTTGAGTCTGCGTTCTGTGACTTTGTATTTTAGTGTTTTTAAGATGTAAAGCACCTTGAACTGCTTTGTTGCTGAAATGTCTTATACAGATAAACTTGAAAACATTTGTTACATTAAGTTGGTGCGGGTCTCTTTCACACTCCAATGCATTTTACAGATATTATTACATAACATGAACTGGATGACTCAATGTCTTTATTGTATGTATATTTGTTGTAAATGTTTGTGTGTATGTGAATGTATATTTTCTTGTTCCATTTTTACCTGTTAAAGTTGCAGTATGCGACTTTTATAAAACATATTTTCGACAGTTTGGGATGAAATTAATTGGTTATCTAGAAACAACCAATCAGAGCCAGAAGGAGGGTTTTGGCGCTGTCAATCACCCTCTGTATGACGCTGCTTATCTTCCCGCTGCAGCTACCACTGGCTGTCATGAATGCTAAGTCCAGATAGCATGGCCTCCCATGACGGCAGATAAATGGTTTTCCTGTAACAGTAAGTTGTTTTTACACCATTAGCACATTTAGCAGCTAATACTCAAGGATGATTGACAACCCTTCTGGCTTTGATTGTTGCTTTTTCTGCATTTATTTAGTCAGCAGTAGTAGATCTGTCTCAAGCTGTCACAACAAGGTAACAGCTTTAACAAATCTGGGACAAAAAAACATTAAATATAGAAGTTACACACTGCAGCTTTAAAGAATATAATATGTGTCCCCCTTTTTACGCCCCCCTTTCTATGGGTTGAAATAAAGCATTAATAAATTATCCCAACTCTTTGAAAAACCTATTCCCCTCCTCGCCTGTGGGGGCGCTGCGCCTAGAATCACTGAAGGAAATGACTCGAAAACCTCTAAAGTTTACATGAGCACAACTTCCTTCTTCACGAAATGTAACAAAAATGGAGTGGTGTCAGGTTTACCAGTTGTAGGATTTCTCTTTTGTCTTTGGTAAAAAAACAAAACAACACTAGCCATTTCTCACGCTTGTTTTTGGGTATATTTACCCAGAATGCCCAGCACTGTAGTCCACTTCCTGTTATAGGAGCGGTCTCCGGTCCAGAGCTCATGGTTTCAACCAAACCGCAGACCTACAGTGTATCACAGCTTTTGGAGATAGAAAAACAAAAAAGGAAATGTAACTTTCAGCCAAAACTTTTGAGATTAATCTTAAAAATTTTACAAAAAAAAATGAGAAAGTTCTGAGTTTGAAATGTCAAATATTTGCTAGAAAAAATACACAGAAAGTTTGACATTAATCTCAGAAATTCCAGAGAAAAAAACTTTGAGTTTCAGAAGCAGAGGTCACCTCTGAGTCTCATCTCATGGACTCTGAAATAAATGCGTCTTTCTGACCAGAGCTGACAGCATGTTGAAGAGTTATGAACCGGACGCTTTGGAGGAGCATTGCAAACCTTTGGTAGAAACGGCGCCTTTAATTCCAGTGAAACCACGCAAAAAAATAAATAAAAAATCCTGGTAAAAGCTTACACCCGGACCGCGCACAAGGTATAAAACTGGCAGAGTTCAATTGATCGGTTTGGATCAGACAGATCCAACGAACCGATGAATTAGCGCAGATTTCTCTGCAGATGCGACCAGGAAGAATTTGAGGTCGAGCGTTCAGACCGCAGCGGGTGAATTGCTTGTAATTTAAGTGAAGTGGTTTAATTTAATTTATTATAAGTCATTGGGGCCACAGTCAGTGGTTTCTGTCCCTACGGAGAAAAGGTTAGATGCGTTCATCTGCTTTATGTGTGATGGGATCTGGATTCACGGTTCAACCAGGTGAATATTAACTAAACCGCATAAAAATGTGGCCAAATAGCCTAATGTTAATATGATTATAATTTGACAGGTAAAAATACTACATGACCGATTTTTTTTTTATGTTGTCAAAAAAAGGCTGACCTTTAGGCGAAAGTAAAAAAAAAATAAAAAAAATAAACTTTTGAAACTCAGAAATTTCCATGTTTTTTCTGAGATTTATCTCTAAATTTATGATTTTTTCTAGCAATTTCTTTACTTTTCAGTTGGATTTTTCTACACTGTACTTCTTACTTTTACTCAAGTAACGTTATTATGAATTATATATGACATATATAGAGTATTAGGCCTATTGTAGATAGAAATAAATAAAGAAAATTTTTGACTTTTGGGTCACAGAAATTAGTTTTTTGGCCAAAATTTACTTTTTTCTACAATGGCCCTAAAACTCGGTCATATAGTTTGCTTTTTGGTCCACATCTGAGTTCAGTTGTGCATTCACACCTCTCCAAACGAATCAAACTTTCTAGGCAAACGAACTGGATTTTGATTAAAACAGACCAAACTGGTGCGAATGAACCCTGAGTGGACGTATGAAGAAAGAGCAGCAGAGGAATGATGGCCGGGGGACGGGAATGCCAAGATATCACATCACAGAAGAGGAGCTCTCGCCTGCAGATCCTCCGGGATCAAGTTTGATTTATTTATTTGTTTTTAAGAGGAAGGGAAAGTGTCAGGGAGCATCCAGGTCCAGAGCAGGACATTGGCCTCTTGTGGTGGAACCGGTGCAGTGAGGGAAGCTGGTAAAAACTCAGTGTGCTGATTTACTGTTTGTTTTCAGAGCTGTAAATGTCCTGCTGCCTCCTGCAGCTCTACTGTTGGTAATAAATGCAGCTGATTGTTAAAGTACTCGCCACTTACTGACATTTTTTATCAATACTTATGAATTGTTAACTGAAAACAAGCTTCTATATCTTGCTGGAAAGTTATTTCTAAGTTTTGTCTTAATTCAAATGTACTAAAAACATTATTTGCACTAAAAACTAGATCAAAAATACTTGATGAGATTTGTATTTTTTTGCAGTGGGTCATGTTCCCTGAAGTTGAGCGCAAAGTGACTGCTGAGGTTTTTTGATCTTTGTGAGGACCCATACTGCTAAAGCCAAATTGTCTCTCTTTACTTTAAAGCCTGATTATACTGTCTTCACTTTATATGCAACTTACTATTAACCAGTGAGGTCAAGTTCCAACCTTCAAAATTAACAAAGTACAGGGCGTGCTCCGGTGGCGTAGAGGTCAGCGCGTCCCACGTTTGGAGGCCCTCAGTCTTCGACGTGGCCGTCGCGGGTTCGATTCCCGGACCCGACGACATTTGCTGCATGTCTTCCCCCCTCTTCTTCCCCCTTTTCTTTCAGCCTACTGTGAAAAAAAGGGACACTAGAGCCCACAAAAAGGACCCCCTGGTGGGGGAAAAAAGAAATTAACAAAGTACATGTTTTTTGCATTATTACAGATATAAACTGAGATTCTTAAAGTGACTCAAACTCATATCTGAAAATACAGAATTCAGATTCATATTCTGGGAAAGCTTCACTGCAAAACTAAAGAGTATAGCTTCTGGTGCAAATATATTATACACTTGAAATAATGTTTTTGTAAGAATCAAAGGCTTGTTTTATGTAAATAGTTCCTTAATATTGATGAAAAAGGTTCTGGTTCAGATTATTTCACTTATAAGATGAGAAAATGTCTTGCTATAAATTAAATAATCTGCCAGTGAAACTAGAACGTTTTCATCAACATTAAGAAACTATTGAGTGAAAACAAGCTCCTCTATCTTGCTGAAAAGTTACTTGTAAATTGGGTTTGTATTATTCTAAGTATACTAAGATATTTGTAGTAGAAACTAGACAGAAAATATTTGGCAATCTTTTGTTTTTGCAGTGCAGCATTTGAATCTTTTCCCCACTGAAACATGTTTATATTTGTTGCTCTCCGCCGGCGTACCATCTCCGTTTCATCTGCTCGTTCTCCGGGCCCCCAGCTGTCGTCCAGCCGCTGTGACCTCTGAGATTTCGGGGGCCGTGAAAGGGTTTGGCCTGTCAGTGTCTCCCTCAGGGCACAGCAGTGACATTTAACTCAATATCCCAGAAGGATAAGGTTTCTGCCGTGCTCCCCTCCATCTTCCGCCTCTGTCTGTCGCTGAAGTGTGAGTAGCCCGTGCACGCAGGAACTCCTGCAGACCCTGCGAACTGGGACACCCATCTCCACCAGCCCCCCGCTGGGTGAACGCGCCACACCCTTCGTCCTCGCTGAGGGATCACCGTGTGCCACCCAGCGCTTTCCTCTCTCCACTTTTGAACTTTGTCCATGTTCCCAGCTCTTTACAAGCGTTGAGCGCTGCGGCGGCGCAGCTGTACTCATCCTATGCAACTAAGTCCGTCTCTGCTGACTTGCAGACCTCAGGCAAAGTGAGAGGCAACTGGTGTCACTCTAAGATGTATAGCTCTGATATATTTTCTGCAGATTGCACTGTGGAGAGGTTTCTACCCGCCACATTGAACATTTGAGCACAAATTTGCAAAGAAACAAAAATCCTACCAAATATTTTGGTGTAGCTTTTAGTGCAAATGTGTTCGTACACTTGAAATAAGACAAAAGTAACTTTTCAGCAAGATATATGAGCTTGTTTTTAATCGATAATTCCCTAATATTAGTGGAAAAGTGCTAATTTCACTGACAGATCATTTCACTTATAACATGACAAAAATTATTGTTCTAAGTGAAATAATCTGCCAGTGGAACTACAAATTTTTATCAATATTAAGCAATTATTGACCAAAAACAATCTTTCTGAAAAGTTACCCATTAGCTAATTGTCTTTTTTCAGGTGCACTAATATACAGACTGGTGAAGCAACTATTTAAAGTGACCATCGCCTATAAGATTTTGATGCAAAAAACGTTTAATTTAATTAAACTGATATTTTGAGCTTGAGCATCCTGTTAATTTTATTAAGTATAAAGTGAAGATGAAGGCAGCATGGTCAGGTTTCAAAGTGAGGGGGAACCAATATGTGTAACGCAGGCCGGACACGTGTCCTCACAAAGATGGAAGAAACCTCAGACTCACAGTCACCTGGAGGGAAAATGCTGCACTGCACACAGAGAAATGAAAATCTTACCAAGTAGTTTTAGTCCAGTTTCCAGGGTAATTTCTGAACACAAGTGAAAATAAGACAAAACTTACTCACAAGTAACTTTTCAGCAAAAACTGTTCTAAGTCCATAATTCCTTAATGCTGCTGAAAAAGTTGTAATTTCTCTGGCAAACACGGATGTTCACCTGGTATTTTCGCTAAATTGTCATAAGTTTCATATTGAAAGAATTTGATTTTAAAGAATGTTTCTTTAGAATAAAATTTACTTTCCAATTATGTCAGTTATATTAATGATTTTAATTTTGATTTTAAAAACAACACAATTTTTACGTAACTTTATATTTTAGTCCGTCTGATTATGTAATTTTTAAATACTAAACAAATGATATTTGTTCTGTTGCTCTGTACTTGAGTAGATTTATTTTTTTTTACCCAAGTAATTTCTTGGACAGCTAATTTTTACTATTTCTATAGTAAATATATGTTGAATTACTGCTACTGTTACCTGAGTACAATTTTTCGGTCATCTAAGATATTTGCACGAGAAACTACCAAAGATATTTGATTAGATTTGTGTTTTTTGAAGTGTAGGTAAAATTCAGTTACACTGTAGATATTATTTTTGCAAAAACAGAGCAGAACTGAACCTGATGGCACCTGCATATCGTTTTTCACACGTGCAAAGTATGCTAAAAGGCTCTCAGAGTGATTGGATTTGTACAGCAGTGCGGACATAATTAGGGTTATGGATAAAGCAGCCATAAAGTTGGCTTTAGCACTGTACTTGTTACAGCATTAGCTAATAGTAATAATAGAAGTGGCAGCTGAGCCTCTGAATCCAGAATTCCTCTGCAGATATAAATAGAGAAGGTGACAGTGTGCAGTCGGCGGTGGCAGCACAACAGCTTTGCTGCGTTTTTACGTGGGAATGTCTGCTCCGAATGCAGCTCAGATTCATGAATCAAACCTCCACGTATCACGAAGAAACGTTGGGACTCATTAAAACTCCACAGTGTCATTAGTGTCCAGTAGGACTGCGAAGGTTCTGGTTGTTCACACCATTCCAAGCACTCAGGGATGTACTATATAAGCCACGAGGGAGCTGATGAGGGAACGCGAGACTGTTGATCATTTTAATAGAGTGTCGCTTACCTGGTTTGCACTGCAGATTACAAACCAGAGGCGTTTTATTGGGAAACTCAAGGTGAGCTGAAGGTCTCAAAAAGGAGAATGATTTACTAAGCAGCTGAAATTTTTAGAAAACCCAATTTAATCCTAAATAAGGTTAATAAGTAATTGTTTTTGTGTTGTTTTTTCTTTTTTGCAAAATCATCAAACCTAATTGTTGTCATAAATCATGTTATCCTATTAGGTATTCAAAATGGGAATGATAAGAGAACATCACATTCCATCAGAATAAAGGAGATATATATTTTTTTAAATTAACCTTTTGCATGTTTTTTGTACTTCCATTGGGTGTCTATTGCTTCTAAAAGCAGCCCAAACACTTAAACAAAACCACCCAGGCAGTTTTTGGCAATAAGTTAAAGTTCCTTGGTGTCTGGAATGTGAATGGTTTCAAAAACCTTCCGAATGTTAAGTCACAAATCAGCAGACACTCGACACACTTCCAAGTTCTTTCTAGAAAATGTCAGAGATAAATATCAAAGTTTCTTTTTTTTTTCTAGAAACATTTTGAGTTTAGAATGTCTTTTTTTTCTTCTGTTTTTCTGAGATTAAACACAAATTTTTAATTTTTTAGACAGAAATTTACTCCTTTTTTCCATCTACAATGGCTCTAATAGGCAGGTAGGAAGTTAGCATTAGCGTCAACCACAGAACGCCAGCCTCTAACATTTGACTGACAAAAAAGTCCCAAAAGAATAAAAAAAAAATACAATTTATAGAACTACATCTTGGTAGAATACAGAATGTTACTTTAATTTAACCCATATTTTATTGAAGTTGGATTAGAAATTAGGGCCCTACAAACATTTTTGTGGCTGATCGTAACGGTTTCGTTTACCGACATGACTCAATGCATAGTAATGGCGCCTGAAGGTTAGATAATTACGGTTAGCTTTGCTGCATAACTTTTGCGAACTTCTGCCCAAAGATTATGTAAATTAATACAACTTACATTTCTGGGTTTCATTTTGTTAACTGAAGTGTTCTAACGCGGCAGCGCGTCTATGGGCGGGTAGTAAAAGAAACGTCTTCTTGGCTCCACTACGAACCAGGAATGTGCGCATGCGCGAAGTGCCCGCATGTAAACAGTAACGTTGAACGTGTCTATTTTAAATGGTCCAGCCGCTGCAGATTTTAATGTGATCAAACGTTTCTAAGTCCAACTTGCATTTCTTTTTTAAATCTAAGACATTTTTATTTTTTATTTGAATTTTAATAAACTTCTGATACATAAATTTTATGTTTTTAAAGGAAGCACAGACACCCGGATGTGATTTCTTTATTTACTCAAGGCCTTTCACTGAATGTTTCCAGCTTAATTAAATAATCACTGTGATGAATTTAGTTGCAGTAAAGCACATTGTTCAGCATTAAATTACCAATATTTTCATCCACAATAACATCTGCCTTGCCATATTGACTGGCACACATCCATGAATCAGGAGGCTTATATTTCATGAGGGCCGTTCTGTTACCAGAGTGTCGTAAACCAAATCCTTTTGCAGTTTTATAATAGCTGTCATAAATTACAAAACGGCTCAGTGTGTCAGGCGGGCAAGGCGATATGAATGGCTATGTACAGTATTTGATATCATCTGAAAGATGAACTCTGTAAAATAAACATATTTAATGTCTTATCTATTTTAAGTCCACTGACCTTCCCTAACCAAAGGTACAACTGTAAGCGGAGGGAACGAAGGAGCCGCAAAACTCAAGTTTCTCTTTCCAGTGAATCTTAATCTGGTGAACAGACTCACTGAGGTCAAGGTCAGGATTAATTCGGACCTCAAAGCTCACAGAGCAGCACAGATTTAACCCAAAAGTCCCCCAGTAAAATGTTTGCAAACAGTGAGCTTCAGAATACAAATAAATAGGTAAAAAGGTGAAAAATTTGAAATTCATAAATTCTCAATTGAATAATTGGTAAAATGAAGGTCAGAATTAACGTCATTCAACTTGTAAAATACCTTTATGACTATCTTAGGAAAGATAGAGAGTTCATGACCTTTTTTTAAGCCTCCATTCTAGAGTAGTACACGTTGTTCCTGTAAAAGGAAGGCAGAGTGATGGACGGGGCGTCTTGACCGGGTCGCTGATGACAGGAAGATGAATAAATGCAAAAAAAGAGCCAGAGAAATGCAGAAGAAGAAAACAAGACTTCATTTAAATCAGTAAATATAGAAAGACGCCAAATTTTTGCAAAGAACGGCAGCATCAAATAGTTTTGTCTTTAAAAACAAACACTTTGAGATTGTGATTATTTTTATAAAAAATGCAGCTGCATGCGAAGTAAATCTTTACATTTTTCCATTTAATTAAATTAGGGATGTCTATACACGTAACCTAGAGTAAAAAAAACCAAAACATTCAGCTAAATTTTATTTTTTGAACTGGTGAGAGTGGGTTAATTTATCCATTGATACTGCCACCTTGTGGACAAAAGCAAACATCACACACCAAATACAAACTAATGCTCCAGTGTTTTTTTACTTTTTTTGCCTTGTGTGCAGATAAAAAAAAAAAAAAAAAAAAGCTGAAGTGTGGCTTTTTATTTACACCCAATAAACAAACACATTAGTGGAAAACAATTAAACATTAGATTCTTCATTTTGTGATGTGAAAGAATTGGAGTAAATCATGTTTGAAAACAATTTCCACCTTTTCTGGGAGATGCATCATGAAGAAACATGTTTCCCAATGTAACTACTATAACTTATTTAATCAATTTACTCACACCTGTCTTCACTTTATTCTGTGACGTGCATTTTTTGGAATCCTTCTCCTGACTGATCCCTTTGGATCCAGTGGCGATGATCTGCATTGTCCAGGCAACAAACTACATTTACCAGAGATGGGCACAAAAAACTAGCTAGCTAGTCAGCCAACAAGGGTTTATTAGCACTGATGAGGTGCTAACATACTGGTGGGTGAGGCTGTCACTGATTAGCTGTTAAAGCCGCTAATTTAAAGTACCGTGAAAGCAGTTTGAAGTTTGTCAAAGTACTTCAGCAACTAATTACCTTCAGGTAAGTAGCTGAAAATAGCTAGGTAGCTACTCTAGCAATTAATTAGCTGCTAATTAGCAGCTAATTAGTGATAGCCTCAACCACCAGTTTATTAGCACATTTCTAAATGCTAATAAATTAACAGCTAGCTGTTACTTTAGCGGTAGCCTCAATTACCTCAAGTCACAGGATGTGATAAAGATTTGCCTGACAAAAAATAAACTATATAGACTGAGATTAAACAACATTTAAAAGCTGTGATTAGCAGTATTTAAGGTATACTTCTAAATTTTAAAATAAATTTAAGACATTTTAGGGCCTTACTTTTAGAAACATGAAATCAAGACTTTTTAAGGATGCACAGAAACCCTGCTTTGATCTAGTAGAAGAAATAAAATGTGTAAATCTGTGAATAATTTACAGTTTAATTCCTGCGACTAAGCGTGGGTTCAATGTAAAACTGATAATTAAACAAACACAGAAGAAGAAGGAGACACGGCAGCTCAGATTCTCGGTTTATTGGTCAACTCGATGAAAGACTACAAAACGAATTCACAAAAAATCTCTTTCAAGTAATCAAATCTGTACAAACCTAAACTGTATGGGGGGTTTTTACAGCTCTGGCTCATATGAATCTGACGAGTCATTTGTGTCTGCGCGTGTGTGCCGGCGTGTTCTTGCTTGGAAATGATGCAACTCCTAACAGCAAAAATAAGCAAGACACAAAACACACACACACACACACACACACACCTGTGTTTGAGATTTTACAGTACAGAAACAGGGAAAACAAAATACGCCTCCCCCCTCTTACTCTCTACAACTATGCTGCCAAAGCCGCCACGACAGCAACCTGTCTCCCCAAAACAAACCTGCGATTTCAGTCTGGTTGCCATAGAGACCGACCCTGTGGTTTCAACGCGGTCAGAGCAAGGGGAAAGTATAAACCTTTCAATAAATTTGCAAAAATGTACATGTGATTTTAATGCTCACCTGCAGACGAGACAAGTTTATAGTCCGCGCACGCACGCACTCACTCAGACAATTCATTACATTAAATGTTTTAAGAAGTACAGATAAAAAAGGAAGAAGAAAAAAAAGCCCTGGGTATAGGTTTGATTTCTGGCTGTTTGGTGGAATAAAGGAGAAGAGAGGTAGAGAGGGCAGGAGGGATGGGCCGGAGGTCGAAAAGCAAACTACTGCTGTCATTTCTTAGCTTTCCTGGGAGGAGTGACGGGGCGGCCGGAGCCCAAGCCGCCTCCGCCGCCGTAGAACAGCTTCTTATCGGCGGGTTTCAGGATCTGTTGCAGAAAAAAACCCCATCAGGAAAAAACAAATAAACAGAGAAAGTAATGTGTTTTCTAAAGATATTAACATCTGTATCATTCCCAATATTGGGAATAGAAAAATATCAAAATCGGTACCGGTAGGGCTGCAACGCTAAATTTTCTTGGACAATAAATTGTTCCAGATGCTATTGCAACAACAGTAATGTTGTTGTTTTGAGACAATTTTTAAGTAATGTGATGGTAAAGACATAATAATGCAAGAACACATTGTAAAGGTAAAAAACCATAAAATTTTAATGAATGATGCGTGTAAAACATCTGGCTAGCCTGCATCTTGCAATGACAGAAAAGTCCAGTGATTTAAAAATACGCAGAATAAACAATTAAATAGTTCTGTAAAGACACAATTTAAGACCTGTGATTTAAGGCCAACCTACTTTTAAGGCCTAATTTTTATAGATATGTGAATTTAAGATTTAAGGACATCCTGTTATGATTTCATTGTCACCACTAAACAGACATTTTTCTGGCCCTGATACTCCGTCTGTCATTTGCAATTTCTTTACGAGAGACTAAAAATTAATTAAAATTGCAAATCAAGTTAGGTATGAAAATATCGTAGATTTAATTTTTTAAGAGCTGTGATAATTTTCAAAGATTCAGGTGTAATGCTCACCTGGAATGAACACATGAGGGTCTCGTCTACACTCATCATGGCCCCTGCGTTGTCGAACTCCCCGCAGTAGTTTGGGGCTGAAAACAGCGTCACCAGCTGACGCTTAGCAAAGAACTCATAACCGTCCTCAACCACCTGAAAACCAGCAGGAGACGGTCAAAATGCAGCCGAGCGAGGAGGCAGGAGAAATAAAAACTAATAAAAATGTGAGTTTTGTAAAACAAAAATAATAGTACACACAAAAAAGAAAAAAAATTGATAAAAAATTAATTGAAAAAATTACAATTTGTTCTCCCCTCCAAAAACTCTGAGTAGTTCAGTTGGGAGTTAAGACGCTCCTTCAAGACGCTAACATACGTTTATCACCGATTCCAACAAAGATTAAGATCTAGAGAACATTTGATACCAGTAACGATGCTGCGGATACGGCTGACAATTATCTGAGTAATCGACTATTCTATTGACAGACGATTAATCGATTTCCCCAAAGATTAATTGACTATTCCAATGATTTACAGATTTTTCAGAAAATTAATTAATTGTTCTACCGATTAATTTATTATTACCATTAATTGGTTGTTGTGTTGATTAATCAATTACTCGGACAATAAATCAACTGTTCTGACAATTATTCAATTGTTCCGACGATTAATCAAGTAAAAAATTTGCACATTATCACAAATTTTCAACAGATTTGGCTTATTTTGTACATTATTAAAAATGTATTAAAATGCTAATAAATAATTCAATTCCTTTCCTAAATGAGAAAAACATTTTATTGCCTATAATGCAGTAACATATTATTCCTTTAGTGTACTCTTGATCATTTGTAGCGTCTGCAGCCAAAAAAAACCTTACATTTTTTTTAAAATCAACATGTAAAAAGTTCAGCCCTTTACCGAAGAGGATTAAGGCCACCGAAAAAAAATAATAAAAGAAGAATTCTGACTTTAATCTCAGAATTCTGAGATTAAAGTCAGAATTCTTTTTTTATTTTTTTTTCGGTGGCCCTAATCCTTTCTGCTCGACTTAATATCAATACACTGTAGGGCTGATTATTTTTTTAGATGGACTAATTAATAATTAGATAGAAAAATTCAGTTTAGGATTTCTGCATAGAACATATTTACAGACAAAGAAAGTTTTTCATCTAAAAATGTTTATATTTTTGCTCAGTTTTGGCTTAATTGTTGCTCTGACTGTGCTGTTCTTTTTTTAAATAAAATAGTACAGTTTTACTTTTAAATATCTGTATAGTCCAAATTAGTTTACCATTATTTTAACAATTAATCACGATCGAACCGATTAATCACGATCGAACAGATTAATCACAATCGAACAGATTAATTAAGCCCTAATAAGGGCAGAAAAAAGTTTTTAATTGGAGAGTAGGTAGGAAGGGAAACAAGTAAAGATATTAAAACAAATCAGACAAAAATACAAGAATAGAAATATTAGCAGTATAAGATTTATGTACAATCTACAACGTAAACTAACAGAAATCAACAGCCAATATTTACAACTTGGAGAGAAGTATAACTGAGCTTCAGCTTTTATTGTTGTTTTTTGAGAAGTTCCACCTGCTGCACTTCCACAAAACCTTTGAAAGTCATCAACCAGCTTGCTGAGAATTCAGAGAGGAAGTTCCCAGCCGACAGGAACAACATGAGCGCAGAGAGAGCCTCGCCTCGCAGAAACAGGTTCCAACAAGCTGAACACACCTCGAAAAAAAACATTCCTTTGTCCTAACAGATTATTTTATAACCGAATACAAATAATAATCAATTCAGCTGAAGAACAAGTCGCTCTGGTCTTGCTTTTGTCAACATCTCTCATGAAAAAATTAACTCGCCACACTGACCTGATGGGCTCGACAAATCAGGTCCATGTCGTGTCTGTGGAGGAACTTGGTGACCACGTCTGCGCCGAAGGTGAAGGAGACGCCGCGGTCGTTCTCGCCCCAGCCCAGCACGTCCTTGTCCGGGTCGGCCCACAGCAGGTCGCAGAGGAGGCCCTGGTCGGGCACGTCGGTGGGACGCATGACCCTCCTGACCTGCTCCATGGACTGGAGGTCCGGGGAAAGGCCTAAACACGAACAACGCCCAGGTTAAAAACGGAGAATCAGCAGGAAATATACCAATATTTTTGATTTAGAGCATTTGAAGTGTCAGAAACTGAACCAGTTCCACAGCGGTGACACTATTTAATCACTAGGAATCGGTGGAGACTTCAAAAAAATCAATAAATGTAAGCATGGGCCAAAATGATTAATTGAATTAATCGTGATTAATCGATTATTAGAACAATCATCAACTGATTCTGTAATCAATTAAGTGTAGAGACTCAAAAAAAGGGTCATTTTCTGACCAGTTGTCTTCAGAGCAGAAACTCAGCCAAAACTGTATAAAATATACATACGTTTAACATTTAAGATAAAAAGAAAACAACCTTTTGTTTGCACATATTTCTTTAGGCTAAAGCGATTAATCGGTTATGGAAGTAATTAGTAGTTAATTAGTAATTAATCACTACATGGAGCATACAGATAAATAACCCTGACCATTCAGCAAGCTGTTATTTAGCATGAAGGCCAGAATTTTTTATATAAACTGATTTTTGATTATTAAATCTGTGACTTTCTGACCGATATTCATTATTTTTTATATTTGTTTCACGTTGGATTCATGTTAATGTGCATTTAAAGACTCAACTTTGAATAAAAAAATATATCTGAAAAAATTCTCGATCAGAAATTGCACATGGAGTTTCTCCACGACCCTCAACTTTGAATAAAAAAATATTCAAAGTCGCGACCCCCCCACACTGAAGACCTCTGGACTAGATCAAAGATATAATTGATCAATAATTATTTTTTCTTCAAAAGGAGCAAAAACGTGAAAGAAATCCCTGCATATACCAGAACAAAACTAACTTTTGAATTTAATTCTGCAAACTACAAAGGTGATTAAACCAGATTTAGATTTAAGCTCCATCGTCGTCCTTCTGCAAGGTAAAGCTCCTTCATGTGTTCACTCTCTCTTGTGTAACCAGAGTTTACAGATCAGCAGTCTGTGTTTACATATTCTCACTCGACGCCGCCATTTTGTCTGAGCCCCCTTTCACATGCTTTTTAATTTCTCTAAACCTACAAACACACATTCACTGTGAAACACTAATATTTATTCTCAGCGGATGTGTTGACCGATTCCCTACGACATTCTCCAGATCCTTAAATGTTTCATCAGATGTTTTCCAAATGTAAATCCTAATAAGAGTAGGATTAAAAAAAAAAAAAAAAAAAAAAATCAACCTAAGTAGCCAAACACCGACTCTCTGAAAACGGGACATAAATAGAGTGAATTTTACGCTCGTTTGGCTGCGACAGAAACAACGGAGCAGAGATGAGAGACGAGTTACGGGGAGAGGAGGATACCTCCATGGCAACAGAAGATCTTCTCGTCAACGATGGCTGCGACGGGCAAACAGTTGAAGCAGTCGGTGAAGGTCTTCCACAGCTTTATGTTGTATCGCCTTTTACCTGCGAGAGAAAACCACATCAGAAAGCCTGAATGTCGGATGATTTCACTGCTGCAAACTGCAACCCGTTTCAGTGGGACTGCATGCAGAAGAGGAGGGGAAAATTATGTAATCTTCACTTTTCTGTATCGCAGATAAAACCTGAAAAGTGTGGCATGCATTTGCATTCAGCTAAACAGAGTTAATAGTTTGCGAAACAGAACCAGGTGAAAGTACAGGTGCACCGATTGCAGATTTCTGAAACTGGATCTGACAATTCCAAATTTTGGGTCTGAAAAGTTTTAAAAACTTTTTGCCGTTCTTCTTTGCCAAACAGCTCAAGTCTGATTGGATGAGCCACGCTCTCAGCTTTACCTTCCAAGTCCATCAGTTTAAACTTCACAAAATAATACATTTTGAAGTCTTGCCACACATTTGCAACTGGATTTATGTCTGTACTTTGACTGGGCCGTACACTTTTCCCACAGTAAAAATTCAAGCACTTTTCAGATGAGTTTTCGTACTTTTCCAGCACCACACTTTGAAGAGAAAAATAATACAAATGAACTAAAGAAAACTGTTTTTGTACAGTATTATATAATATAATTTATTACAATAATTAATACGTCTTGTTATTGTGTTTTACATTCTAACGCAGGGCGAAAAGGTAAAATATAACAAAATGTTATGTTTTGAAATGTGACTCCTACACACAACCCCTTTAAAACTGGCTGGTCTGAAAAAGTTACTTAAAAAATGTTTACGTTTTCCGGAGTTTAGCAAATAAAAATCATGTTGGTGATAATAACCTAAAACAATTAAAGGTTTAGTCAGATTTAAGTTCAAACAGTGAGAGAAAAATGTTTTTGTACTGGTTTCAACTGTACATAACATTTTCCAAATATATGCTTTTAATCAAATGGTAGATTGCACTTTATCACAAAACTGTGCAGGCTGAAAATCAAGAACTTTCAAGGCTGAAAATCAAGAACTTTCAAGGCTGAAAATCAAGAACTTTCCAGGACAGAAATTAATCTTGAAAAATAGAAATGAAAACATTTTCAAAGACTTCAAGCACCTGATAAAAAAACAAACACACACAGAAAAGCTGCTAAAATAAGGAAACAAACGTGAATATATTTTACTAAATGGGATTAATTACTGGATTTTTAGACTACTTTCTGTTGAACGTGAATAAATAGAAGAAATTTCTACACAATGTAAAAAAGTTTTAAGGGGAATGAAAACTTTCAATAAACACTACCAAACCAAACTTCTTCTTAGACGGTGGGTAAACAAATACAGTCTGAATTTATCCTGACTTACACTCATCATAGAAGCCGTATATTCTGTTAATGGAGGCGCACTCGTGGTTTCCCCTCAGCAGGAAGAAGTTTTCTGGGTATTTGATCTTGTAGGCCAGCAGCAGGCAGATGGTCTCCAGCGACTGCTTCCCTCTGTCCACATAGTCGCCCAGGAACAGGTAGTTGCTCTCTGGTGGGAAGCCTCCGTATTCAAACAGCCTCAGAAGGTCGTAGTACTGCCCATGAACATCGCCTGGAGAGGTGGAAAGAGCAGGATCGTATGGAAAACCGAAAATGACAAAAAATAAAATCCATTTTGTTGTATCCTTTTCTTTATATGTGTGTTTTTGTCAAGAAATGTATACATTTTGTTTTGCCTCTGACGAAAACAAGTTTCTGCTTTCATTACGTCAGTTTGGGTCCTCCATAGGTCTGAGCTTGATTTTAATTAAATTTCGACTCACAACAGTCATTTAGAGGCAGATATAGAGAAACAGATCTGATTATTAAAATAAAATTGATCCATAAAATTTAAAGATTTCCATCTGAGGAAGCCCAGACTTCATGTTGAGCAAGTACGGGGTCACGTAGACAGAAACAACTCGCTTTTAACATTATTCGTGCTTTCATTGCGTATACTGAAATTCCGAAAATAAATGTACTTATTGCTAATTTTGAAAAGTAAAAAAAACTAATGTTTTTCAATAAAAAGTTATTGTGATAAGTTTCTTATAAGAATTAGAAGAATTTTGATTTACTGCTCATCTAATAATGTTTTTAAAGAACTGAAACCGTCCTTATTGTCAGGTCGATAGTTTTCTATTTTCTCTATTGAAAAACTTGTCCTGGAAGCAGAGATGATTAATGCAGATAGACGGCTTGTTTTTTATCTTTTAGGGTGACAAAATTTTAAAACAATTAAAAAAATGTTAAATAGAACCAAACTTACTAAGCAGGTTTCTTCGTTCTTTAGCATACTGTCGTAATTAGAATCTCAAACATGCAGCAGCTTTTACTCAAAGCAGCTTAAAAAACACAGTGACCTTGTGCCCCGTTTTTGTTGCAGAGTTTAGACAAAAAAATTTTTTATAGTCCAAATAAGAAAAACTAACAAATTTGGTAAGTTAAATCCTATTTTTCTGTTTTGGATCCCCAGTGATTTTCCTTTCCTAAAATGATTCAGACTTTTTAGTTCATTTCCATAACATCTTGCATGTTTATGTTATTAATAGGTGAATACAAATTTTAAAAAGATAAAGAAACAACCATTTTATTTTTAAAAATAAAAAGAAATGTGAACCTTGGCAGAAAGTTTTACACCACTGCTTTAAGGATGTCCAACTTTAATCTGTAGTGAAGCTAGAACAGATGGAGAAACCAAACTTTGTGCCACTTTTTAAATCTAAAAACATTAAATTCTTATTACTTTTCAGCAAAAAAGTAAAATTAAACTCCTGGCTATACTGCAGCAGTAATTATTGGTCAACATACATTAAACAACTTTACGTTTAAAAGATCAAATAGCAAAGTGGTTAAAAGTGTTATCTACAAAAAGCTAAAGGTTCAACTCTTTCTTTGGGAAAAACATTCATTTTTCACACCAACCATTATTTAACTAAATATTCCAATAATCAGTTGATTTTCAGCAGAAAAAAACTCAAGACGTGAGCCTGAATTTAGTGCTGTAATGTAGGGCAGAAACGATTAATCGTGATTAATCAATTGTTGAAATAATCGTTGACTAATTTAGTAATCGATTAATCATTAACTGGAGTACACATCCATAAAAAAGGGCTGAAATAACAGTTAAAATTGTAAATAAGCTATAATTGTATAAAATTATACACAGTTTGCATTTAAGATAAAGAAAACATTTTCTCTGTAAACATGTTCTCCCACATTTGCTGAGCCATTTACTGCATTTTAAGCAATTATTTATTTTGTTGTGTAAAATTTTATGAATTTGTTTAATTGCATTTTAAATGCAATTCTAATGTTGTATTAAAAAAGCTTAAGAAGTTAAATAAAAAATCTGCAGAAAGAGCTGCATTACCTAGACAATTAATCAATTAATCATTAGAATAAGTGATTACTAAAATAATCATAAGTTGCAGCCGTATTGCAGAGGTTTTTTTCTCTCCGTTTTCTGCAGAGTAATGCAAACTCGGCCACTTTCTGAACTCCACACACTGTTCCTATGAAGTAACACTGAATGGTGTCATCAGCACAACGACTCAGGAGAACAAGTCCAAGGAGATTCGCACTGCAAAACAACACGGCAGCGGCAAGGCAACAAAAAATAAATAAATCTCTGCATGCTATTAATAAGAGAAAGTCAAATACAAACGCTTATTAAATCCTGCAACTGTTAGAGCTGACATGATTAATCAAATTAGTCGTGATTAATCAATTATTGAGACAGTCGACAATTAATTTTTAACTGGAATATAGGCTCAAAAAAAGACCATTTACTGGGGAAAAATCAACATTGTATAAAAATGCATATATTCTGCATTTAAGATAAAAATGCCTTTTACTATAAAATGTTTTGGCCAAAACTCCTCAGGTGGCAGTTTTAGCTTCACCTGGTTCAGATTTACTAAGGGATTGCTAAATTACTGCATCTTAAGCAATAAAATGTTTATTTTCTTATTTAAAAGGGAATTTATTTATTTGCATCTTTTAATTTATTTCTAAAACAGCACAGAAAAAGACTTAAATGGCTAAATGAAAAATATATAGAAGGTGCCATTTTAAAACCTTATTAATCGATTAATCAACAAAACAATCAATTAATCGTCAGAATAATAGACAGATTAATTAACTACTAAAATAATCGTTAGTTGCAGCCCTGTAACAGTTTTCCACCTCGTTAGAGAATTCACCATAGTGTTAAAATAATCCACAACAACTGTCCTCCCAAACTCAAGTGTGTGAAAATACACTTGAAGATGACCCTTGACTCCGAGGCTCACCGCAAATCTTGAGTGGTGCCTCAAGTTCTAGCAGGATTGGCTGGCTGAGGAAAATCTCCCGAGACTTCAGACAGAGGCCGCGGATTTCATTCTCTGTCAGCTGAACGTTTTTACCGGGTCTGGATCCTTTCACTTAGCAGAAAAATCAAAGCAGAACAAAACGTATGTCAAAGGAAAAACAATGATTTTCACCCTTAATTGTCTGAATTTCAATAGATTAATTTTGTACCCAAAGATGCAAACCATTGGTACTGACTAATCCATCTGTACTGTTAAAAATTACACATTTATACTGGATCTGGGAATAATTTTTACAAGAATTTCTGAACCGTGAATACAGCTAATACTTAAGTCTGTTTTGAGAGACAATTGTCAGATTTCTCAATCAATAATTGTGATATTTTAGGTGTGGAAGTAGAAATATTAGAAAAGAAATTGCCAAAAAAATAACAGGAAAGGACTGACTGACCTTTAAAAAAGGCCTAAGTGGTAAAATGAAAACTCCACAGAATGTGCCGTTTATAAATTCCGATTAATCGCTAGAACAATCGATTAATCGTAAAAAATTTATTATTCAACAAAGAAGGTGCTGTTATACAAAATTAAGGTAAAAAACAAAACTGCTTCGTTTTCCAATGGATTTATTTTAAAAAAAAAATCTAAATCCATTTTTCATATGCAAAAATAATATAGATTTTTATTTTAGCAATACAATTTAAAAGTATATAAAAACATTTTTGATATTAACTTGCTTAAACATAATCTTCCAAACAGCCTAATATTAGCAACTTTTAAACATGTTTAAACATGTTTTTATCTTACATTCTGATAGAATCAATCAACTTTTTGTTGTTTAATTAAAAAAAATAGCTACAGATTGGATACATTTGCTCTAACAAATCTTGTAATTTATTTATTTTTAGGTTAAATAAAATCTTCCACCTCTATCTAAGAACCAGTGACACATTTTAGTCTCTTATGCATTATGCTTTTAAAAATATTAAATTAAAAGAACAAAATTTAAACTCGACAAGTCAGAACTCAAGGAAAACCACATATATGAATCACTCAGGAAGCCTGATTGGTTAACCTCTAATTTCTAACCTAGAAATAGGATGAAATTGTGTGAAAATAAACACTATTTCATATACAATCGTTTGAAAAATGTTGTTAATATGCCTACATTTGTGCACACTTTTTGATTACTGTTAATTTTTTTATTTTAGCTATTCAAAATTCCCACTTTTTAGATTATCAAAGATGATTTGGAAAGAAATGCAAGCAAATTCAACATTTCAAAAAATACATCGGAACACTGGAGGCATTATCTCGGCTCAAAGTTTACATTTTTGGCCAAATCTGAAATAACGCATCCATTCTTTCCTTCCTTAAAGTGTCAATGTAAAGTTAGGGGGGAAACAGGGTTTAAATGTTAGCAATATGGATGATCAAACCAAGCTGATGCTGCACAATTTAAATGTTCAGCTTCGTTTGCAAGACGCTAAAGATGACTAACTCGCCTAGCATTGGCGGCTTCCCTGTTCGCTAAAATGGCACCTATGTGCGGATAAATGTATATTCTGAGTCTTACCTTCGAGCAGGCGCTGTATAATGGAGTCGATGTTCAACTTGTCGGCTTCCGCCATTTTATTACCCTATTTTTGGATCTTGGAGTAATCGATGAAATAAAGATGCGGCGGCTTAAAGTGGCTACCGAGTCACTGTTAGCCTAACTACTTTAATCGGCTGTCGTTAGCGCGCTAGCTCACTAACCTTGGGGGAAAATTGTCAACCTCAAAGTCTGAGGCCGGGAGTTCAATTAATGGGGATGTGATGGCTGACATGTGCTGCAAAAATAATAAATTGTCAATATATTTTTAGTAAATATTCCAATTAGCTTTTAAATGTCAGTATTTTTTCCCGTGACAACCCAGTTTATGCCGCAACTACTAGCACCATGCCATCGACAAAAAAAAGGCTAGAAGAGTGTTAGCTCAAAGCGACGTTGAACGGAAGTGATAAGACTGTTTTTGCGCTGCGATTGGTTAGTTTTCACATGTAGGCGGTATCTAGTGCGTCCTCTCCTCTCCTGGATTGGCTGTATTCGAAGTATGTCAGCATTTGGTTATCTTAAAGTTCCAATAAAAAAAAGAACGAGTAATCTTTCTTGGTATATAAGGTAGGCTGTGGTGTCATATAATCAAAACATTTATGACAATTTGTTTGATCATTGAATTAGTTTTAAACAATGACATTTATTCAGATCTGAAAGATAATTTTTATAGTTGAAAATTTAATTTAAGATGTGTAAGAAGTTCCCAGTTCCCAGAACTCTTGTGGGAACCATTACATTGGTTTGAAAAAAACGTCTAAGTTATTTTACAAACAGAATTAGGTTACATCACTTTAATGACTAAATTAGAAGAAAATTGAATAACAGGAGTTACTCCAACATTTAATTTCCCTTTGTGATCAACAAAGTTGTTGTTTTTTTCTAATTCGGCATTACAGATATTTAAAATTAAATACTCCCTCAGTGTTAACACTTCCTTAATAAAATTATATTTCAGTTCAGAACTCCAGAATGGCAAGCATCTAAAAAGAAGTTTGATTGTTTACAAAGAACTTTATGCATTGGTAAAACTTTCAACTAAATGAAAAAATTACCAAAAGTTTGGACACACCTTCTAATTGAATTCAATTAGAAAGTGTGTCCAAACTTTTGGTCTGTACTGTATATACTGCATCGTCATTCAACAACAGTGTGTCTTTTCTGACACACTGCTACAGGATATCCTTCCTGCCCACAGCCATCAGCATCTACAACATCTATTTGAAGAGCCTTGGATAATATGAGCTACAATAACATTTAGTTGCTCTTCGGTATTAATAAAGTATTTCTGAATTTAAATTTAAAAATCTTTTTCACAAAAAGTTACTAAAGTATAAATAAGTAAATACAATTAGCTATATTGCCCAACTCAACATATTTCCTGCAAACTGGCACAGAGTTTTAGAATAAAAACTGGAACTGAAGAATGATCCTTGCTTTGAACAGCAAGTGTAGGTATTAAATGATAAGATAGCTTGCCACAGAGACGCCCACGGAAGTGACCCACATGGAAAGACGCATTTTCTCGTGACGTAATGCCTCAGCGCCTGGCAACATGAACTGAGTGATTCATTCTGAAGTTAAGACATGGCTTTCACTTAGTTTGCGCTTCTACCGGTATAAAAATGTATCTAACTTGGTCAAACGCGAACCTCGATAGCTTAGGCTAACACTTGTGTTGATATTTTACCATCTTCCCACCATGAAGTTGCTCAATAAAGATATTGAGAAAGATAATGCCGGGTGAGTGCTAATGTTAGCAAGCTAAAAAAGCATGCTATTTGGTAAATGTGTCACCGTAGACGTAAACGGGCATGTGTAAGTTGCAACAACTCCTGCTTTAAGGGGCGAAGGGGTTTGTAAAAATAAACAAAAGCATTACTAAGGTGTGTCCAGATGATAACTTTTATATTACTAAGCATAAAACTATGAGTAAGTAGCAACGTTTATGTTATAACTCATCTACGCCGTAATTTCTGTATCAACATGCGTCATTTAATGTGTTTGTACCTTTCTAATTAAATTCAAATTCAATTTAAAAATGCTGTATTGATCCCAAAAGGAAATAAAATGTAACAAATTTAATTAAAGAGCGATTATAGATGGCCATGGCTGTGAGCAGGAAAGATCTCCTGTAGCAGTCTGTATTACAACAAATTTGATAAAACCTCTGATTGGAGACAGTTTTTTATGAAGAAGATGGTCAGGGTTGTCCATAGTTTATTTTATTTTATTATTCACCCAGATAATATTATATTATAAGCATATTTTAATCAATTAACAAAACTGTTGAATATGTGTTTGTTCTTCTTCAGTCAGGTGACTCTGGTGCCAGAGGAGGCAGAAGACATGTGGCACACCTATAACCTGCTCCAAGTGGGGGACAGCTTGAGAGCATCAACCATCAGGTAAACATTAATATCCATAACATCAAGACAGGAAACTGGCCGACGGAGGCCTGATGTTTAGAGTTCGACTGACATTTCATGACTTTGAGGATTTTTTTTTGTACATCATAAAATGGAAAAATTAATGGAAAAAATTTAAAATGGTTAATTTAAATATTTACGGAGAAGGAAGTTATTTTTTATTTTAAATGTAGTAGTATGTATATTTATTTTAAATGTAAAGTCCAGATAAATTAAGCTGTAAAGCAAGAAGACATCACTTTAAAAAAGTCAAGATTTTCCAAAAATCAAACCTTAGAAAACCAAAAATTTAATTATTTAATAAAATCTGGTAATAAAATTTGGCACATTCTACAGATTATTTTAATTGAAATTTCTTAAGCCTTTTCTATACAATATTAGAAATTAATTAAAAGATGGAAATAGATGATTTAATTTCTATTTTAGATAAGAAAATAAACATTTTATAACTTAAAATGCAAAAACACAACATTACTCTAGTGAATTTTTACTCGGAGAATTTGAAAAAATGCCACTTTGGGAGTTTTGCTTAAAATATATTTAAATGTAAAGGGTTTTTTTATCTTGAGTGTGAAACATATGAATATATTTTTCTACAGTTTTGTCTTAATTACCGCCCTGACAGAGCTGCTCTACTGCAATTAGTTGAATCCTGAATTAGTTGATAATTAATTCAATAATGTTGATTAATTCCTGGTAGGGAGAACTTCTTTCCTTCATAAAATCCCCATTTGAAAACTGCTTTTAGTATTTGCACAAATTTATTTGATGATCTGAGAAAATAGCAAAAATAAGAAAAAATCAGCACTAGGGCAGAGCGATCTGATAAAACATGCTGTGACAATTTAACTCTGCTGATTGATAACACAACACATAATTAGATGGTAATTACTTCTGTAATTACTAGATAAGCATTAATACGCCCCTTCCTGCTGTTTTCTACGTTTCACCACTGCAATCGTTACATAACCACCATAATTTTGAATAATCATTTGTAGATTCTAATCTGTTATATGAAAATAACAGAGATGTTACTCTCTCCTTCAGGAGAGAAATATTTTCATATTTTTTAAGAAACTTTATAGTTATATAGAAAGCAAAATCACCATTAAGTTGTTAATGTGCTGGCTTCGGTGTTCTGTCTGTGCTACCCATTAATCCGTCCTACCTTGTGTTAATGTGCACATCGATGCTACGTATCGATGCTACTCATCGATGCTACTTATCGATGCTACGTATCGGTGCTACGTATTGATGCTACATATCGGTGCTACGTATTGATGCTACTTATCGATGCTACGTATTGATGCTACATATCGGTGCTACGTATTGATGCTACTTATCGATGCTACGTATTGATGCTACATATCGGTGCTACGTATTGATGCTACTTATCGATGCTACGTGTTGATGCTACATATAGGTGCTACGTATTGATGCTACTTATCGATGCTACGAATCGGTGCTACGTATTGATGCTACATATCGGTGCTACGTATTGATGCTACTTATGGATGCTACGAATTGGTGCTACGTATTGATGCTACTTATCGATGCTACGTATCGATGCTACATATCGGTGCTACGTATTGATGCTACATATCGGTGCTACGTATTGATGCTACTTATCGATGCTACTTATCGATGCTACGAATTGGTGCTACGTATTGATGCTACTTATCGATGCTACGTATCGATGCTACATATCGATGCTACGTATTGATGCTACGTATTGATGCTACATATCGATGCTACGAATCGATGCTACATATCGATGCTACGTATTGATGCTACGTATTGGTGCTACAAGTCGATGCTACGAATCGATGCTATGAGGCATCACATATAGTCAGAACTCCGGTCGAACAACAACTTTAAAACCGTAAGATGTGCTGCACCGTTAGCATCCATGTTTACTTCCGCAAACACTGAACTTCTTCTTCTTCCTCTTCTTCTTTTTAATGGCGGTTGGGAAAACACTGAGCACGCTCTTTATGTGTGACATTATTGCGCCCTCTACTGTGCATGCAGGACACTTTCAGGTCGTTTGCGGTTCACACTGGAGATCACATACAAGTCGCTTAAGTTGGGAAATGTGAACGGCCCCCAAAAAAGAAAGAAAAAAGTCAGATTTAACCAAAAAACAGGTGAATTGAGCATGAAGCCTTTGCTGTCTCCCACAGGAAGGTGCAGACTGAGTCGACCACAGGAAGCGTGGGCAGCTCCAGGGTTCGGACCACTCTGACTCTGTCCGTGGAGGCCATCGACTTCGACTCGCAGGCCTGCCAGCTCAGAGTGAAGGGCACCAACATCGAAGAGAACCAGTATGTCAAGGTCCGACCCGTTACTCAAATCTGTTTATTAATTACATTTAAAGAAAGTTTAGTGTTTCTTCAGTATGTAAATGTGTTTCATAAATAGACAGAAATATCTGGGAAATTAGATCAATGCAGGTGAAACAACCTGCAAAAACAGAGAAACTGCTAGTCTTTCATTATTCTTTCTTTTTCCTGCTCTTTTCTTTCTGTCTCTCCTTTTTCTTTCACTCTTTTATTCATGTTAGTCTTTCTCTAGTCTTTTTTACACTTTCTTCCTCTTTTTCTCCTCTTTCTTTGTTTCTAGTTTATGTTTTAGTCTTTCATTCTTCCTCCCTTTCTTTCTTTCTTTGCTCCTTCTTTTTTAGTCCTTTTTACGCTTTCTTCCCCTCTTTCTAGACTTTCTATCTTGCTTTCTCTCCTTCTAGTTTTTCTTTTTAGTCTTTCTTTATTATCTATCTATCTGTCCATCCATCCCTCTCTCCCTCTTGTTTCTGTAGTATCTTTTTGGCTGTCATGATGTCTTTTCTCCAGATGGGGGCGTACCACACCATCGAGCTCGAGCTCAACAGGAAGTTCACTCTGGCTAAGAAATGCTGGGACAGCGTGGTTCTGGATCGGATTGGTAACATAAATTCAAAAACATATTTTTAAATTTAATGTTTAATTTACCAGGATAAAAACAAACACTGAGATCAAAAGCCTCTTTTTAATTATACAATTATTCCTTCTGTTCATGTTGAACCTTTTTTATGTTAAACTTTTTAAACCAGGGATGTCCAAAGTGCGGCCTGTGGGCCATTTTTGGCTCTTGGATTAATTTTGTGTGGCCTCTGATTTCAATAATGGCACAAATTTGGCCATCCAGCAAGTTTAACGGAAAATATTACGTACAATACAAAGAATTTTTCTTTAATTCTGCTTTTCTCATTATTATTATTATTATTATTAATTATTATTATTAATTATTATTATTATTAGCCAGCATGTTTGCAGTAACAGTCGTAAAAGAAAATTACTTACTTAATTTTGTTGCCAGAAATAAACTACCATCAATGCAAACGGAAATTATCACGTTTTATTTACCACTGCGCAGGTAAGAGAGAGAATTCACAATAATATTTCTGTGATTTTAATTGGGGGAAGGAAAAGAAATCGGCAGCTGAATACTTTCAGTTTGGGGATTTTGGCCCTCAGTTCACAAAGTTTAAACATAAATAAGACCTGAACCTGCATGAAGCGTCCGTTAAGCATGTCCTGGTCTCCGCTTCAGAGCAGGCCTGCGATCCGGCGCAGAGAGCAGACGTGGCGGCCGTGGTGATGCAGGAGGGCCTGGCCAACGTGGTGCTGGTGACCCCTGCCATGACCCTGCTGAGAGCCAAAGTGGAGGTCACCATTCCTCGGAAGAGGAAGGGAAGCTGCAGCCAGCATGAGAAGGTGAGTCTGCTGCAGCGCTGCGTTAGTCTGTGGCTGCCAGGCGTTTTGTTTCTCCTCATTTTGTCACATTACAGCAATATATCTAACAACACTCGCTGCGTTCAAAATCCAGAAATACTTCATAATAAAATTACTCAAGTAAAAGTAAAAAGGACAGCACAGTAAAAACACACCTAAAAGTAAATTTTTTCAAAATTTACTCCAACTCTGATCCTTCTCCACGTATCTCTGTCTTTCTATTTTTTATTTTATTTCCTTGTTTCTAGTTTCCTTTGATTTTCTAAAATGTGGCAGCCAAAGAGAGTGGCCATGTGCAGCTCAGTCTGTATTTTTCCCCTCTGACTGTTTTCAGAAGAAGAACGCCTGTTGCTTGTTTTGTCTATGGGGCTCAGCATCGCCCCCTGTCAGTGAGGCATGGTACTTTCTGCCTCACCTGCTGCATTTTCACTACTCATTTATGACTGATCAGAAAGAATAAATATGTCAAACATATTCATTAAACATATTTTTTCCATAAATAGCATAAATTTATACTTCAAAGTAAGCAGCAGTACAGAATATAAATCTCACAGAAATAGTTTTTTCTTTTCTCCAGGCGCTGGAGCGGTTCTACGAGGCAGTGATGCAGGCGATTCTTCGTCACATTAATTTTGAGGGTAGGACAATAGCTAAACTACAAGCACCGCCCCCTAATAGCTAAACTACAAGTTCTCTATTTTAATTTGTTAGTCCATATGAAGAAGGTTTTCTTTTTGGTTGCTGTTAGTGGTGAAGTGCATCCTCGTGGCCAGCCCCGGGTTTGTCAAGGACCAGTTTTTCGCCTACGTCTTCAAAGAGGCGGTGCGACAGGACAACAAGGTCCTGCTGGAAAACCGACCTAAATTCATGCTGGTCCACTCGTCATCTGGCCACAAATACTCACTCAAAGGTAGGCAGGAGCTGCTGTAACGTTTTGAATTAAACAGTTGGATTTTACAACAAGGATGCAAACAATTAATCCACTTACTATTAATTGTCAATTAACTATTTTCCAGGTTAAAATAATTCCAATCAATTAGCTAATAACTTCTGCTTAGACCTTCTTTTAGTGTTGTAGTTTGGCCGCCGACCAGCAGAGGGCGAAATAAAGCTGAGCCAGTGCCGTTTGGCGCTGAACTGAGCGGTGATACAGAATCAAAGATGGCGGCCGAGCCAGGAAGAGTAACGGTCAAAGCAAGAGTCCGGCTGCGAAATGCACTTTATGCGGTTTTGTTTTGAAATTTAAACAGTCGACAAAATCCTTAAGTTTCTCTCTAATAGAGAGCAGCGTCACTTTCTTCCTGAAAAATTACTGATGCGCAACGAAGGCAAAGATGTGACGATAAAAAAGTGGGGGAGATAACGGGAGGAAAAAGGTAAAAAACATGGCGCCAATAAGCAAAATTGATTTTAAGGGCTGTTGTGAGTTAATTCACTTAAAGTTTTATCATTCTTTCAGAGTAACGACAGGTACTTCTGTTCGTGGGGAATTCACTGATTAACATATTTTATTTCTCCATTCGGCCACCTAAGAGGTTAATGTTTGTTATTTTTTATAAATATGTCTAAGTTAATGTGAGAGTATTTGGACTTTACAAAAAAAAGTCAATAAAATTCAGAGGATAAAAGCATATTATTACGAGAATAGTTTTACTAGAATAGTCGAAGTAATATGAGAATAAAGTAAATAAGAGAAAGTTAATCGTATTACCAGAATAGTCATAATTTTAATATTCTCGTCATTTTATTTTTTATTTCCTTAGCATGACCCTAATACTCTGTTGTTTAGAACCATAATTTTCTGTTTATTTAGTTGGTATTTAATACAGCTGACCCAAAATAATGTTAGAATGATTTTTTTTTATTATTTGGTAGATTATGAAAAAAAATAAACCCTCTTTATGTTATGATGGTCGGCCATCTTGATACAAGAGAAAACTGAAGTTTTTAAGAAAATGGCCACTTATCAATTCATCAGTAGTTAGTCTTTAGATTAACTGATTAATTGACAACTAGCAGCCCTAACTAGAGGCCTAACTAGTTGTTTGTTTTGCAGAAATCCTGTGTGACCCGGCCGTGACCAGCAGGCTGTCTGACACCAAGGTAAGTTTCTGCTCCGGTTCACCTGATTTCCTCCTTTATTCAAGGAGTTTTTATCAGATTTTGTGTTTGACATCCAGGCGGCTGGAGAGGTGAAAGCCCTGGAAGATTTCTACAAGATGCTGCAGCACGAGCCCGACAGAGCTGTCTATGGGTCAGGAACCAGAACCAGAACCAGCAGTTTGGACCAGCAGCAGCTCCTGTCGCTCATTTGTCTGTTTTCCCTTTTATACAGAATCGCTCACGTAGAAAGAGCTGCAGACGCGCTGGCCATCGACACCCTGCTGATCAGCGACAACTTGTTCAGGTGAGGAGAGAGGATCATACGGGTCGGACGGGGTCATGAGTTCACAGAATGAACTGGGAGAACTGGTTGCTGCTAAAAACATTAGCATTAGCAGCAACTGATGCACATTTTCTACTGGTTTCAACATGAAAATGATCCATGTTCATCCAACTGTACACCCATCCATTAAGTCAATATTTCCATTCATCCATCCATTTTTCTAGTCATCTATCAGACCAACCAATCATCTGTTTGTTTCTCACTCTCTTTATTTCTCTCATCTCTGTTTTTTTTTGTTCTGCGTTCAGACATCAGGACATTCAGACACGCAGTCGATACGTCCGGCTGGTGGACAATGTGAGAGACAATGGAGGAAACGTCCGGTAACTAACATGAATATTTAAACAATGTTTATATTTAACCCTTTATCTGTATGTTACTGACATAATTGACATTGTTTATACTTATTGATCAGTTGATTTGTCCATTTTTGTTGTTTTTTTTCCATGCAGGATTTTCTCAAGCCTTCATGTCTCTGGTGAACGTAAGTTGCAAATATTTTGTCTACATAATAAATGCTACAGTCACATCAGTTTCACTTTTTTTTCACATTTAGACAGCATTTATTCTGTAAATAATTCTGAATGTTAACATTTTGATGGCGGCCATCTTAATTCTTTTTACTAACAGTAGTAAATTACATGTAATAATGAATTGAAAGTGTATTTTCTAGTTTGTTTGTATTGTTTGTATCTTCAAAGTGCCGGGAAAGTCTGAAAATTTACCTTGAAAATGTTTGTTTACTGCATCATCATAATTTTATTTTGTAATTTTTAATGCAATGCAAAGTAAAAAAAAAAAAAAAGCAATCATACCATTTCATCTTTAAGATTAATGTGCTGTTTTGTCCCGACTCCATTTTTATTTACTTTTATGGAATGTCTTGGTGTTTTTGAGTCATGAATATCCTGAACTGTTTCCTCAGAACTGACCCTGCTCAGCGGAGTCGCCGCCATCTTGCGGTTTCCCATCGCCGACCTGTCGGACGCCGAAGACGACAGCACCTCAGGCGAAGACTGACCTGTGATTCTGTGTCGTTGAAACAAATCAGCAGAAGTAGCAAAAGTTTTTGCACTTCTGTAAAACCGAAGTGACGCGTTTCTCTGAGTGGCCATACTTCTACCTAACCGAATGCAGTTTAGAGTGGGTTGATGCTTTTGGTTTGAAAAGCTGCAGGAGCTAGAAAATAATAATCCAGTTGTTGCCAAATCCAGATTTAATTTCAGAGATTTTCCTTTTGTTTTTGAAGTGTATATACAGCTAATTTTTCTTTGAGATTAAACAGGAGAACCATGCTGCTGAGACTCATTTCACTTCCTATCATGCATGAAATAAATACATAAGCCCAAGATATGAAAATATAATCTTTATTGTGCATTACAACTTTACAGACTCTTTTGTTATTATGGGTCAAGACCCAGAAACTGCTGGAAATCAGTAAACTATGATTCAAGTAACTCAGGATTTTCATCTGACACAGCGATATCAGAGTTCAGTAACAGTGTGGTTGGTTCCTCTTCTTCTCTGGCATTTAAAAACTTCTGTTTTTCGGTGCAGCGCCACCACAGGCGAGGAGGGGAACAGGTTCTTCAAATGGTTTGGTTTGTCTGACGTGGCTCAGTGTGAAAGCAACGGAAGCCAAGAGCAGATATTTTCTGTATGTACGTTTTGAGATGTTTTTCTCCAAATAACGAGTTAATCTGGAGAAAAGTTTGTTTTCTTGAGATCACAAAATGATGTTTGTTCAACCTGATTTCATTCTTCATGCCACTGTGGCATGAACAAGTTTGAAAACAATGTTTAGCTCGTTATCTTGAGAAAACTATTTGGAAATTAAATAACTATGTCAAAAAAATTACTCCTCTCCAGAAAACCAAAGGAAAAATCAGCTGGTTTTCTCCAGAAAACAAAGGAGAAATGAACTAACCTCACTATAAGCCGCACCACAGCTGGTATCTCCGTCGCTCTCAGTTAACTGTCGCAAAGGGCTGCGTCCCTAATAAATCTGCTATTAAGGACGCAGCCCTGCGTCTCCAACGCCGAACCATGGATTCATTCACGCCGAGCTTAATACGGGCAGCGGCTCTATTTCGCTCCTGTACCAGCAGATCGAGAGCCTTTAACTTAAAAGCTTTTTCATATGAACTTCTTCGTGTGGTTTCCTTGATGAGGGGGTATGAGTTTGAACGCATCTCTCCGTTGTGCCTGCTGCTAGCATGTGCTTGTTCTAAATGAAAATTAGCACTTTCTTTGATTTCCCATTTTGACTTCCAATGATTCACTTCTTGCTATAGAGCCCCCTGGTGGTTGAAGAAAAATCCTCAGAAAAGCCGCATGGTTTAAAGCGTGGGGGGAAGTAGTGGCTTGTATCCGAAAAATACGGTAGTTATCTTGAGAAAACCACTGGGAAAAGTATATATGGAAAAAATCCACTCTTGGCTTCCGTAGAAAGCAAACCGCAGCAGCTGAAAGTGTAACAAATGGTGCAATTTTTGTCCCTAATCTGACCGAATCAACCGGACCATCAGGTGTGAAAATATCCTAAAGCATCCCGGATCAGAGCTTCACCCAGCGGGACACTGGAAGGTCTTAATCCAGGCCAAGTCCTCCATGGTTCCCCAGTGCAGGTAGACGATGGAGCAGACCACCATGACGTGCATGATCTGGTGGCTGTTCCCCCAGTTGTCGAACAGGCCGGGGCTGAAACGCTCGGGGATCTGGATCACGTTGACCAGCCCGCCCAGCAGGGCCAGGGAGTCCATGATGACGAAGAGCCGCAGCGAGTCGGGGCTGCCCACGCCGTTGCCGTAAACCCGGAACAGGAAGAGGCTGACGCGGAACAAGACCTGCCAGACGAATGCCCGCAGGCGCAGGAAGTTTGTGTGGGCCGTGGTGGCACAGTAGATCCCGTAGGCCGACAGGAGGATGTAGGCCAACATGGCGGCCTGCTGGACGGCCGGGTAGCACAGGAGGGTGATGTAAATGATGGGAAGAGCTCCTGGACGAAGACCGATATGACATATATCAGATTCTTCTTTTATACGACTAATAAAACAAACATTTTTACTTATCAACCTAATGTTATTAGTTGAGAAATATATGCATAACCTCAATTAAGAAACTTAACTTTTTTTGTGTGACTTAGCCTTTGGTTTATAAGTATATTTTTCAATCTGCTTGCGTTTGCTGTATTTATTTAGTTCTATGTTAAACTAGATTTTGTTGTTTTGTCAATCCCTTTTACTATCAACAAAGATAATAAAAAAAGACAGGATTTTAGCAGTAGACATTATGCAAATTCATATTTCCCATGTTTTTAATGCTTCTATTTGATTCTCAACTGCTTCTAAGAAACTGCCCAAGTCCTTTAAAAAATAAATTAAAAACATCCAGCCGTTTTGTCTAGGAAATAAGTCCTTAAAAAAAAACAACCTCCCAGTAAGCCAGTTCCATGGTTACCTAGCAACCCCAGCCAGTCACCTAGCAACCCAAGCAAAGCTCCAGGGCGCAGCCAGCAGTAACTGATTATTTGGATTTAAAGCGGCAAGAGGCCCTTTTAAGTTCAACAAATTATATATCTAAAATAAACAAAATTATTGTAATACAAACAATAATTAAAATAGATTATGAAGTCTTGGTAACCAAAATTGTATTTCAAAAAACAATAATTCAGCTTTGACAGAAAAGTGACAAGTAGCCCAAACTAGCTACTTAGCATTAACTGTCAAATGCTTGGATAAAAGTCTTAAACAACTGCTGTCTAAATGGAAACGATAGCGTTCATTTTAATTTATCGTCTGATTAATTGATTTATTTTTTATTGTGACAGGTTTACCTGCTGACTGTGTGTTGAAAAGCAAAGTTGACGCACATTAAGTGAACTTTCCTTCAGGATTCTTACCCAGAGTGTTAACGAGGCAGACCCCAATCATGTCCAGGGAGAGCAGAGTGTCATACACATGCTCACCGCCGATGTGGTTCATGAACAAATGGTAGAGCACTGAGCCAATGGTGGGGCAGAGGCAGGCCAGGTAGTGGGCGACACAGATCCAGGTGCTGTCCACCTCCATCCAGGGGATACTGTACGGCAGCAGCACCAGGAACAGGATGAAGGGGATTCCTGGGGGAGGGGGGGAAATGGAGAAAACCAGGGTAAATGTCCTAAACATCCTGTAATATACTGCCAGAGTTATTATGAAGTATATATGACGGAGTATTAGGGCTGTTGTCGTGAAAAAGTTAATTTCTGTCTAAAAAAAGACATTTTGAGATTAATCTCAGAAATCTTGTACAGAAAACAGGAACATTTCAGGGTTTGAAAAGTAAAAAATACATAAATCTTTGGAAATGTTCAAGTTTTGAAACTCAGAAATTCCGAAAAGTTTTCTAAAACATTTTTGAGATTGATCTCAAAATTTCTATGTATTTTTCTAGCCAATTTTCAACTATTTTTACTATGTTTTAACTTTTACTTGAGTAACTTTATTGTCAAGTATCTACGATGGAGTATTAGAGCCAATGGTTATATAACAAAAGGACGAGGAAATTTCTGCCAAAAAAGAGAAACAGAAATTTGATGATCAATTTCAGAAATCTCCTTAAAAATTCCAAAATTTTCATTATTTGAAACTCAGAAATTTTCAGTTTTTTTCTAAATCAAAAAATTTAGAATAATTTCAATTTGAATAGTCAGATTTTTGACTTTTCTATTATATTTTTAGAAAAATAGGAAGAGTAAATTTCTGCCATAAAAAAGGTTTTGAGAATAATCTCATGGAAATATCAGTTTCAAAAGTTGAAAACATTCAACATTTGGAAAGGTTTTGAGTTTGAAAAGTCAAACATTAAAAAAATTCCAGTTGTTAAAGTTTTATATTGATAGAAATTGATATTAAAAAATGTGAATGATTTTATTTTGTAATTATGCTGATTATATGAATTATTTTAAATTTTTGATCACTTACTTGAGAAGCCTTTTCTCTAAATTCATTTTACTCTTGTAATGTTTTTTACCTTTACTTCAGTAAACATGTGTTGAAGTAGTGCTAGTATTACTTGAGTAATATTTTTGAGTACTGTTGACGTTTTATTGTGACATTTAATCACAATGGCGACCCAGAAACGTCCTCTGATGAAGCTGAAGTCAGGAAATAAACAAAGTACTTCCTCTTTATCTTTTAATAATACAAAAATAATACAACGTGGCAGCGGCTCCAACACATGGGGCACTTTAATGCTAATACCTCTTCACTTCTCTCAGTAAGAGTGTTAGTGTTAATGACCCTAAGGCTATGTTGGAAATGAGACAAGAAGAAAAAATAAACTATTTTTCCCCACCCCAAAATTTTACATTTTACCAGTAAAAAGTGAAAAACTAACCAAACGGCGAATATTCTGTCTCAGTCTGCAGGTGACTGATGTTCCCCAGCAGGAGTCACCTTTAAGGACCCAGTTAACCGTGGGATATTTCCAACTCTGGGCTTGCTGGGGCAGATTAGAGATAATACCCCATATCCTCATCACACTTCCCTCAGGGATGCGTGTAACCGGCGTAAGTGAAAGTACAGACCATGTGCTGAGCTGAGCTCTTCCTCCATAGTACATCCCAATTAGCTAAAGCAGTTTCCCCACTTATTCTGATGCGTTTACATTTTGTTCAGCTTTGGTCCATATTACTATGGAAGACCATTAATGCCATATTGATGGGAAGAAAAAATATATATATATTTATATTGCATAATTATGATGTTGTTAATCTCTAAATAATGAGAAATTAAAATTCAAAAACACTTTTTTTATCCCAAAGGGAAAGTAAATTCAAAATTATGAGACAGTACCACATACTTTTGAGATTACCTCATAATTATGGATTAGTGTTTTATAACTCTGCAATACTAAGTCATATGACTTAGTATCTCAAAATTATGACTTAATATTTCATTATTATTGAGATAGCCAAGTCATAATTACAATGGCTATCTCAAAATTATGAGATACCTTTTCATAATTATGTTTTAGTATCTCATAATTTTGATACATTAAATCATAATTCTGAGATAATCTCTTCCTCATCATCACGTTTAGTAAAGACACAAGTAGGTTCATATAATACAAATATTTTAAATTAATATTAAATATAATTATAATACAAATTTTATTTTATGAAACTGGCAGAAATGGTCTTCCATACATTCCTAAACAGAAAAAAAAAAAAATGTCCATTAATTTGAGGAACCTACCATGAGGGAAATGTTCCCCAGACGGTGTCTCAATTATTATTAAATATTATGATAGAAGATGGGGTTTTTTCATCAGAGTGGCAGAAATGGTCTTCCATACATTCCTAAATAAAAATACTGAGGGTTTTTTTTTTATTAACTAGAGGAGGTTAATAAAAAACATGAGGAAGATGTTCCTCTTGTTGTATCTCATAATTATTTATAAATATGAGACAGAAGTTGTTGTTTTTTTTCCATCATAGTGGCAGACATGGTCTTCCATAGTTTTCTAAATAGTTTTTTTAACTGCTTACCATGACTATAGATGTTTCCCAGCTCGTTGTGAATGTAGAAGAGGCTCCTGAGGCAGTCTGGTGTGGTGGAAACGGGCCGGTATCCCGTCAGGACGTACTTGTTGAACTGCAGGTGCGGCGGCGTCTTCGTGAAGTCCAGGAGCCGCGGACCCCGGTGAAGCACCATCATGACTCCACACGGCAGCTAATCTACCACTTCCTCTACGGTTACATCCCAACGCTTGGGCCGCTCAGCCACGGCTCCCACTTGAGCTGCAGAAAACCCCGGGCGCTCTGAGACCTATCGCCGGACAGGTGCAAGTCCAAGCATGCAACCTGTTGAGCTGTAAGTGGTACGGCTCGAGCCGAGCCAATCAGCAGACAGCTTTTATTCCTAATCTGGGGTAATCCCTGCAAAAGAACATGTGCACTGATGCAGCTTCTCCTTGTCATTGTTAATAACTAACTCGCGCTTTAACTTCACGGAAGTTCCTTTAAAGAGAAACGGTGAAGCTACACTGCAAAAACTCAAAATATTACTAAGTACTTTTCAGAAAGGCAGATTATTTAATCTAAAAGTGAAATAATCTGCCAGTGTAATTTGTATTTTTTATCACTATTAAGGAATTATTGACTCAACAAGCTCCTATATCTATGCTGAAAAGTTACTTTTAAATTAGTTTTTTCTTATTTCAAGTATGTTTTTGCAGTGTGGTGAAGAGGAATAGTACAGCTACACTGCAAAAACAAAGTGTTAAGTAAATATTGATAAAAAGAACTAGTTTAACTCAAAAAAGACATCTTTGATATACAGTATTATAAATTAAGATGAATCTGCCATTGGACTCAGTACTTTATCAATATTTACTAATTATTGATTTAAAACAAACTTCTATCTTGCTAAAAGAAATCTGAAGTTCAAACTAGACCAAAAATATTTGTGTTTTTCCCAAAATTAAAAAAAAATAAAGTTGAGAAAATGTAAAGCAAATGATATACAGTTGGGATTTAGTTGTTTTAATGAAATACTGTTCAATATTTATGAAACTGACCAACTTTCTTACATTAAACTGAATCACTGCCGCAGCATGTAGAGGAAAGATTTAAAAATAACAGCTTTATTAAACATGAGTGGGAAACAGTACAAATAAAGCAACAAAATGAGCTGCTGGAAATATACAGAGTAAAACAGAAACGGAACATAATGGTGGAAGATTTCATCTGCATACAAACAAAGAAGAAAATAAAATAGAGAATAAAAACTGGTTCCAGGTCAGTTCCCCTCCTACCAGTTTGCATCCCTTCCCTGAACAATGGTGTATGATTTTATTCTTTGCTCTGACAAGAATTTACTTCAATTGTGCAGATAAAAATATGATTAAATATATTTTATAATTTAACTAAATTGTATTTACTAATTAGTTTTGGATGAATAAATTCAAATAATTTAGGCGTCTCTGTGTTGTTCACTTCATATGTTAGCATAGTAACTCACTCAAGAGGGATTCTGATACAAAAATTATCAAAATAAAAAATAAAAACTGGTTTAAAATAAAAAAATTACACAACCAAAACAGTTAGATGGCAATATTATGCAATATTATAATATAGCCCATGTTTCAACTGTTTTAGCTTTAGCATTTTGCACACCTTCTGGTGCGTTTATCCAAAATATAACAATGTAAATCTTAATATCTCACAAACAAGATATTAACATACATGTAAAAGCCTGACAAAAACCTTACATTGTAGCAGAAACACTAATTATTCAAGATGAATTGATTTCTAAATTCATTATTGTGAGGCTAATGAATATTGCAGTTTGGCAATTTCATAAGTCAACTGGATAATACGATGATATTTCATAAAAATGGCCGACATTCATGCAAATAATGTACAAATAGGACACAAAACTGAAAACAACTAAATAGGGAACATGTTTTCTCAGCTGAGTCAATCTACGAGAAAAGAAATAAAATAGTAAGGAACAAGACTAAATAAACTCAAAAAGTTATTTAGAGTAAAATGATGCTTACCTTGATGGTCACTGTTCCCAAAGAATCCATTCAAGTCATATTTCTTTCCTCCTAAACGTGAAAATACGCAGAAACAATAAAATACTGTGCAGCTTTAATATTTAGGCATTTGAAAAATGCAAGTTGTTTTTTGATGTTTTTTGAATATTTATTTGATTTATTTCAATGGCACAAAAATAGGCAAGATGTAAATTGGTAAAAAATTTACAATGTTTTTTGTATATTTTTGATTTAGCGGGAGAAATAAAACTTTAAGAATTACTCCAAAACCCCTTGTTTCTCTATGCAGTGCAGTACGTTTTGTGAATGCGAAGTTAAGGTGACGTTGCAGGAGTATTTGGCTCCTGCAGCGTTTTAAAACGCTGCGCATTTTGATACGCAGCGTCATAAAATAGGTTTTTAAAAAATGCCAGACATCCATCTTTAATGAGACGATTCTGTAAAACTTAAATCTGCCGAAGCAAAAAATAAATACATAAATCCAATAAAATATATCGAAGATTACTTTTGTAAGAAAGAGCTATTAAATGAGAATTATGGTGCACGTTATCGATTAATAAGTTGTTCTTGTCAGTGGAATAACGAATAATTAATGTCAACATTTTCTTAAAAAAGTGTTTTTAATCAAGAGAGACGATCTTTCCACAACACAAAGGACTAAATATATGCTGACTTTAAAAAAAATAAAAACAAACATAAAAATACATTTAAAAAAAAGAAAATTGAGGTTATCTGACATTATTTAGCTTAGACAGCCCTCAAAATCAACCATGCAGTTTTCTGCCAGCACATCCTCGCTTTCGTGGATCATTAATAATGTTTGCTTAAGAAAATTACGAAACTCCGTCAAGAACGGCTGAATGGTCGCTATAAAAGGTGAAAATTACGGCTCTTATCAAATATTTATTTTCCAAAACAACTAAAGAAGTTTTGTCGGGCGTTTAAATGTCAAAACAGAACAGCATAAAGTCAACCTTGCATCTCAAACCGAACTAAAACCGTTACTGTTATGGCTCCGCCATCTTTGATTCGCCATTAACGGCTCCGCTTTAAGTCAGATGACCAGCGGCGCCCTCTGGTGGATGCCGGCCAAACTACAACACTAAAATAAGGTGTAATAGCTTATCTATTGGAACTAATTTGAATAAAACAAACTATTAATCATTCCTTATATGAATAATTTTGCCAAGCCCTGCAGCGGACATTGCAGCAGCTCCAGGACTTGCCTTGAGGGTGGAAATGCAGCTTGAGTTGCTGCTGAATTTGTATCTGCCGCGGCAGCTGCAGGTCATCCGGATTCTCAGACAGGTGAGCTTCGCCCCGCGTCTCTGCCGCAGGTGAAGAGTCCAGTAGACCCGCCGTGCCGTCGGATAAATCCTTCACACCCTCATCCGGTGTGAAGGAGCCTACAAGGTCTGGCGAGTCCTCCAGGGACAGACTGGGAGTGGGAAGTGCAACCGCTACAGACGACAAGGTTTGTGTTCAGATTTAAACTTAACATATAACAACTCTTTGTTTCAGTTATGTTGTTTAATTTACCTTCTGGCTTCACTTGTCCTTTTAAGTAGCCCACATTCTCTAATCATCACCAAAAAAAAACAAATGAAAAGGAGTTCAATTAAAGCTGCAGTACGTGACTTTTATATATAAAAAATTACGTTTGTTTCAACTGTCACCATGTTCTGTAAAATCTGCACAAATACCGATCTGACTGAGCTAGTATTGGAGAACATAAATCCACTGCTCCAACCAATCAGAGGCAGGAGGAGGGCCTTAGCGCTGTCAATCAACCTCATGTACTGCTAAATATGCTAAGGGCAGAAAAACAACTTTACAGAAAAACCGTTTATCCGCAGTCACTATGCTAACTAGCGTCAGTATTTACAACAGGCTAAGCTAGCTGAAGTGCATGGAGGATGATTGGCAGTGCCAAGACCCGCCTCCTGGTCCTGATTGGTTGTTTCCAGATAGCACTGGGAGCAATTGACTGAATCCATTTTAAGGTTTTTCATGCACCTTTTTGTTGTGTTTGATCAATCTCACCATATTTTGCAGCTGATTTTCCGTTATATCCAAATCCAGAAGGTGCAGGATGATACGGTGATCCAATGAGGCCTGAATGACAGAAAATTAATAGAATCTAATTATATCCATGCACAAACATGATATAGTTTTTAATTTATTTTCTCAGATTCATACTGCACATTTAATGATGGTTTGACATGGTCAATACCTGCATTCATGTTAAAATTAACAGAAAAATAAAAGTTAATGGAGTAAGTCATAAAAAAAGAAGTGTATTGTTTTGAGTTTATACATTAATATTTCATAGTTTTAACATTCTCTTTTTTACCATGTTGGCCGGCAGAAATCGCTTCAGGAGTAAATCCAGCTGGTTGAGCTTCATAGGGAAGAGTCCCATAATCTGAACAGATTATTAACATTTGAGTTTTAATAGTTAAAATCACAACAGATCCAAGTTTCCACCATTTTTACCTGGTACATTTCCATTGTTGCCCAGGCCTAAAAGCTGCCCACCGTTTAGGACGCCTCCATATCCTAAATAAAAGAAGAAAAATACAAATAATAGAAATAATTTTCTGCTAAAAGGAATCAGCTTTTTGGTTATGTTTAATTTAAATGTAAAAAATGAAGTTTTACTCTCACAATAACAGTATTTTGCAGACAAATATATAAAAATAATGCTTTGCACTTTGTTTGCTACTTCAATTGTCAGATTTGACAATTCTGAATAATTTCAAGATTCAAAGTCATAATTATTAGACACCGGCTTCCAACGGAGCAAGCGTCCTTATAGAAGTCAAAATTTTGACTTCCTACCTCATAATTTTGAATTTCGGTCAAAATTATGACAGAACTTCTCATAATTATGAGAAGATTTCAGAATTATGAGACTTTCTATCTCAAAATTAACTTTGAAAGTCATAATTAAGACTTTCTATATCATAAATATAACCTTTTACATCAATCATCAGTTTAAAAGTCAAAGTTATCCCCTTATTTCAATTATGACTATCAAGTCAAAATTTGGACGTTCAAACTCAAGTATGACTTCCTGTTGGGATTTTATTTTTTCTTTCGTGGCAGTAACGGGCTTCCATACTGATGGAAGCCCGTTCCATCAGTATGGAAACATTGTTTTGTTTGTTTCCTTAAATGAGTAATCGTTCTTAGTAATCGAGTTCTCACCGTATTTTCCAGCTGCTTTACCGTCGCCTGCAGGAAGCTGCAGGTTACCTCCATAACCTGAACAGACATGAGAAAAATCACCACGCAGTAATGGAGGTGAAACCTTGCAGCTGTCGCACACATACCGTAGTTTCCTGCCCCGTTGGTTCCCAGATGGACGGGTTCCCCAAACTGCAGCCCGCCAACACCTGCAGCAGCACGGACAGACCGACACGTCTGACTGGACAGGTCACATGTTAGAGATGCTCTGCTGCTGCACAAAACTCACCGTATTTGGAGTTCGATTTCTCCGCAGTCAGTCCGAGCGTCTGACCACCAGGAGGCGCACCGTTTGGAAGACGGCCTGCAGGCTGAGCCTCCAACTGACTTATTCCTTTATGGGTTAATGCAAAACGAATGTGAGGAACTGCTGCACCATGCACAGAAGAGCAGTCGTGTTGTTTTGTACCTGAAATGTGCTTTTAAAACAATCGATCACAATCTTCTTCTTGCTAAACTAACTTATTTTAATTTCACTAACAGTGAAATTAAAATTTCACTGTAGTTTCAGGTTAAATTTGAAAATTTCAGATTTTTTTCTTGCAATTTTTTTGACTTTTCAAACTGTAAGGTTTTCATTTTTTCTTTTAGAAATTTTTTTAGGTAAAATCTCTAAATTTCTGAGTGTTATTGCAATTTTGTTTTTACTTTTCAAACTCAAATTTCCAGAGTTTTGCATTTCCCAAGTAAATGGGAAATAACATTTACATTTTTCTTCAAAATATTAAACTTTTCAAATGCAGAACATTTGTCATTAAACCCAGAAACTTTCTAGAAAAAAGTGGAAATTTCAGTTTTTTTAGTAATTTTTTGACTTTTCACACTCAAAAATTTCCCAGTTTTTTTCTAGAAAATTTCTAAAATCAATCTAAAAATTTCTGAGTTTTTCTATAAAAGCTTTGACTTTTCAAACTTCAAGTTTTTAAGTCTTTAGGAGAATATTTACTACTTTTTTCCATCTATAATGGCTCTAATATTGTCACCGTAAATATCAGTCTGACAGAAAATAAGCAGGACAAATGACAAACTCCCAATCTGCCTTTTTTACCTGCTCAGCTGGAGTCCCACCAGGCTCCATACTGGGACCAGTCTCATTTAATCTATGTTTTAACTTACTGCCAATCTATGCTGATGATACTGTATTGTATGTTGATGCAAAAACAAAAAATTAAGCTGCTTCAGTATTTTCTGGTGCCATACCAGTTTCTCTTATCTACGTCTTAACATTAAAAACAGTTTGTTTTTTTGCCAACGGATGAAATAAGCTCTTATGCTAACTCGGCACATTTACATTGATGCTAACTGCTGTTATTAATATGCATTGTCCTAATTTAAATTAAAAAATAAAATATCTCACCGTCAATTCCTGCAGGCGCTTCACCAAATGAAACCCGAGTGGTTCCACCTGTAAAACAGTCATTGATAGATTATTTTCATACATTTAGTGACATTTTTAGCTCAATATCTCTGGTGTCACGTTGTTCATACCCGACTGTTCAGCAGCAGGCAAACTCTGACCAAGAGCTGCAGAAAGAAGAAAACTTCAATATAACCAAAACTGATTTTCTGCACAAAATGTTCAAATATTCTCCTACTTACATTTTCATTTAAAGACACCAATCTTAAAAAAACTGAACATGAAGAGAGAGAATATGGTTCTGAACATGTAAGGAGTCGCATTTAGCATCAAACCTCCATATAGGTTTTCGTATCCAGCTGCAGGGTAGACGCCTTGTCCGTAACCTGCACCCAAACAGATCAGTTTACAAAAGTGCGGCTCACATTTTTAAAATCATAATTTCCCCCCAAACTCCTACAAAATAAAAGTATTTACCAGGCTGAGCAATGCTTCCTCCGTAGGGATACGCAAGACCTGATGGTACAAATCCATTTATAGCAATCAAATATCAATTACATGGACAAGTCTAACTGAGGAAGTTTACCTGCTCCATGTCCGTTACTGAGTCCTGGAAAGTTGAATCCTCCTAAAAATTAAAATAATTTTATTCAGATTCAGCTGAGAAACTGGTAACGGATCAACCTGCAGCACGCATGAAGAACAACTGGTTCCTTTTCCCATCAGGGTTTATTTTACTAATCAGGGTTTATTTTACTAAAGCTCAAATTTTACTAAAGTTCAAATCCTAATAATCTAAATTTAATGATTTGTTATAAAAATATAGGTAAATAAACCAAATGAAGAGCAAGATTAATTATTTTACAGCAAGAGAGAGATCTGTAGAGAAAGAACATTTAAAATGGATTATTAAAAGAAAAAAATCTAAAAATAATCAAGTAAAATTACATGGAAAACAAAAAGGAAAAGAAAACAGAATAAGAAAAAAGATAAAAGGAAAACAAAAATAAAGATCAGGACAAAAAATAAGAAAAGTTAAACATAAAAAAGCAGAAATAAGGAAACATTTTCTGGCCTCCAAACCAGGTTTGTTTGCTTCAGCACCGCCTGCATTCCCTAAAGAGTGAAAATATTTATTTTGAATTTTATTTAATGTCTTCTAAACAAAAAGTAAAAAAAAAATCCAACTTTCAATTTGAATTAAAAGAACATTCCTCTTTAAAAAAGAAGATTTTTAACAACATTTTATGTCCTAACAGCTTATATAAAATATGGAACAGAAGTTTTATAAGATAAAAAACTTTCAAATAGGAAAGACAAACGTCATGTTTTATAAACATAAATTAGTGTTAATTTTTAAATAAAAATAAACTTCTATAACCCTAAAATGGTGTAATTCAAGGAGTCCTGTGTGTGTTGGATCTCTGAACGAATTTCCCTTTAATGTTTTACTGAATTCCTCAGTAAATCAGCAACAATCACACTGGTACAAATACACTAAAATGCTCACGAACTGTTTTTTACCGGATTTTAGCCTCTTCATCCACTGTCTGGATGCTCCACAGTCTGCAAACCAAAACAAATTTTCATCATACACACATTTTAAAAATTAGGACCAAAACATTAAAAAGGTTTTTCAGGTAAATAAACTAATTCTTGGTTTTAACAAACCTCAAACAATACAGATATTTTAAAAATTACAACTAAAACACCGAAAACATTTATTTTCCAATTAAAGAGACACATTCTGGGTTTTAACCAAACTAAAAAAAATTAAAAAAATTAGGACCAAAACACTAAGAAAGTCATTTTTTTGTGTTTTATAGAAAAAATAAAAATATTTCACAAATCACAACCAAAGCACAAAAAATAAAAGTTAAGCTTTTCACATAAATTTTTTTTTAAAAATTCGACAAAAAAAAAAAAAAATGTTTCTTTTTTCCAAATAAAGAAAGTAATCTGTGGTTTTAGCCAACCTAAAACTCTAATAACAACATGCTACCTGCATCCAGTCTGTTCATACGACATAACTAACTGCTTGCTGTTAAGCTGAGATTAAGGGGGAAATGGACAAACGTTCACCAGGTTTGGCCTCTTTGGCTCCTTGAATTCTCCCATTTTCTGAAAACAAAAGGACAGAAAATTCAGAATATTTTCCAAAACAATCCAATCAGAGCCTCTCTGTCATTGTTTACAGGGATTATATCCATTCAGTGAGTAAAACTGGCAATTCAACTCATGCACCAAATGCAGAAGAACAAAAAGTTGTTATGATTATCTGTGAAACTAAATTAAAAAAAGAGAGAAACCATTTGGTTTGGTGCGATACAGAAAGTTGATTTGAACAGGATTTGTCTGTTTCCGTTTCTGGCGCATGCAGTCCGACTCCGGACTCCGTTTACCGGTTTCCCCACTAGGGGCGCTCTTGCTGCCCGTTTCCTTTGCTGCAGACGCGCTCGGTGTTGCATCAGGACGGATGTTTTCTGCCTCTGAACCAGCAGCAGCGGCTTTGGTTTTTATGGATCTGGTTCTTTCAGGGTCAGCGGTTCCGTCTTTACCAAAAACAACATCTGATTCTGTAGTTTTGATCAGGAACTCCAGTCGTAAAAAATTTACCTTTTAGATTTACACGTTTACCACAAAAAGCTTCTTTAAAAATAGTATAAATTACTGTAAAAGCCTGAAACTCGGTGAGTTAACAGTCCGTTGGTAGATTGAGCTAAAAACAAAAGTATTTTCATTATTCCAAATTTAAAAAGAAAACGTGACGTTATGTCCTATGATGCACTGAAAACATGTAAACGTCACCACATAGTCATCAGCGTATCATTTAACAATTTATATTTTTATGGGAAGTTAAAAACTATAATTTGTTTAGCTGTTAGTAAAAGCGTATAATAAAAAAAGTGATTTATATGAGTTAAAATGTTCAATATTCAGCTTCAGAATTTAGTCACATTAGTGCTAATCTTTGAAAAGTAACAATAAAATCAATGACGGGAATGTTTTCACGTTACAACAGAAATTTGTTATTGTTATTTTTGTTTTTGTTTTTTTATTTAATTTTAACAAAAATGTCATTTTTAAAATATGAATAAAATTTAGAATAAAATTTGCAATTCAATATGTGAAAATCTTTAAACTTATATTTTAAACATTTCAAGAATTTTCTATATTTTACATGTGAATTACTTCAAATGCATGTTTTAAAATTTTTAATCTTAAACTTCAATATATTTTTTAAAATGAAAAAGAATGCAAAAAATATTTAGGAATAAAAATTGGAAGTTTATTCCTAAATTTTATATCTTGAATTTTTTTATATCACACTAATATATTTTGAATGTAAATTGTTTATTTTAAGAAAAGGATTTAAAATACTAAAATCAGAACATTTTAACATTTAAAATCTTTTATTTTTGCTATTTTTAATATACATATTTTTTCCCTAAAAATTTATTTAAAATATCTGAAATTGAATATGTAGACATTTTTATATTTCCATATGAAGGTTTAAATATCCTTTGAAAGGATTATTTTTATTTGAAAGATGTAAAAAAATATTCTATATTATATACACTTGTAAATATATTACAAAAAAATATATTGATATTTTATATAACTTAAAAATCCAGGAGAAAAATAATTACTTTATTATTTATTAATAAAAATCAGCCACCCAAATGCTGCAGTATTAAAGACATTAATGATGAAATAAATTAAATTAAAGGTGCTTGCCTGGAGAAAGAACCGCTCCTGGTTCTGTTTTATATTTGGTTCCTTTTGGACCCAAAGTTGCCGGTTCAAGTCCGTGCGGAGGCTCTGGGGATCTGTGTACAGCTGGAGCCGATTCTGGACCGGAGCCCAGGTGCAGCTGGTTCTGTTTGTAAGTTTTATCTTGTGACCCAGGTGAAGCCAGGTTCTGGTGCTTCTCGTTTGGCCCCAGGTAGTCGTGAACGCCAGCGGTGGGTCTGGAAGCAGCAGCCTGTTGCCGAGTCGGCAGGACTCCGCCTTTCAGGCCGTTTCCACCCGATGAAGCTGCTCCTCTTCCAGTCACCGACCCAAAACCTGGAAACCAGAAATAAGCGATAGCGCCACTTTACTGATGATATTTGATGTGATTAAGAGGTGAGATGTTGGCCTTCCCTCCGTCAAATCTAATTAAATTGGTGTCGAACGTTTGTTGTGTTTGTGCAGCAATGATTTTAAAAGATTACTAAATGTTTCCAGAGGTGATGAAAGGTCAATCAGCCGCCACACGCTCTTCAAATCAAACAACATTTATGTCAATCAACTCTATGTTTGTGCTGCTTTTGTTTTGAATATATTAATAAAAGTTTAAAGGTCAACAAACCAAAACAGATTGGCATCAAATGTTTGCTGTCTTTGTGCAGCAACAATTTTCATTTGTGCTGCTTTTGTTCTGGAAAACATTTAAGCATTTGTTCATATCTTTAAAACAATAGTGGCACAAGCAAAAAAGTTTCTGCACAAACGATTGACACCAATTTTGCTCTATACAAAGACAGTGGCGAGAATGCAGTAGAACAATTTTAGCTGTCTAATGACTCCATTTTTTTATTTTTCATTTTTTTGTTTGTCATGAATTATGTACAAAATTTAAGCCAGAAAACAACAATTTCAGTCAGAAAAACATTTTTTTACAGACAGCTGTAGTTTCTGCATACGTATTTCAGTGGGATTTACCTGAATTACCTCATTTTCTATTGGATAAAGAAGACGTACCCTCAGGTTGGTGTTCGTAACCCCCCAGCGCAGCAACACGTCCAGCTCCACGGCCTCATGGGAGAAATTAACACAGTAAGGTTAAAAATATTAATTTTAGAGAAGTAAAAGTTAACAAAACAAAAAAAAGAGGTAAACTGTGAGGATACTAAGGTGGCATTCCTTCCCTTTCAGAATGAGATGATTTTAGGACTCTGTCACTTTAAATCCAGTAGCAGTGAAACCAGCTAACTAAACCTTGTAGAGTTCCACTAGGGTTGCTAGGTAACGGCTGGGCTTGGCTGAGGTTGCTAGGCAATGGTGCAGTGCCTGTCCACGGCTCATTTTCAGACTACAAAAAAACATTAAATTATTGCCCCAAAAAATTGGCAATAATTTTTTTAAAATTTTTGCTTTTATAACAATTGCAAAAATAATTGCTAATTTTCTTCCCTTTTTTTGCAATTATTTGCAAAAAAACAAATAGCAAATAATTTTTGCTGGGTGTTATTTTTTTAAGCACCTAGAATGTTTTTAGAACCAATTAAGACCCAAATGGAAGCGTAAAAATGTCAAAAAAAAATTATTTTTGGTGTTAATTACCATTAATTTGAGGACCAAATCCTTTCACAGATCCATAACCTGGGGTTAAACACACATAGTTAGTAAATGTACGACACTGTAAAACAGGATTGTTAGGTCTCAATTGGATTAAAACAGAATCTGGTACCTTCATGGTTGGATCCAAACCCATTGGGAGTTGCTCCATTTGCATACCCTAAAGATCAAATGCATAAATAAAGCAACACCCAAAATAGTTGTAACTTTTATTAAATGTTTGTAACTTGAGTTACCTGTTTGGGGTCCTAAAGCAGCTCCTCTGGTATTTTCATATCCTTCAATTATCAAATGAAATCAAATTACAGTTTGATTGATTTAAAAAAAAAAAAGTCCTTAATAGTTAATAGATATGTTATCAATTAATCTCTAAGCACTTTATAAATCATTAATGACTGTTCATTACACATTAATTAAGAGTGAGAAGGCCTATATATATTATATTTAGCATTTCAGCCTCCCTTGTAAGGACAATAAGCATTTGTAAATGTAATTTTTTAGCACATAGTCTCCTTCTCATCCTTATTTAATGCATAATAAACATATTGTGATTTATAAAGTGTTTATAGATGAATTAATAACATATCTTTAAACTATTTATTAGCCATATATAAGGGGAGCCTTATTTTAAAGTGGTAACAAACAATCTATTTGCACATAAATCTTATTTTGATAAGATTTGGTAATATAATCTAAAACAGAAAAAGTTTATTATGTTCTAATGTCAGGAACTGAGGAATTAAATTTATAGTTTGTGAAAATATCTTAATTCAAGTCGATATTATTGTGATATATAAGGAACGTTGTTACTACTAGGTAACAAAATCCTTTAAAAAAGAAAAATATAAATAATCATGAGTGAAACACATGAAGAATGAAAATGAGTCAAATAAAAATTATTAAAGAAATTCTTCATTTATAGCTGTCCTGCTTCTTTGTATAAATAAAACAGCATATATTTCACTGTGGCTGAATAATCACCTGCTTTAGCAGCTCCAAACCCTAAATAGTTACAAACCAATAATAAGTATTATTAAATTCACCTCATATATCTAATAATACTGGGACATAAAGTAACTGACCGTTTGGTGATCTGACTCCAAAATGTGTCACTGTTTGTAAATGTTTGTAAACTTCAGTATAAATGATATTTACCACTGGATTGTGAACCTTGTCCATTGGATACACCAGCTGAAGCACTGTAACCTAAAATATTAACATTTTTAAACTGTGCTGTTTAGAAAAACATGAAAACAGTTGAAAAAATAGTTTTGCTCAACAGAAACCTTTCATTGGTCCCTTTATGCCGTTTCCATACAGAGATCCCAGACCCAAACCCGCTCCACCATAACCTCCATTGAAACCTTTAAACGTGTTTTAGACACCAAAAGTACCTTAATGAATGATTTATACTCCTTGTCTTCGACATGTTGTTATGGATTTCATTGGGATTTTAGGTGAAGGATCAATACGCACCTTTAGTTGGATGAGTTCTGTAACCATTACCACCATACACTGCAAAAAGAAACAAACACTTTTATAAGTGTGTTATTTTGGTTGATTCAGCACTTAGTAATTAATTATTCACCATTCCCTTGGTCTCTGACAGGACGGGGGCCTCTGAACTGTCCCATTCCCACAGCTGGGCAGAGGAACAAACATATGCAAAGGTTTAGTCAAAGAGTTTTGAGTTCCTGGACAAAGAATTAGACAACATTACCTGGAATATAATGAGGTCGGCCATATCCCTTCAGGCGGTTCCCTCCATGTCCCTGACCTGTGAAACAAGAGTCAAAGATGAAGGTAAACACACAGCAGACAAAAAAATGAACGAGGGCTGCAACTGAGCTACAGATTAATCCATTATTCTGATGATTAATCCGTTATTCTGATGATTAATCCATTATTCTGATGATTAATCAATTATTCTTACAATTAATCCTTTATTCTAACGATTAATCCTTTATTCTGTTGATTAATCGGATAAACAAACTGACACGTTCTTCAGATTTTTCATGTGAGCCTTTTTTTTACAGATCAAAACATGTAAAGAATTCCTTTCATAAATAAGAAAAAACATTTTACTTCTTAAAATGCAAAAACTCAGCACTCCTTTAGTGTAGGCTTCATCATTTGTAGCAAAGGATACAAATGGTCTAAAAAGATAATCCTAATATCAACATGTAAAGTGAAGAGTAGGTCTGATCTGGTTATTACTTTTAGATTAACCAATTAATGATTGGACAACAATATTTGCTTTTTTATCTATTTTTTTTACAGAGTTTGGACCTGGTAAAACTGGCACAAAGGTGTTTTTTTTTTATCATCTTAAATGCAAATTGAATGTATATAATTTTGTTGAGGTTTGGCTCAATTACTCCACTGAATGTGTTGTTCTTTCAGAAAATCTCCTTTTTGAGTTTTAATTTGAATCAGTTAATAGTTGTTACATTAATTAACGATTATTTCAAGAATCAATTAATCCCGATTAATCATTTCAGCCCCACAAAACCATGTTTCTGACTACATTTTATGTATTTTCTTACCATTTGGCTTTCCTTCATTGCTACTCGACGCTCCACCTGCAAGTCTTTGACCTGAGGAATGATTGGTGTATTTAACATTTAACAGTATTTTTATTTAACTTCCAAACTATTTTAAACTTTTGTAATACAAACACACTCAGTACTGTAAAGGTTATACTTAAACTCAGTGCTAACTGAAATACCATTGCCTTTACTGCCTTGCCCTCCATATCCACCGGCTTGAGCTCCGTAACCTGAAACAGTCGCGTTCTTCAATGTTAGAGGACATTTTGGTGCTTTTTATTGTTACAAAAACATTGACGTACAATCAAATACATATTTTATACCATTGCCTTTATCTCCTTGCCCACCATACGCTGCAGCATGAGCACCATAACCTGTAAAACAAATATTTCCAGCTATAGAAAAATGCCAACAAACCACATCCAAACTACAACCAAGAAGAGAAAACTGGGAGTTGAAACAAATATTAATTTCAGCCAAAACTGCCAGAAAAATATTTTTAAAAAAGGATAAAAGAAAAAAACAGGTTTAAAAACGTAAAATTTATTTGGAGTAATTAAACCAAAATGTAACTTTTTGGCCTCAATCATAAAAGGTTGATGTACCACTTACCAACCCAGCCTAAACATTGACATGGATGGTTTAACCATGAATTATCTGAAAATACTGGAGAATTTGCTCATTGACCTGGAAGCCGAACTAAGGGGTGGGACGGACGTAGGTTTCAAGAAAACAACGATCCAAAATACATCAAATAAATTAGGAAAAAGTTTCTATGGAGTTTCTCGGTCTCCTGACCTCCATGTCATTGAACGTTTCTGTTCGTATCATGATTTAAAAAGAGCAAACGCAAATAAGTATGAGTGGAAGAAAGAAATTTGTTTTCTATTCTCAGAAAAATAGGCAAAAAGAGAATTGTGCCAAAATGATGTGTCTAGTCTTAATAAATCTTGGATTATGCATCAACACAAGTTGAAATACCGTTGCCTTTGGTTGCTGGTCCTAAATATGGACCAGCTGGAGCCCCGTAGCCTGCAACAGGAGGAACAACTAATTAAACAGAGGTTCCTTAACGCCTCTGGGTGTGTTTTTAATACGTTATACAACCTTTGATTTGTTGTAGAGTGGTTGGTCCAGATATAACTCCATACCCTGCAACAAAAAGCACAATGATTTTAATGTCTAAATCCAGTCAAAACCATAAAAAAGCTGAAATTTGTATTCAATAACATTTCCTCTTATAGCAGAAACAAATAAAACAGAGAATAACACAAAATATTTGTTCTTGGTGAGCAAAAAAAAAACTACCACAAGACAAATGGCTTTAATGTTTGGAGTAACAAATTTAATCTGCAGCATTCACAGAAGTGAAACTAATTTTGGTAAAGTTGTCCTAACAAGTCTTGAGTTATCTCAACTAATCCGATTTAAAAAAAACACAACAAAAACACACAGAAATCTTACAACAGGAAGTACTTTTCCAAAAGTATTTTTCCTTGAAATATTTGTCTCTGCTGGTACTTTCAACCCTATTTAGTTATTTATAATTAAAGTGTTTGCCGAACCGTTGCCTATATTTCCAAATCCACTTTGTGAAGCAGCTGCAGCACCATTACCTAAAACAGACAAATTCTCTTCACTCTTGAATGTTATAAACACTAATATTCTCTTTTAAGAACCCAACATCTAACCAAAATGTCTTTCCAAAAATACCCTCACCTTTAGCTGCTTGTCTGCCATATCCACCAGCTGGAGCACCAAAACCTGACATGGAAACAAAACATTTAAATCAATGGTTTTCTGTTAAAATGCGACTTTGTTAAAGCGAGTCTCACCACCGTTCATTTTTTGTAGATTTGCTGGTCCAGCTTTTGCTCCATATCCTGCAAAAACAATAAGAGGAAGCTGAAAACTAAACTAACTATTTCCACAAGAAAGAGATGCGATCTGGATTTACCGTTAGCGGCTGCAGTTCTTCCTCCTGGAGTGAAAACAAATCCAAATAAAACAACAAAAAAAAGCAGTGCTTCTCATTTGAATTATAAAACATCAACATCATTTAATCTAGTTTAGTCATTTCCATGAAAGATTCAAGAGTTTCTTTAGCAAACCACAAAACTGCCGAAACACTGAATTTCTTTAAATCAAGGCTGAAAACCCACCTGATCAACAGATGTAATGTTTATTTTTTTGTTTCATAATTTGTGATTGTATGATCTTTTTATGATGTAAAAAACATTCAACTGCTGAACTGTGTATAAAAATACATTTGAATTTGATTTAAAGAAGTTAGCACAGCAGGTTTGTTTCACTAGGGTCGTATTTTTTCATTTTAAGAAACAAAACAGCTTTATTTGTTAAAAGTAATGGATAAAGCTGTCATATCTAGTCAGTCCAAGTCTTGGATCGAACTTTCAAATCGTTTCATTTTGGTGGATATCAGTAATTAATTAGATTTTTGTTTTAAATATCTGAAATACTGTCAAACTACAGGCGTGGCCTTTCCCGTGTTATCCAGTTTTCACTTCGCACAGTAGCGAAATCTTACTCTGCTATGTTACTCAACAGGTTGTTGCTAGGTAACCGAAGAATGAGTGAGTTGCTAGGCAACCAAAGAGTGAGAGAGCGAGTCGATTTCTCCAAATTTGCTTACAAAATGAACATAAATAAACTTACCATTTATTCCAACTCCTTTGTTCATCCCAGCTCCATAACCTTTTAATTAAAAAATAAAATAAAATATGTGGTGAGACAATTGATGCTAAAATCAGCAATGGAAATAAGTTACAATTATTATTCTATTGTTCAGGTTTAAACTTCCAATGAAATATGAGCATTTCAACCTGCAGTGTTATTTAGTTTTCACACTGACCCCTTCCTTCGTCCCAATAACTGGCCAACGCCTCATTCAAAAAATTATGTCTTAAATAAGGGAAAAATATGAGCTTGAAGCTGAATCAAGTGGATTTACTTTACCTTTCGATGGGATCAGGAACGATGCAGCCCTGCCGCCGTTCTGAGGTACATTTCCTGGAAGAGTTAGGAATCATAATTAACTGAATAGAAGCTGCGATCTGTTCAAAAACAAATCAAAAGGAGAGATGATCTATTTTAACATCATAGAATCTGAAGAGATCGCCTTTAGGTCGAGGTCTTTGTCCCGTCGGAGCTCCATAAGAAGAACTACAACCTTCAACATCACAAAATAAACCTGTTAAAATCTGAGATGTAATAAAAGTTCAGCCTGATGCAGTGAAGATAGAAATGTTTGAGAATGTTCCTAAAAATGAATGATTTCTAGAGATGAACAAACATTTTGACCTCTTCCATTTTATTCACTTTCGGTCATTTAGAAAGTCGATGTGCATTGATGTGTTTTTACTGTCGACAAAAAGCTTAAATTTTCCCCTCACGTTTTATTTAATTTCATTTATTTGATTTAGAACATTGTGCATTAATAACAATTTAGAAAATCATCAATAAAAATCACTGCCATGTTAATTTCCATTGTTTGTTCCCAAGCCAAATATTACAGACCGAGTGAAATAAAATTAATACATGTAGAAATAAAAATACTAATATTTTGGATTGTCAAACTAATTTTGCCTTTTTAGTGTAAAGTTTCAATAAACTTTCATTATAATACAAAAACGTCCTTCCTCACCAATATTTTTGAATAATTCTTTTAAAAATCTATTATTTTAACACTTTATTCTAGCAAACATTCATTATCTCTTTAAGTAATTTTATATATTCCTTAGAGAATATATAATTGGAGAAATTATGCACAACAATTTCTCCAATACCAAAACCAACAAAACAATCTGGAAATTTGATTCTGGAAAAGCACCAAATACCTGCAGGAACCCAGATTAACTGCAATAATGCTGCTGAGGATCTTTCTCTGTAAAAATTACATGTTATTTTATCTGACTGAGCTTTTAAAATAACAGGATTTACAGCTAAAGGCCTGAATTTGCATCTCCAGTTTGTGATTAAAAACCAAAGTTTGCAGTTTCCCTTTTAAGGAATTTGCTGATTAGTGAAAAATTAAGTCAAATTTACGTCTAGAGTCATTTCACTGTCAAAGATTCTAAGGAATCCTTGAAAGTATTGGAGCGACTGTCTAAGTGCAGTAAAACCGCCCTCCTCTCACAAACAGATGCTACATTTAGACGGCTGCTGCCACTGAAAACCGGCTCTGATTGCACAAACCAAACCCAATCAGAGCCACACGGAGGGAAGATTTACGGCCCTCCTCATCGTCACGACTAACGCCGGAACCGTAGAGAGGTTGGTCATTTGCACATCGTCGTTCTGAGATTTCAATTTCACACGACTGTTTGAAATTTGACAGACAAACTCGACCAGCTCACTGCAAAAACACAAAATTTTACCAAGTATTTTTGTCTAGTTTCTAGTGCAAATAACTTGGAACACTTGAATTATGGCAAAATTAAAAGTAACTTTTCAGCAAGAAAAAATAACTTGTTTTAAGTCAATAAGTCCTTAAGACTGATAAAAGCATTACTAGTTCCATTGGCAGATTATTTCACTAACACATTTTTCCCATGTTTAAGTGAAAGCATGTGATAAGTCAGAATTTCTCCCAAAAAAGTCAGAATTTTACAAAAAAGAATCAGAATTCTGCGAAAAGTTAATTATGCAAAATAAAGTCAGAATTTTACCAAAAAGTTACTTCTGAGAAAAAGACACCAAAATTCTACAAAAAAGTCAGAATTTTATCCGAAAAATCTAAATTTTACCCAAAAAAAAGTCTGAATTCTGACTTAAAAGTCAGATTTTTTTACTTTGTGTGGTCCTAATTATCTTTCATATCCTGATTTGTTTTACTGGGATTTTATTTGACAAACCAACACAAAGTCCACCAGAACCATCAACCCCATCAGCTCATAACTCACTCTGAGGATTTAAACTTCCCGCTACAGCAGAGCAGATGTGTAAAAACATGTGGGAACATATTTCGCCCTCAGACTACAATCCATTCAGCTGGAAATTTCCCAGTTACTTTGACAGGCTGGTGAAAATCTGACCCAGTTCCTCTGCTGAACATCTGAGCAAACAGCTTCAGGTTTCGTGGTTTTCATTTGTCATCTTGGCATTTATTTTAATAAACTAACAGCATTGTTAGTAAACTCATAAAACCAACGAATTTATATACAAAAACGTCACTGAATGCAAAACGTTGGACATTAAATGCTACTTTTACTACAATTTAAGCAATTTGGACAATATTTTTGTTGTACAATTTGATTGTGAACTAACGGAAGAGTGAATCGAAGGGCAAAAAAAGCATCCAAAAAGATTAAATCTCAGTTTTAATTCACAAGAAAAACACAAAAATTTTTTAAAAAGTGTTAAAATTAGAAGGTAGCAAGAGGTTTGAAGACTTAAAAAGCAAAAAGACATTCTTGGAAAATTACTTGTAAAATATCACCAGACAAACAAGTTGTCAGAATGACTGAAGAAACTGAAAAATGTGACTGAATTACAAGGTTTTTTAGTCTAAACATTTGGAAATAATCTTCAGAAGACTTAACTTTTAGGAAAGTGTAATTAAATTCAATGTAATTGTTGTATATTAATATTTATATAGGAATTTCATTTCATTTCTCAAAAAGTAAGTCATAGGCAAAACATGTGAATCTACAAATAAAAACAAAAAAGAAAATTTCAACAAAATAATGCTAATTGATCTAAAATTTTCTTGGAAAAAATCCCCAAAATTTCTGAACTTCAAAAGTTGAAAATTTTCTACTTTGGAAACTAAAAAGTTCCCAAAGTCAAAAATGTTCATCTTTGAGCTCAGATGTTGTTTTTTGTAGAAAAATTCTGAAATTAATCTCAAAATTTATTAGTTTTTTTCCTCTGTAATTTTTTACTTTTGGATCTCAGAAATGTCCTTGTTTTTTGTAGAACATTTCTGAACTCAATCAGAAACGTTTTGGGTGTTTTAGTGGAACTTTACTCCCGTTTTTCCTACCTACAATGGCCCTACTAAACCGCTGTAGATTTTAACAACCTACATTTCCCCATTGAGAAACAAATGTAATTTCTATTGTCTGGTTAGTTGATAAAAACAGATCCAATCTTTAGAAACTCACCGCCTGTGTGTGCCGCCTGCACCAAACAAAGAACCAGAACTCCTTGAAGGACAAGCCGTCCCGCCATGTTGGACCTGGAAAGAAAACCCGGGTTTGGACCCCAGCAGGAGATTAAAGGTGGAGGAAAAGTGGGAGAGCTTCCCAGGTCGGTAGGGGCTAATATTCAGTCCGGGGAGTCCATCCTCTCCAGATCCTCCCCCGCTTGTTGTGAGATGCATCCAAGGCGAAGAGACTTTGGATAATTACACTACTTCAAATCCATCACCACTTCACTGAAGAACTGAGGATTCATTGTTTGCTGTATTAGTTTGAAAGAATTGCATGTAAATAATAAGGTCTTTGAAAACCCATGTAAAACTTGCTGGTGAATCATTTTTATTTTTACAGTAGCGTAATTGTGTTCTGTAAATTTTCATAATGTTTGCATTTTGTATTGGGCAGTATCAGAGTTACTACCCAACTCTCATGATCCCAGTTAAATTACATTTACTTGAGCAACATTTTTTTAAAAATTTACTTGCAAGAGTATTTTTACTACGCTGTACTTTTTACTTTTACTTGAGTAATTTAGTTATGAAGTATTCGCTGGACTTAGAGGAGTAAAATTTCTGGATTCTCGACTCACTGAATGAAAAACAAATTCACCAGACTCGGATCTGCAATTTTTGTTAAAGGTCAACAAGTTTCAAATGATAAAAAACTGATTTTTTTTCTTTTGCCTGATTTTGTTATATTTTAACTTAAATAAATTATTGTCACTTTCTTAACAATTTCTTAAAATACCAAAATTTCCACTTAACTTTAGATTTTGGTCCATCTGATGATATTATTTTTAAATATTAAGTGATTGATAATTTGATCAGTTATTCACTATTGAGTAGATTTTTTACTACAGTAATTTATTGGACGACTACTTTTTACTTTTGAGTGCAAAGACAGTAAAATTTTTAGGTGCTCTACTCACCTCTGATGTTAGGTAACAACATTTCTTTTAAGATTTACAGAATTTCGGTTAGCTTTTAAAACCGGGGCTGAACATCGGGATTACACCAAACATTATATGACGTTAGAGACCAGCTAATATTAGCCTTGTAGCAAATATTAGCTGGTATGTTGCTAGCGGACAAAATACCAGCTATCAGTAATATTCTACTCACAAAATACAATAATGTGTTCATCTTACTTGTGAAAAGTTATCAGCCGAGTCCTCACGTCAATAGTCCGTCGATTTGAACAAAAATATCCCGCAGTTTAGCCAAGTAGGTAGAACGACCGCTCCAAGATGGCAGCCGTATTTCCTGCAGCCGATGGCTTCGTCGATAAATCTCGTTTGCATTAGTTCTCACAAACATCAAGTTTTACGTTCAGTGAGCAAACTCCACTTCTAATTTATTTGTAGTCACAAGCGCTAAATGTGATGTTGATTTTAGACAAACTCTTACATGTACTATGTAAATACATTTTCACTAATTCTGTAGTTCTGCTGTAAGGAGAAGCGGCCATATCGAAACGGAAATCGGCTGTACAAGTTTTAACTGGGGATAGTCAGTGTTGCTCCCAGTGAGAATCAGATTTCAGAGGTTGATTTTTCTGTCTGGGAAGTCAGAAATTTCCCAGTTCCGAATACAACTGGAAGGCAGCATAAAACTAGATCCACCGCTAGCTAGTTCTAGACCAGTATCACCTGGATACCATCCTGGAGGGCTGCAATCAGGCTGCCATGCCACCCAGCAGCAGGCAAGGTTGCTGGACTCTCTAGCCTCCAGTGTACTTCAGAACAAGGATCTTTGGGAAACTTATGGCATCCTAACTTTTAGTCATCCAATCTTATGGCATAATTCTAACCATATTTCTTCATTATATAAAGATTATATGTTGCCAAAAAGTCATTAAGTTGTGTATTACTTCAAGTGTACTTATATTTTTGTGCAAGAAACTAGAAATTCTTGATAGGATTGTGTTTTTGCGGTGTTTAATGTAACATCAATAGGAACTGCATGACTGATACTTGATGGTGACAAAGACAATATTGAGGAAAGAATAAAACCAAACATACAACACCCTGATGTTAACTACATATTAAATATTGTTAATGTTTTAAAAGTTTAATATTTGCCATTAAACTAATCAGTTTAAATGGATGTTACCATTTCTGATAAGAGAAGCAGTCAAAAAACCCGTCAGAATTACAAGAACTCATCTGAGTGCAGAAAGCATCTTTCACTGCTAATTGCTGAGGGACATTTAGCCAAATATTAAGCATATTTTAGCCTTTATGTATAATTTTGATCCAGAGAAAACCCACAATATGCTACAACGCTTGCAGCTAATTGTCATTTGTTATATTGCCCTCAATAAAAACTTAATTGTAGCTTATGTAAACTTATCTCAACTGTGCTTTTCTTGTTTCCTGGAGCAGCTAGCTGTGCTATAAGGCTAACATTCACTTACAAATAAATTCAAATCTCATATGCTTGTGATACATTTATACACATTTGAGAAATATTTTCTCTATTGGACTTGAAGTTGAGTTAAATACCATTGATATTGATATGTTTAGATCCAGTATTGGTAATTTGATAAATACATGAAAACCAATTATGTAGCAAATATGTCGAGTTGAACATGCATCCTATCGGAACCCAATAAAGTCTAAATTTATGTATTTTTGTCACCAAAACATGGCAGTGACGTATGAAACCAGATGGAAAGAGCAATTTATTTCAGGCTGTAGGTTTTCTGTGGTGCTAATACACAGACTGAGTTTTCCTTTGGTGCATTTAAAGCTAAAAGTGGGTCAAAAGAGAACGATGTCTCACCTTTCACATACATTCCTCACCTGAAGTCCAAATCCTGTTCTTATGAGGTCAAGCAGGGGTCAATGTCTCACTTCCCTGTCCAACTGGACCTCTCACTTACTTGGCATCTAAACAGACCCGACCATCTGGCAGCAAAAACGAGTTTTTTGCTTCAGATTCCTCTGCATGGTCAGTTGATTGAATGTAAGGCACTGTTGAGCTAATAAACTTGTATGGACATGGAGTGGTACAGATATTACATTTAATTTTGATTTGATAGTAAACATGGACATACTTCAGTCACTGTGATACAAACTTTTAAACTTTAAGATCTGATTTCAAACTTTTTCAGTTGAGCAAGGTTTCACTTTTTCCCAATTTTGTGCTGCGTTTCATTCTCATCTAAAGTTGTATTAATCTGTCCTCAATATTCTACACACAAATACTCCATTGTTTTATTGTTTTTTTTTTACCTTATTTATAAAAATAGTATCTCCAGCTCCAAGTTGGAGATGCACTTCTTGCCCAGACTCAATTTTAGACACATGAAAAGCAAGTTTAGTGCAAATACCTTGGTACACTTGAAATAAAACCTTTCAGCAAGATATAGGAGCTTGTTTTAAGTCAATAATTTCTTGATTAATAAAAGTACTAGTTTCACTGGCAGATTAAAATTTTCACGTTAGGTGATAAAATAAAATAAATACTCTAGTGGAACTGGTCATTTATCAATATTAAGGAATCATTGACTTAAAACAAGCTTTTAATTTTTATGTACCAAGATATTTGCACTAGGAACCACCCAAAAATACTTAAGATTTTGAAAATGTGCAGTGAAGTCTGTTTAGTTTCAGAAAAAAGGGAATTTATTTATTTATTTAAGCAATCAATGTCCATAAACTCAAACTTATCCTAAATTGGCACCAAGCTGAGCCACATCAGTGTTACTGAATAGTTGGTGGTTAACATCTTTATTTCCATGCATTTGAAAGATGATTGAATCTCATCCCCATTGAAATGATTGGGCCTGTTGAAACTTATGGCCAATTATTACATTTATAACTAGTTTTATTGCATTTTTAAAAGTAGAGGCTTTCATTCTTTTGGTGCTCGTAAAATTAAAAATGGCAGGATTACAGCCCCAAAAATACACGGTTGTGACGGTGTCAACGGAACCAAAATGAAGACAAAAGAAGGTAAATCTTGACCAAGTTTCAGAGTCGACCCTTAACCTGACAGAATTAAAAAAAACAAGAACATTTCGGGCCAACAGAGGCCTGTTTTCATTTCACTTGATCCAGAAACAATAAAATTTATTCAGTTTTCTCTTAATCAAATTTGAGAATTTTTTATTCATATTGCAAGTGCTCTACAAGTGTGCTATTTAAATCATTTCCATTTCCAAATTAATACAATAAATAAAATACATTTTTTACAGATGAAACTTAAGATTGAAAATTGTGCCAAACAAATCCCATTTAGCATTTCACAACACATTTTTACAATCTTACAAAACTGCATTACCTAATGTTGGGTTGACAAGTTAACATAGATCCAGTATTAGAAATTATGAAACTCATTTTAAATTGATCGTTCTGGTAATGTTAGAAACGTTAAAAGAAATGGGTTTAAGCTGCTTTGTGGAGGCTAAAGGGAGGAAAAGCAAACAAAGGAAATAAAAAAGGGAAACAGTTTAAGATGCAAAATGTGATGAAGTGAGGGTGAGGATTTTAAACAAAAAATATATTACACAACTTCTGTTATACTTGGTACTGAAGACTCTGCTTCCTCCATTTTGGGTCCAACAAACCTGGAGTTTAACTGGGCGTCTTTTTAGCCAGTTTCCTTAAGATGGGAGAGCCAGGCAGCTGGTTGCAGACCTAAACAGAGAAGTTTGGAAATTAAAAAGTATTTATTTGCATGCATTTAAAGTAAAATCTGTTGGTATATTTAACAGGACTTACTCCAAGTTGCTTTTTAGTTGATGCACGGTACGCTTGTCAAGGTACCGGCAAAAGAGCGTCAGCAGGTTTGACGGGAGGAGCAGCGGCTCCACCAGCGAACACTGGGACAACTGTCCCGCTACCTGGAAAATCATGTCAGTCCTGGAAGAAAAAAAGAATAAAAACGTCATAACATGCTAAACAACTGACTTAGAGGAATTAAACTTTGTTTTCCTCACCAGGTCTCAAAGTCGCCAATGCTGGGCTCAAGAGGAACGCCCGAGGAAAGAAGCTTCTCTCCGTGGGAAAGAAGAGCGTACAGCAAGCTGAGTCCAAACTGAACAAACAGAAATTAATCCGAAACAAATCAGTTCCAGCAGAAGAGCAACACAAACCGTAAAGGACCAACAATGCATCCAAAAGCATTTAAATAGTTTTATAGTTGCTTATTTAATATTTGTTGTACCTTGTTTTATTTCAACATCCGGGCTCTTATTTTGGTAGTTTTACCTTTAGAAGAAATAAATTCTGTGACCGAGTATTGGAGCCGCAATAGTTAAAAAAACCCCCAAAAACTTCCATATTATTTTCTGTAATGTTTGTCATGAATCTCAAAATGTGAGCTTGAGAAGTCAAATTTGCTAGAAAAAAAAAAAGCCTTAAAGGTTGAGATTAATCTCAGAAACTTTCTAGGAAAAAAGAAAAAACTGAAAATTTGATTTTTAATAGTGGAAGAAATGACTCAAATGGTGATTCAAACATTTTCCAAACACAACATGGAAAGTTCCTGAGCTTCAATAATTAAACATTTTTCAAATAAAATAAAAATGTATATTTAAGAAAAAAATTGGGGGAAAACAAAAAAGGGATTTTTTGCTATCTCAAATTTCTTAATTTCAAAAGTTGAAAATTTGCTAGAAGAAAAAAAAAAAAAAAAGAAATTTTCTAAGCTCCAAAAGTCAAATTTTCAACTTCTGAAGAAATTTCCACATTTCTTTCCTATAAAAATGTCCAACTTTTTAGAATATAACAACACTTGTAGTGTGTTCAGCACAGAAATTGCTCTGAACACACTACAAGTGTCATGAACCGTCAGTGTGAGCGTCCATTGCTCATCATTGATGCTACAAACCTTGTTCTGACAGGTCAGAGAGAGGCACTCGAAGGTCGACAGAGACTCTGAAGACGTCAGGTCTTTGAGAACGTTGATGAGCTGACTGAACGTCAGAACGCCGATCACATTTCGGAGTGACGGGTAAAGAACAGGAAGGTCCTGAAACCATAAGAACTGAGATTTTCAAAATAAGAACAACAAAACTTTTGATATCTTCATAAAGATCAAAATTAGACCTTCAGCTAGTGCCGGGCGTTGTGCCTTAAAAATAAAACTTCTGATCTTTTTTTGCCCATTTTCTTGTCTGAAGGGTCTTCAAAAAGTGGCTCATGGTTCAATCATCCCTTCTCCGACTTGTGAAATGGAGAATTAGGGCCTAGTTTTGTTTAACTACGCGTACATTAGATTTAAAAAAAAAAAAAAAAAAAAAAAGCTTGGTCCTCAGGATGTTACATGATCTGCAACAGAACATCAGGACAGGTGGGGGGGGGGGGGGAGTTTGAGATCTCAAAATTTCTAGGGAAAAAATAATTAAATAAAGACATTCAAGCTCCTAAAGTAAAAAATTTGGGAAATTTTCTAGAAGAAAAAAAAAGTCTGACATTTCTGCATTTCAAAAGTTGATATTTTTAACCTTTGAAACGCAGAAATTTCCAAGTTTCCTCAAGAAAGTTTCTGATTAATCTAAAAAAAAGTGAGTTTTTGGAGGAAATCAGCACCTCAGTTTGTGTGGATCTTTGGAAATAGTTGTATGATTGTTTCAAAGTCCTGCTATTAAAAATCTGATTAATATTTAGATCAAGTCAAACTTATCAGAACTTCTCAAGATGATCAAAATTACAACTATTCTGGTAATATTAACACTTTGTTCTTATATTGCAACCATTTTCACATGATTATTCTTAATTTTAAAACTATACAATTAAAAAAATCTTAGCCCTAATATTTCTTTTACTTGAATTCAGAGTCCAAATCAATAGAAGCTGCAAAAACAAGATGGCCGCCGTGAGTGTGCCAACATCACTAAACTATGGAAACCCAGAGAGTTCAATGGTGGGAAAAAAATAAATAAAATAAATAAAAAAAAAATTCCAAAAATTAAATCTTAAAAAAATTTTTAGGGACCCCCCCCAAAAAAAAACATCAGTAGCTCTCAGATCCCTGTGACCTTTAACCCTGACTCACCTCCTCGGTGTCTCTGCTTATCAGCGTAGGAAGGTTGGAGGCGACGATGTGCAAGATCTTCAGCGCTGAATCGTTCTTCAAGAAGGGCAGCAGACGAGCGAGAAGCTTTTTGCCCTTCGAGACACTCAAGAAAGGAAGAAACTCGTCTCCAGAATCTCTAAAACACAAATTTATAAGTTTATTCAACAAAAAGAACATTTTTTTCCTGGTGTTGCGTTGTTAAGACTTACGCAGTGTTGTGTTGCTGCAGCTGAGAGTAGATGTACTCCACTTTCCTCTGAGTTTTTTCCATTAATCTTATTTCTTCTGCTTCAGACAAAACTGTGGTCTTCATCCTCTCAGTTTCTTCAACCTCCAGCAAAACTATTAACAACTGCATTTTAAAAAAAATAAATAAAATTCAGAGTAATACAAAAAAAATCCCAGAAATTTGCAATTTAGAGATTTTCAAGATTCAAAAGTTTGTTTTCTTTCCTTCTACCCTTGAAACTCAGGAAACATTTGCAGTACTGCGTATTTGAGCCGTTGTAGATGGAGAGTAAATTTCCTTTCTACTTTAAGTAAATCATAAAAACCTTTAAGTTGATTTTCAAAGTGTACTATAAAGTTCAGTTCAATAAATACATTTACCTAAAATACTAGCAAATTCAAGTTTTTCCTAATAAGTTAGAGAATCATTTAAAGGGGAAAAAAAATAAAATAATTACATATATATTACTTTAACATTTTTGCATATTTATTTTGGTCTGAACAATTTCTAAAAATAGACAAAGCTTAAAACAAACAAACAAAACAACAACAAAAAAACAAAAAAGTTACCTTTTCTATTTTGCTGAGAATCTCTAGTCGCTGTTGTCTGGTGTCTTTTTGTTCCTTTAAAAAAAAAGAAATAAAAAAGTTGAACATCAAGGAAGGCATTATAACAGCTTTATTTACAGGAGTTGAACAACAAACCTCGAGAGGGTTGTGACTTTGGACTGCATGGACCGCACCGATGGCACGGCGTGGAGAATAACACGTGGAGACAGCGACTTGACCCAAAGAGCCTTCGATGTGGACCACTGAGAGACCACACAATTTTATAGACACAGGAAGCTAAAACTTTAATCAAAGACTTTTGGTCTAGTTTCAAGTGCAAAAATCAACTCGCACACGAGAAATGAGACAAAACTAACTCACAAATAACTTATCAGCAAGACATAGGAGCTTGTTTTGAGTCAATAATTCCTTAATAAAGATGAAAAAAAAAAAAAGAAAAAAAAAGACTAGTTCCACTGGAAGATTATTTCATAATCAACTGGCACTGTGCTGTTACCTAGCAACACCTGCCAAGCCCAGCCTGTCACCTAGCAACCAAATTCTGGTTCCTTAATACCAAGTTCCACTGGCACATTATTTCACTGAACAGGAAAAATATTCAGGGAAATAATCTGCCAGTGGAACTAATACTTTAAAACAAGCTCCAATATGTTTCTGAAAAGTTGTGTAATTTATATTGCAAACATCTTAATAGAATTCAAGACAAAAACTTTTTTTTTTTTTTTTTAGCACTAATGTATAATTGAGAGTTTATTGCAGAAACGGTGAAAATATTTTGTTTAAGTGACTGGTGACTCCCACACGCACTGCAAAAAACTTTTGTAATTTTAGTTTACTTTATAGCACAAATATCTCAGTTCAATTGAAATAAACTAACTTACAGGTAACTTTTCAACAAGATATAAATATTTGTTTTAAGTCAATAATTCCTTAATGTTAATGAAGTAGTACTACTTCTACTGGCAGGTCATTTCACTTAGAGAACGGTAAAAATGTCTTATTATTGAAATAATCTGCCAGTGGATCCAGATCTAGTATTAAGCAACAGATGTAAAATAAACTCCCATTTCATGCAGAAAAGTTACTTGCGAGTTAGTTTTGTCTTATATTAAGTGTCCCTAGATAACTGGCCCAAAAATATTAGCTAATGTTTGCGTTTTTGCTGTGAAGACGGTTAAAAGGCAAAGAGAACCTGGTGTGTAGGCTTCCATCTTGGTGATGTACGGTGTGGTGAGTTTGGGTGGCTCCTTCTTACTCCTGATGCCCAGCTCTTCTTCGGCCATCTTGGCTTCTAATCGACGATAATACTCCTATTAAAGAGCAAGAGAGTTGAAAACTCATTCTTAGATGTGATGGAGTTTTCTAAAGTTTTACTTTCCTACCTGGTAATAATAGTCCTCGAGGTACGGATTCTCGCTTTGCAGCTGAATCATCTGCAGGCGAATGATCCACTCCTTTTCTTTGTCCGTCATGAGGTTAGAATAAGGGTCCCAGCCTTCACATTTTCTTCAAGAAAAACACTCAAAGTTAATTCTTAACATTTTATTATAATCTTTAGTTAGTGTAGCACCAACCTGTGAAACAGACGCTGCTTTTGACTGAGAAGCCGTTTATGTTGAGGATGGAGCTGCGTGACCGGACCAGGGAAACTGCTGAGACAGAAACAGGATAAACTTGGACAGGTCGTCTCTTACATCGCTATGAAACATCTGGGCACTGTGCTGCCACCTGCTGGTTGGTGGACTCCAGATGTTGTACCTTGTTGGACCAGCAGGTAGCGCAGATAATTTGTGACAAGTATGTTTCCAGTACAAAAAACAAACAAAAAAAAAAAACAGCCAGATTAGTACATATTTACATACTATGAAGGTTACCTGAACATCTGCACCGGGTTGGTTGACGGGCTGTAAAACGGGGACGGTCTGGGAGAGTTGGCACCGAAGCGAAGCTGCATGGTCTTTGGGGCCAGAGGCCGAGGAGTGGAGGGGCAAGAGCGGTTTGGAGGGAACATGAATCCTCCCGTCTGGGTCGAAATTACAAAAGAAAACCTTACAAAGTCAAATAAATGCAGCCAAATCTGAAATTATTCATAGTTCATGGAAGAGCTGGACTTAAAGTAATCTTTTAATTTTAGCAACAAGTTCCCTGTTATCAGGAAGTCATAAAGTTTGACCATTCAGCCCTACTTAATCCAGTTTGATAGAACTCCAGTCCATTATTTCTTCCTGTCAGAAAAATAAAAATTTCACATCAAAATCTGACAGGAGTATGAATAATTTGGAGCCCAACTGTATATAATTTTAAATGCAGATAAGAGTTCAGCACATTTAAAGCAAAAAACTTGCGACTTTTCAGCAAGACATGGGAGCTTGTTTTACGTCAATTCCTTAATATTTATGAAAGGCACCAAGTCCGCTGATTATTTCACCAATATTAAGGAATTTACCTAAAACAAGCTCCTATATCTTGGCATAAAGTTACTTTTTAGTTTTGTCTTATTCAAGAAGTCCTAATTTATTTGCACCAGAAAATACTTGGTAAGATTGTGTTTTTGCAGTGTTGCAGACCTCTGCTCTTAAGTGACGAGGGTTTAATAAAACCTGATTCAAGTGTTGCCGTGGGGTCAGGGGTTGCCGTGAGAAGATGGGTGATCTTGGCATCACTGGTGCATTAATCTGCAAAATAAAGTTAAATATAGATGGATGGACAGGGAAAGAAAAAAAAAAAACATGACTTTAAATCTGAATATATTACAACTTTACACTTTTTATATGGATTTCACATAAACCTACACTGGGCTGCTCTGTAGCTTATTTTAATTATAAATTATTTTGATTATGACATCAAAAATATTAACAGAGCCTCTTCCTGACTTTTCTTTCTCCAACCTCCTCCGGTCGAGATGATATTTGTTGTGAATTGGCGCCTCGTTAACAAACTGAACTTGGAGAAATTGGTATAAAAAAATTTTTAAAAAAGTTTTACCTCATGTTAAATATTCGATTTTTCTTGGCATCATACAGTTGGATTAAAAAGTAATTAAAAGCTTGTTACAAATGTTATGGCTAGCTAGCATAGCCACTGATGACAGCAGTTAAACCGTTTTCCAGTAACTAAGCCGTTCCTCCACCAAAAACACATTTAGCAGTGAGTACGAGTTGATTGACAGCACTAAGCCCCACCTCCTGGCTCTGATTGGTTGTATGTGGTAAGGGAGGAGGGTGATCTTTTTATAGATTATCTCATATTATACTGTCAACATAGTGATAGTTAAATATATATATTTAAAATACATTTATAAAGGTTACATACTTATTTCAGAGCCATATTCACCCATTTTAAAACTACCTCCAAGTCTCAGCCATGAAAATATTCTAGTTAAATCATAATAATCTACCTGAGAGGGCCCTCTTTGGCCAAATACCCTCCTGGAGTACGATCTTCTGGGTTCGCCTCTCTGGACTCCGTAGGAAGAGACGGGATACGGTAGATCCAGGAAGTCAGAGTTCACATGCTGACCCCGCCCTCTGTGACCGATCACACACACTATGGCGCTGTCCTACAGATTTAAACCCCAAAACAAAAGGATTCAAGCTGTCTACAATTATTATCTGTTATATTGAGGGATGGTTTTTCTTCTGAACCTGGAGTATTGATCCAGAAACTCTACGGTTTTTCCAGTAAGGAGGCGTCATCCTCTAGAAAAGAGACATTTAGCATCAGCTGCACTGGGAAAAAGGAAATCTAAAGCATTTTGGGTCTGGTTTCTAGCTCAAATATCTTAGTACACTTGGAATAAGACAAAGCTGACTTATAATTAACTTTTCAGCAAAATATAGGGACTTGATTTAAGATCATTCCCTTTTAACAAGACATGTTTTCATATTATAAGTGAACTAGTAATTTTTTAATCCATGTTAAGTATAGCTGGGCAATAAATCAGTAATATATATTACATATACTGAACAGCATTCTGGGTGATGTAGGCAGAGGAAAGCCTGCTCAACCTTCCACAGCTAGCTATGAAATAAACTAACTCACTCTTTGGTTACCTAGCAACCCTCACATTCTTTGGTTACCTAGTAACCTGAAGCAGCCGTTTAAAGTTCCGCCATTATGCCTCATAACAGCTTAAAAAAAAAAACAAAGGAGAGAAAACCACGGATAAAAGAGGAAAGGTCACGCCACCAGATTGGTAGCATTTCAAATTTAAAACAAAATCATTGATGGACTAATATGAAATGCTTAGATCGCCGAATATTAAGGACTTACTGGCATAAAACAAGCTTCTGCATTGGTGTAGCACAAATGCTGCCTCATAACTTTTAATAGTTCATGCTGTGCTAAACTGAGGAGTAAAGCAGCTTGTTAAATTGAATTGGCAGCAAATCATAAGTATAATCAAATCTACAACGGAGTATTAGGGCCACTTTAGATAGAGAGGAAAAAAAGCCTAAAATTTGCTAGAAAAAAAAGTCTTGTTTGTAATTCATCTCGGAAATTTGAGGAAAAATGATTTTAGCTTCAAGTCAAAAATTTGACTAAATTTTGTACTTTGAAATATCTTGCTTCCAAATTTTCTTTAAAATTTCCAAGATTAATCTCCACATTTTAGATTTTTCTAGCAAATTTCACCTTTGAAACTTTTCAGATTAGTCTCAGAATTTTTCTGCAAAAAAATAAACAAAAAGTGGAAATTTGAGTTCTGAAAGTAAAAATTTTCTAACAAAATACCTCAAAACTAGAAAAAAAACAAAACAAACTTACATTTTGAAATCTCAAAAAGGAAAAAAATTTGATTTATGGAAATGTTTTTTTTCCAGAAATTTCTGAGATTGATCTCAAGATTCCATAAATGTACTCTTCTCTAATTTAAATGGCCGTTGTGCATTTCAAATAACATTTCATAAAAGCCCTTTTAACATTTTATAATGATTGAGATGGACTAGATTTTCGATTTAAAAAGTTTTTGCTTTTTTTCCTCAGGTTTTCTGAAGCCAACCTAGCGCCATCTGGTGGCTTCTCTTTGAAAAACACTTTACCAAGATATTTTCAGTAGAACCAGACCAAAACACTTGGTAAAATTATATTCTTGCAGTGTGCAGATAAAGGAAATTAAAATCCCAGCGCTCCCTTACGTCATCCACAGAGGTATTCCTGAACACGGCGTGCCCACAGTCCACTATGGCGCTGTCCAGACTCTGAAACGTTAAAAACAAGCCGATAATCAGATCAATACGTTGTTAGAAAACAAACTCAGAACTCAGAGCAGCCATCTTGGTCACCATGAGGCTCGGTCGTCCCTCCACTATTCTAATCACGGCTGGGTCTTCAAACATCTGCCCCCTGCCCAGCCCTCCCCTCCACCTCGACCTCTGACCCCGCTGCCACGGGGAGACCCGGGCCGGATGCAGCGGCTTCTGCCTGGGAGGCGACGGAGGTTTGGGATCCGGCCGCAGCGGAGGAGACGGCGGCGGCTCCTCAAAGGAAACGGCACCATCAGCCGACGATTCCGTCGTCCCATGTGGGTCGAGATCTAAATGAAAACAATTTACATTTATCCTGCAGATCCTGAATTTTTATTTATTTTTTATTTATTCATTTATTTATTTATTTATTTTTTTTTTGGGGGGGGGGGGTTAGGGGGGGACATTATCTTGCACTACAAAGAACAAATCTTAGTATTTTTAATCTAATTTCTAGTGCAAATATCTTCGTTTTAAATTAACATTTACTCAATGTGGACAAAAGAGAACTAGATGCACTTTAGATGTAGATTTAATCAAGTTAGTTAAAAAGTTAATATCCCAAATATGCAGTGGTGGCTGGAGCACCCAAGTTAGAGTAATGACATTTTTAACTCAAGTAAAAGAAAATACTTGAGTAAAGAAAAAAAAAAGTTACTTATGTATTGAGTAACTGATCAAAATGTATGAAAAGTTATGTGGAAATTTTGCCATTAAAAACCCCCAAAAGGAAATTCATAAATAGTTAAAAAATAAAAATAAAAAAAAATCAGGCCAAAAAAACTTTTTCAAAATCAATTTTCTTTCACTTTAAAACGTATGAAGCACAGATGTGTGTCTGTGGTCACAAAGTGTTATTTAAAACATTGTTTACGCAAGAGTTTCTGATGGACTCACCCATCCCAAATGTCTCCTCATTGAAGACATTTATGTCCTCGTCCTCCTCGGTCATGGCCTGCAGCAGCTCGCAGTCCATCCCCGCATCATCCTCTGCGTCACTCCACGCATCTCCATTCTCAGGCCACTGAGCTTCATCCACTTTATCCGACTCCTTAAAGAAAACAACCACCAAACCGCGGAAGTCTGAGATAGTTCTGCGTCTGTTTAAAATGCGTTGTTGACGCATTTGTTTACGCTTTTTAAACAACGCGTTGTTGACGCATTTTAAACAGTCAAATGACGTCGACTTACCTGTTGTTGTTCTGAGTCACTCATTGTGTTTGTAGAAATTGTTGAATCCGAAAAGTTCAACGCGCTTTTCCGTCCAACATCACCTGCTTTTTTTTCTGCTCGGACACCAGAAGACGCTGATTAAGATTAACCTCTAAATGAACACACCTGTGAGGCGCAGAGGCGTGGACACGTCATCACGCAGCTGTCGCCTCACCTGTACTGTTGGCAGGGTGTTTTATCTAGCGCTGAAACTGTAAACAATATTCAGGGTTTTTATGTCTCTCTTCTTTTTATAAATAAAATTAATGAGTAATTAGGTGCTACTTTTACAAAGTGAGGAAACAGTGACCTCTGGTGGTCAAAACCAGCATTTTCCGAACTCTGTTCACTACGTAGCTGCTGCAGATATATTTCGTAGTAATTTTGCTGCATATATTTATACTGATACTTTGTGTGTATTTATTTTAACTTGCAACAATAGATAGCTCAATGTGTACATTTCAAATGTAAATAAAGTCTGTCAATGTTTATAAAGCAGCAGTATTGTTATTTAAAAATGTTAGCTTTAGCTAATATTTAGCAACAACTGCGCAACACTTTCTTTCTTCTGCTATTCTGTTCGGTCATCTTATGTATTTTTAACCGTTATGCTGTATATGTTTTTTAAATATCTTAATAAATCTTGCATTTATTCAAGGTTGATAAGTGTCTGCAGATCTATTTATATTTTATTTAATAACGACAAATCGTTAGCTTAATAGCATAACTGCCAAACGAAATGCAAAGTAATTACTTTATGTTTTGCAAATATTGCTGATCTGGGTCCCAGAATTTTCATTCTGGTTTTATATTCAAAATAAACAAAATATAAAAAAAGATTATTTTTTTTGTTGACTCTAGTGACCGCGGGGAACCATAATGAGACTTTGTTTTTATCTATAAATGGACACACATGGATTGAATTGACAATTCATCTAATATAAAACAATAATAAAGTAGAAACACAAAACATCATAAAAACTTCTTTAATTTCTAGAAACGCGTCTGACATCTTGCATAGAGCAATAAGTGAACGATACCCGACTTTAAAAATAAGGTAGTTTACGTAAACATATTTAGCAATCAACAAACAATATATCAATGCAAATGCAGTGAAGTGTGTACTTGAGGCAATAAAAAAGCAAATATATTATAAGGAATTTTCTTTCATAACACTTAACCTCGTGAACTGAAACAATACATTTAATCTGCTTCTTTCCATTCTTTGGCAAAAAAAGGTAAAATTTTATGGCAGAGAGAAACTTTTACTACATGCTTCATCTCAATATCATTTTCTAAAAAACAAATTATGTGCTGTGTTGGTTGATTCTACTCCATCCTCACTGCTGCAGTAAATAACCGAGATCTGATGTAGGAAAAGCATCTGCTTTTATTCAGGGATTCAGAGGATGAGAGAAGCGCGGAAGACGATTAGGGCCACCGGAAAAAAAATTTTATTCTGACTTTTCATTCAGTTGTTTTTTTTTCTTTTTTCAATACACAGGTTTGAAACATAATGAGAATTTTGAGAGAAAAAGATAGAAAACTGAGATTAAAGTCAGAATTCTGAGAAGACGTCAGAATTTTGAAATTAACATCAGAATTCTTAAATGAATATCAGAATTCCAAAATTATTCAGAATTCTTAAATTAAGACAAAATTCTATTAATATCAAAATTTTTAAATTAATATCAAAATTCTGAAATTGACCGCAGAATTCTGATAATAAAGTCAGAATTTTGAAATTAATATCTAAATTCTGAAATTAGTCAGAATTCTTAAATTAACATCAGAATTGTGATTTCAAAGTCAGAATTCTATTAAAGGGAGAATTCTGAGATTAGTCAGAATTCTGAGAAGAAGAAAAGTCAGTTTTAAGTCATAATTTTGTACTGTTTTTTTATTGGTGGCCCTAACTGTCTCCCGTAGAGCAGGTCCGTGGAGCGGTGGGTGTTTAACCAAAGAGCTTGATGAAGCAGGGGTGGCAGTAGGGCTTGTTTTCCTGCTCCTTGAAGCAGCCCTTGCTCAGCGGCTTCATGCAGAACTGGCACACCAGGTGGTGCGGGTGGAACTTGGCGCCCATGGCGGTGACGCAGCGGCCCAGGATGGGCTGCTGGCAGGCCTGGCACATGCTGCCGCGGGACTGGTGGTAGTGGGCCTCACACAGCGGCTTGCCCTCATGCTCGAAGAAGCTGCCGTTGACAAAGGGGCTGTAGCACTCCTGGAAGCAGGAACACGATTAATCGCGATTAATCTAATTTAGAAATCGAATAATCGACAACTGGAAAAAAACTGAAATTGAGAAAACATTTTTGTTAACTGAAATAGTTATTATGGGGAAAACTATAACTAACTGTAACTGAAATATATAGCTAACTGTAGCTATATTTAATATTTATAAAATTAACTAAAAAATACTGAAATTACATTGTTTGTTTTTGTGTTTATGAATGTATTTATCAGCCTTTCGAACTGATGTGAAGTTGATTTTGTTCCCCCCAAACAAGCAGTTTACGTCAGATGTCGGAAAATTACAGCACTTTATTTTCCTCCTGATGCTCGTCCCCAAAAGAGCGACGGCAAAAATTGGGAGAGAACATCAGGGTTCAACGATAATTGAATACATTTTTTGAAAATGTAATCTGTTGAGTATTGATTAACCAATCGATGTAAACATAATCACAATACTTTCATGTTTTTGAATTCTGCACCTAAAAATTAACTGAAGTCAGAAAGAACTAAAAGTACTACTATAACTAATAAAAACTAAATATCAAATAAATAAAAACTAGAAAACGCTCTTAAAACCTAATTAAAATGAACTGAATTAGACAAATAAAAAGTCACAAAAAAATAACTTATAATGAAAACCCCATCTATACACACTAAAAAAAGAGTAGCATTCAAGCAAAAGCTATATAAAAAATAGATACATAGATTACAGTTGGTTTGGTTGCTAGGTAACCTTCTGGGCCTCCCTGGGGTTGCTAGGTAACGGCAAAGTTCCAATGGAATGTAACTTAATAATCAGGAGGGTTTAGAAATAAAAATTCCTTAAGAAAAGTACTAGTTCTACTAGCATTATTTTACACATAAACAGACATTATTACTATGTTATAAGTGAAATAAAAAATATTTCTTAGAGTTAGAATTTTAGTATTTTGGATTAGATTTAAACACAAACATTTCTGATTTTTCATGTGCATTCATGGCTGCTCCATGTTTATGAATAATTCTACAAAAATCACCTCACAACTCAATAACTAATTAAAATCATAATATTCACCAAAATATTTGTGCATCTTAACTTTAACCGGTTGAAGTGTTAATAAAGTTATGCAGTTTAAAGCGATGACACACTGGATTAAAGCAAATTATTGAAAAATTTTCAGGACATTTTACAGATTTTTAGTGCAAATATTAAACAAATTCATTGAAAATCAATCAACTGGATTGGTGAAAAGAGCCACAAAAAAACACACAAAAAGAAAAATCAATAACTTAATTGTTATTGACAATTAAAAGAGTTTAAATAAGAAAATAAATTGGATTGGTCCAAATTAATTAATTATTATTTCAGGTCATATTTAAGGTTTTTATCGGTGGTCCACTGCTGATTAAATGAATAAATGACAAAAACTCACCCGACACACGAAGCACTGCGGATGCCAGAGAGAGTTCAGAGCTGAGATGTAGTTTTCCAGAATGGGCTCGCTGCAGCCCTGACAGCGGGAGGCAAACAGGGTCAGGAAGCACTGCTGACAGTACTGCTGGTTGTCACGGTCATGGAAACCTGCAGGAGGAAACCACAGAATTACAACAACACCACCCAGAAAAGAAAAAAACGTTAAGTACAGCTGAGAAAAACAGTGCACCCTTTTTAAATCACCTTGCATTGTAACAAAATATTAACCCAGTTTACTTATTTATTTCTTATTAAAGCTAAAAGTATGCTGTCGCCCACTGTTTTCAAAAGAAGGCCATCAGGGGGCGCGTGAGTATTTTTATCATAAAATCTAAACTATATTTCAATAAAAATTATAAAAAATAAGTTAAAAATTTACTTAAATATTATTTGGATGCCAGTCAAATTTGTCAAGCTACTTTGCTCCTCAAGCTAACATAGCACAGCTAACTAAAATCAGAAGGTATGAGGTAGCATTTATGCTAAAAGAATAGCAAATAAAAGTGAGATAAACCGTCTAAATGTTTGTTTATTTACATGTTTTGTGTTCGCCTGTTTGCAAAAGTAACCTGCTGTAGCCTTCAGAAATATTATAACCCCTACATGGATCTAAAACCAGTCCAGGTTTTATTTAACAAATAAACACAAGGACAAAGAATGTTATGTTATAAATTAAATATATTTTAGTTAGTTTTAGAAACACACAATAAAGTTCCAGTTGGTTACAGTTTTTCCCCAGAAATTACAATTTATATTTATTTCAGTTAAAAGTGTTTCCTCGCTCTCAGTTTTTGTTACATGGTTAATCTTAATTAACTATCAAGGGTTTCCTCCTTGTAAAGGCTTTACTTGGAGGTGGCTCTCCAAGTAAAGCCTGGCGGGCCACCAGGCTAAGCATTGCTTATTTATTTAAGTCTTTTTAAATGTTTCCATTTTTTAAGACTTTATAGTTGGTATTCAGGCATTAATCTTCCAATCTCTCAAAAACACGACGGGCTGCTGAATGAATGACTACCCTGGTGCCCAACCACCCGGCTTAGCTAGCTTTCTGACTGTACTAACACTGATTAAAATAGATTAATAATATCCGCTTACACCTTCTTTCAGTGTTGTACTTTGGCCGCCATCCAGCAGAAGGCGCCATCGGTCTTCGTTAACCAAAGCTGTTTCAGAATTAAAGATGGCGGCCATTCCAAAATAGGAAGGAGAAACGGTCCAGACAGAGTCCGGTGTGTAATGCAACATCCACAATAACAGGCGGTCTATTTTACATTCCTTTAGCCCACAGAGTCTGAAATCTAGCTAAAAAAACCCCACAGAAATGTTTTAAGATTTTCTTTTAAACTCTTTCTAATAAGTTTTTTTTTCTTGTTTCATGTCGCTTCATTCTCCGGTTACCTTCGTCTCCAAACGTGCGGCTGCACTTGACGCAGCAGAAACACTCTGGATGCCAGTTCTTGTCCAGAGCAGTGACCATTTTCTAAACATACAGAGAAACAAAGGTGAGGGAAACAGCTGTAGCTAACCGTTATAGATCTGTTTTTTAAAAAATGTGGTTCTATGGCTCACATTCAGTATCGGTTTGCTGCAGTTAGCGCAGTGCGGGGAGAAGAGCGTGAAGTAGTCCGACTCGCAATATGGCCGCCCGTCCTTCTCGAAGAAGTTGCGACTGCCCAGCTCCGTCTCGCACTCTGTGCACACGAAGTGCTCCGGGTGCCACACCTTCCCGAGCGCCGTCACCACCTGTTGCACACGGACAGTCGGCTTTACTGCTGCAAATGGGTGAAGGTAATCTATTAACGAGTTTAAAGTAAAGCTGATTAACTGATAAGCGGACATTTTCTTAAAAACCGGAGTTTTGTGACTGCGTTTTTGGGTCGTTGTAGATATAAAGGAAGAGTAATTTTCCGCCAAAAAAACCCCTCAGAAATGTAGAGATTAATCTCAGAAATTTTCTACAAAAATCCTTTTGAAACACAGAAATAAAAAAAGATAATCTAGGAAATTTCTGATTTTGTTGGTGGAAAATTACTCCTTTTTTTATATCTAAAATGGCCCTGATAGGCCGCTGCAGTTTTTCCCTCACATCTATCATCCCATCCTCGCTTCAAAGCACATCAGTAATTTTTGAAGTTGTTGTTGCTCCGTCATGGAGTTCAGCTGGAAAGAAAATCACTATTAATGAGAAACTTAAGGACCTTGTTGAGTTTTTATTTTAAAACAGAACCACAGAGGGAATTTTTCACCCTACACTAGACACTGTTCGGACCGTTTCTCTTTCCTATTCTGATTTAGCCGCCATCTTGTATCAACTGGCTGCACTTAAACACGACCAGCGGCGCCCTCTGCTGGATGGCCGCCAAGCTACAACACTAGCAGAAACTAACTGATGTCATTGATCGATTGGAACTCATTTTAATCTAATAAACCATTTATTGACATTTAATCATAAGCTGATTAATCGTTTGCCTCCCTACTGGTGGTTCACATGGAAACCTGAAAGGTCGGTAAAGTCGCTCACCTGTCCTACCACTGGTTTTTGGCAGGCTGAGCAGTTTCCTTTGGAGGACGTCTGAACTCCTTGTCGGCTCAGGTCTGATTGGAGGAGTCCCAGCATGCTGTCCAGTGAGCCTCCAGGTGTGGGCTGGGCTGGGGCGGCGGACTGCTGCGGCGGGGTGGCGGGCCGCTGCGGTGCGGTGACCACTTGGCTGACAGGCGGCGCTGGCTGGTAGAAGACAAAGAACGGTCATCTTTAGTAGACTTTAAGCGTGACAGTCTTACATTTTCAGCTGCCGCTGCGGTTCGCTTTCACACTCTGTCAAAACAATCCAAACTCATTGAAAAACCTATTCCCCTCCTCACCTGTGGTGGCACTGTGCCAAAAGAGACTGAAGGGAATGACACAAAAACCTCAGAACAAGACACTGAACGTAACTTCCTTCTTCCCGAAATGGAGTAGCATCAGATTTTAGCGATTGTAAGATTTCCTTCATCTCTTTGGTGAAAGAAAATGAGTCTTTTTTTTTGCTAGCGCTAGACTCACATTTGTTTTAGTTATATTTACCCAGAATGCCCAGCGCTGAAGTCAGTTTCCTGCTTTGGAGCGGTCTCCGGTCCGCATGGCGTTCACATACGGATTCAAACCGCACCAAATAAATTTTTTCTTTGATTATGCATTCAGATCTCCCCAAACAAACCAGACTTCTAGACAAACAAACTACAGTTTGATTAAAGCAAACTAAATAAAGCTGGTGTGAATTCACCCTTAAGTCTGGTCTGTGAAGCTGAACTCTGACCTCAGATTGAAGGAGACACTCTAAAACAGATCCTTAACCTTCATCCTCTGAAAACCACGAATGTTTGGAAAAGTGCAGGAATCTTCGTGTAAACATCTGGGCTTTGTTTACATCCCACAGCTGGATCCAAAACAGTTTTAAAATGATGCAAATAAGTTCCTACCTCATCTAAATATCTACCAGCTAAATATCGACTGTTTTAGCTAAAAGCAGTTTCAGTTTTCTAACTTCCTTAATGTTCTCTGAAGTCTGTAACTTACCGTCGTCTGGACTCTGAAGTCAGACAGTGAAGCCATCAGTTTGTCCAACTCCATGGTGGCTGAAGTCGCTGATGGCTTAGAAGAGCTGGAACAAAAAGACAAATCATCACATCAGGTCGGATCTAGAAGAAGATTACGGATTCTCTATCTGCAGGTGAAATTCAAACATCAAACAGAATTTAGAAGTGAAGCCAACAGCATAGTAGGTAAAAATGAAAACAACAAATTTCCCCAGAAAACTTTTAGATCAACCTCCAGAAATGTTCTGGAAAAAACAGGAAATTTCTGAGTTTTAATTCCAAAAGTCAAACATTTGGAAAGGCTGAAATTTAAAGTTTTTTTTCTAGCAAAATGTAAAATTTTGAGGACCCAGAAATTTACAAGATTTTTTTCTAGATTTTTTTTCCGCTACTTTTTTCCTAGAAAATTCCTGAGATTAATTAAATTTTTTGGATTTTTGTCTGGAAAATTTTGACTTGTCCTCTTTTTTTCTATAGAATTTGAGATTAATCTCAAAATGCGTTTTTTTTTCTAGCAATTTTATGACTTTTGGAACTCAAGATTTTCTTTTTTTCTACAAAAATTATAGATTAATCTCAAAATGTGTTTTTTTTCTAGCAAGTGTAGCTCAGAAATTTTCTTCCGTTTACTTGAAAATTTCTGAAATTTATCTTGAAATTTGAGTTTTTGGCAGAAACATATTCCTGTTTCTTTCTCTCTGCAACAGACCTAATAGAAACTGTTTGGATGCTTATGATTTGTAACGAGGACTGCGATCTAAAATCATTTTTGTTCTCCAGCATCGGGCCGCATGGTGGCCAGTTGGTACCACCTGGAATATTTTTTGAAATTATATTACTTCAGAAGAAAATAAGCATTAAAAGCTGCCTGCATTACAGCATTTTTACAAGAATACAAAACATTTTATAAATGTTCTGACTGGGTCTAGATTTGTTTAAAAGAAAATTACATTCTTATCTTTCCAATTTTGAAAAATTAAGCTTAGAAAACGTAAAACATTTATTGGATAAGGATGGTGGTGTTGCGTCTGTGTTTCTTGATCTGTAAAAAGCTTTTGACACTTTAAATCAGTGGGACCCCAACCCACGGGCACGGTGCAGTCCGTGGACCAATTGGTACCGGATACAAAATAATAAAATATGTCCGTTCTATGTATTGAGTCTGGAGGAGCTTTTATTTGAAAATGCGTACACGGATGCGAGGTTGAGTCTTGCGCAGCTCTGCGCGTCATTTATACCCTAAGACAAATAATCCAAGCCAATGAGTTTACACAGTCTGCGGCTAATGAATCCGATTGGTTAAAACTCAACGTAAACAAAACTGTTGGAATGTTTTTCTCCAAATCAAAACTTCCAAATTATGAAGCAGAAATTCATCTGGCTGGAGAAAAAAAACAACAACTACAGGTTGGGAACAAATTTAAATGTGTTTCTATCATAATGGACTCTAAACTTAGTTTAAATGTCAAATTATAAAAAGTTTGAATTTGAGTTAAATTTAGTATTTCAAATTTTAGTTTCATAAGGTCACATTTATCACTACAGGCTTCTAAAATATCAAAACATTTTATCGTGACAATAAAGTTAAAGTTTGCGAAGCTATTTGTGCATTAAATGTGCTGTGCTTATGCAGAGTTATAAAATTAATTTGTAATTCAGCACAGTTTTTGTTTGTGTTTTTTAAAAAAGGAACCTTCTAAGTAATTTTGTTACTGTCTTTCTATATTGGATCAAATAGATCGATACTGGAAAAAAGTGCATAGATGCATTTCTATTTCTACTCTAGTTGTAAATTTGACTTACTGAAACTTGTAGATACCCCGGTTTGATTCTCATGGAACAAATTTCAAAACAATGAATATATATTCATTAAAAGAGACCTGGAGGAGGTTGAGGTCTTATCCTTGATCTTGTCCCTCTCATCTTTCTTAGAAGCAGGAAACTGGGCCAAGATCTCGTCTGCAAACAAAATGACATCCTCAAGTTAAAGTATAGACCCGTTGCAGAGTCCCGTCCCACCGCCATCTCTCTGCTGCTGGCTGACGATGACTACCTTTGGTTTTAGCTGCTATACTGTCAATATAACGGGCTAAATCTTAAATGTATGCCTGATATATAAAGGAAAAGGGAATGCAGTCCTTTGTTACTAAATGTCAACACTAAAACTAGACAACAAGGTCAGGAAAAAGTTTAATTAAGAAAAATGAAGGAGGGATGTGCTGTGGTGGCGCCCACATATAGAAGCCTTAGTCCTTGATGTGGCTGTCACAGGTTCGATTCCCGGCCTGGTGACCTTTGCCGCATGTCTTTCCTCTCTCTCATTACCCACTTTCCTATTAATTAACTATCAAATAAAGGCCACTGGAGCCAATAAAACCTTAAAAAGAAACAAAATAAAAAGAAGGTAATAGCTCAGTTATGCTAGCTTGACTTTGACAATCTTAACATGTAGATGTGAAGTGGAATTCGATGTGCTTTGGTTCAGTTACAAAATAATAAAAAAAGGCGACTTAAACACCAACCAGATTGTCACTAATGCAGATGTTTAAATTAGCTAATTAACCACAGATGACTTAATAATCACAAAACACGCCTGGAGCGTAAACACATAAAACTATCGCAAACTGAATGTTCTGCTCTTCAAGTGGAAAATGTTTGAGTGTTTTTTGGTGTTGAATCCTGAAACATAAAGTGGTGTTGTCGTCAGTTGCTATGACAACAGGTTTGTGTGCAGCAAAGCCGACACAGAAAGTGAGAAAAAACGTGGTTTTGAGTTATTCTCTAATGGTTTTTCTGCGTTGTTCTTGTATTTGCTTTAGCGTATTGCACTAAACAAATGAATTCTCTAGGTTTAATTTGGTAATGGGATTGTTCTGCCGCAGCAGCGAAGCTCTGGATGGAAAGTAAAAGAATCGTCTTCTTCCCCTCCGGCGTTGTGCGCATGCGTAAATTTCCAGACTTAAACAATAACTTGCAGAGGGTCTATATCTGAACAGATGAAACTTTGAGGTAAACCCAGGGAATTGCACTCAGACCTGTGATGTTGAACTGGGTGGCGTTGAGCTCCTGCAGCAGATGATCCAGCTCATTCAGACCGCCGCCCAGCAGCGAGGAGGAGAAAGCAGGCGGAGGGTCTGCTGAGCGCGGAGAGCGCGGTTTGCACACGGTGCTGCAGGGCAGAGGAGACGCGACATCACTGCGGTCAGCGAATTATTCTTTCAGTAAATGGACCTTTTATCTGCATGCTCCAGTTAGCAAATAATCAACTACTAAATCAGTTGGCAACTATTTCAATAATCGATAATTGAATCACGATTAATGCGATTCAGCCGTAATTTTTTCTTGATTAAAATCTGTTCCCAGTGTTATTGTCGTGTACTGTTGTTGATTTATGATCCGAGGTGAGATTCTTCTCCACTGCGGACCGGACCGACCTGTATAATTTGTCCGGGTTGGAGTTGGTTGAAGACTTCATTGCTGCAGAAACAGTCTGCGAGACGAAACAGACGATTAGTGAAGGTGAGGAAGTTACACAATAAGACATGAAAATAAATCTCTCAGTGCCGACCTGCTGTGGCGTATAGGCGGGCGGCGGCGGTCGAGCCTGCGCCGCGTCGTGGGAGTTGGCATCGGAATTCTGTGGAGGGTCAGAGGTCAGCAAGACGGGACACCGAGGAAGAGGAGAGCTGGTGTTCTCCAAATCTGCAAGAAGGGCATCTGGAGGGAAGGAAGTGGGCATCCAAAAGTTAACTTCTAGGAAAAGAAATCTAATTTTGAGATTAATCTCTTTTTTTTGTCCGAGACAGAATTTTGAAATTTCTGAGTTTCGAAAGTGAAAAAAAAATTGTTCTCAAAGATTTCTGGTTTAATCTCAAAATTTCTCATTTTCTTCTAGTAAATTTTCAACTTTTCAAACTCAGAAAATTACAGTTTTCCCTAGAAATTCTGAAATTAATCTCAAATTTTTTGATTTTTTTCTAGTATATTTTTGATTTTAGAAAAAAAAAATTAAAAAAAATCTTAATTTTTCTAAAAAAAATAAATTCTGATATTCTAAAAGTTTCTAGCAAACTTTTGACTTTCCAAACTTGAACATTTCTATGTTTTTTTCTCGCCCCAAATGGTTCAGAAGTTAATTTAAAAAATTTTGGCGGAAATTTCCTTTTTTTCAATCTACAAAGTCTCTAATACGCCATCATAATTTATTGCTCTTACTTTCTGTCTAACATCATCATTTTATATTTTGGATAATTTTTGATGGAGCTCAGAGTAGAAAAAAAGTTAAGAAAAGACATGCAACATAAATGTGAATACAAATATGCAAAAGCATGGTGCAACACAAACATGCACAGACAGTTACGTACCAAAAACAACAATACGAGGACTGAGAGGGTAGCAAGGCGGCTCAGACAGTCCTGAGGAGAGACAGACAGCCAGCATGACCTAAACAGCAGCAGAGAGTCAGCAAACACAACACAGCTCAGCCGCAGGACAGGACAGTCTGCCGTAGCTCAGGGCGGGAATCCATCTTCATGCTGACATTACTGGGACAGACATTCATATCTGAGGCATGCCAGGGTGCAGAGGAAGCAGGGGAGGAAGAGTGCCTGGCTGCTGATATCCAAACAGCAGCCAGCCGCCCCCGCACTGGGGGGGGGGGGGGGTGCGCGTGCTATGAGGATCGAACGGGGGGCGGGGGGGGGGTGCGCGCGTTTTGAGCTGGCGCAAGACTCAACCCTCGGCATCCGGTGTACGATTTTCAAAATAAAAGCTCATTACATTTTACAAAAACAAGACTCAATAAAAAACAACGGACATATTTAATTATTTCTTGCGGCCCGGTACCAATTGGTCCACGGACCGGAGTAGACTGACATGAAAGGGGGAAGACATGCGGCAAGTGTCGTCGGGTCCAGGGATCGAGCCCGCGACGGCCTCGTCGGGGACCGAGGGCCTCCAGGCGTGGGGCGCGCTGCCCTCTACGCCACCGGAGCACGCCCCATGAACTTGATTTTTACTTAATTTATGTTTTATGTTAATTGAAAATGAGTTACAAATGGAATCGGATATCTATTATGTCACCTCTTTATACCCGTGATTTTAATTTTGTTTCTTATTTAATAGAAACACCGCAATTGCAAATGTATTTATTTTTTCTTTTACATTTGCGAAATATTTACAAAGTTTACAGATAGTTAGCTACTCGCTGCCACTATCACGATTTGAGCTTCCTGAGTCTCAAAGTTTGTAATGGAAACGCAGCTACGTGTTGCTTACCAACCTTTTGCGCCACAGGTTTTGAACCACGCTTGAACTCTTGCGGCATTTTCTGCGTGAATCAGATATGAGACACGAATGACGTGAACGAATCCCGCCTGGGATCAGCGCTGTGGTCACCTTCTCACCCGGGTGATTCACACTTGTGGTATGGCCATGTGTTGGGAAGCTAGTGCACAGTCTACATGCCTGCTGGGTTCTTGCCATTTCTCAAACACACGCACACACACACACACACACACACACACACACACACACACACACACGCACACACACACGCACGCACGCGCGCGCGTATAGCTACAGACTGCACATATAAGGAGCTGGGCTTCTCTTAATGGGAATTATGACCATATTTAGCTCTGCCCGCTGACTTGTTTCTCTTGGCCAAAGAAACCCTCTAACAAGTGGCTTCGCTCCCTGAAAGTTTTACAAAAGCGACGTAAACTGAGACAAACATCAACCCGGTCGCCCGAGTAACCCTGCCTCTGCGAGTGCAATCCGATCCAGATGTGCCCAGATGTGCTACATCTTGCCATTCACCCCCTCATGTTGCTTGCGAAGCAAAAGTGCCCGATGACTTCACATAAAAAAAATAAAAAAGCAAATGGCGAATGGGCGGCAGAGAGAAAAACCTTCTCTTTTTTCCTCGAACTATGCGGCTTGCTGAAACGGGAGAGTTGCTCTGGGCTGTTTCTGACACAGAAAACTGTCTCCCTAAACATGTTTTCAAGAAAAAAAAATCAATAACTAGAAATAAAAGATCCCTTTGTGATTTTAAACAGAGCAACTCTGTGTTTTTCCTCTCCGCCCTCAGCTTGTCAGGGGTAATGCATGTAGAGGACGGTTGCGGATCATTTAAAATCTAATTTACAAAGACTTTATTGAATTAGCAGGCCGTGCATGAAAAACTCAGGAGCGGTCAGACAGATGTGGAGTAATTTATTGGGCTCACGTTGTGTGTGGCTTTCAGAGCTTTGACTCTTCCACAGGTTGTCACATTGCAACCAGGAACTGAAATCTATTTAGCAGGATTCTCGCATCTTAAAAATGCAAAAATGTTTGTTAGAGAACAAACCGGAACACAGCAGACAGTCAGAGAGAAAGTTGTGCAGAAGTTTAAAACAGGTTTAGTCAGAGAAGCAGCCACCAGTGGTAACTCTGGAGGAGCTGCAGAGATGCTCAGCTTGGGTGTAGGAAGCCAACAGATCAACTTTTAATTGTGCTCTCCACAGATTTTAGTAACCGATTAATCAAGTATTCTGTTGATTAATCAAATATTTTGATGATAATTGAATATTTTTGAAAGTTAATCAATTATTCTGCTGGATGAAAAATTCAATTAACCACATTGATACAATAGAAATTAATTAAAACTAATTAATTCTGATGATTAATCAAATATTTTGATGATTAATCTGATTTTAAAAATTCAGTTAACCACTTAGCTGTATTTCTTTTGCAATAGAAATACAATAAAATAAGAAAATAAACAAATAATTTAATAATTCTTTTTAAGTAATAAATTTTTTTTCTTGCCTAAAACACAATAAAAACATTCTTTGGTGTTTGCTTGATAATTCAACATGTTCAACCCTTTCTGCTTGATTTGACATCCATACAATGTGGGGCTCATCTGTTGATTAATTTTTTGATTAACTGACAAATTATTAAATAGAAAAATGTGCTTAATAGGACATTTTTTGTTATACAGAACTTGAACCAGGTGAAGCTAAACCTGCCAGGAAAATATTTACTGATAAATAAGGTTTTATTTTAATCTTAAATGTAAAATGTTTAAATTTTTTGTGCAGGTTTGTCTCAATTACTGCTCTGAACACGTTGTTCTTTCAGAAAAAGGCAATTTTTACTGTACACTCCAATTAAATCTAATATATTCACGATTAATTGTGATTAATCACACTGAGGCTTCAGCCTTAGTTATTTTAGTTTATTAAAATTACCATAAGATAACTTTAAAGAGCAAAATGCAACAGAATTGTTCATAATCTGTTTATTTTACTGTATTTCAATCGATTATTAAATTAGTTGACAATCATTTCAATAATCGATTTATCACGATTAATTCAATTAATCGATTCAGCCCTAATTTGATCTGAGTTATTTTAGTCTATTGAAATTACCATAAGGCAACTCTAAAGAGCAAAATGCAACAAAAGTGTTCATAATCTGTGTAATTTATTGTATTTTTACTCTTAAAACAACAAGTTTGTCTTTTGGCATATGGTGTTTATCTATCCTGCCAAAAGTGAATCCTTGTTGTAGGGTTGCATTTACAAATGTGACATCGTAAGATACCATGCTAAGATGTTTATTATATGGAAAACCTCATATTGTCAACACTTGTGTGATGTACCACTGATGTATGGCTGTATAATTGCTCTGTAAAAATAATAAAAATGTAAGTTCTAAAAAAAAAAACAACTTTAACGATTAATCGATTACTAAATTAGTAGACGATTATTTCAATAATTAATCTCAATTAATCGTTTCAGTCCTACATAATAAATCTTGACTTTATGGAAGAGGAGGAAAGTCATAACAAGTCATATTTGCTGTGAAAATGTGAGATGCACTAAAACAAACATAAAAAAAGCTGTTTGTGGAGGAAAGACTTAAAATCCACCCAAACCATAAAACAACATAATAACTGACAAAAGCCTTAATTTCCAAATTTTAAAAAAAGGGAAGCTGTCTGAAAAGTGTGGCATGCATTTGCATTCAGCCTCATCTACGAAAACTTGAGACTTAATCAAAAAGTCAGTGAACAGATTTTTAACTCATTAGGCTAAAAAACAAACAGTGAAGAAGTTGGAGGGCAATAAATGCGAATGGAGAACATTTTGCATGCCTTTCTACTGAAATGGGTTATTTTTAAGCCTCCTGCATGTCTGCACTCTGACTGCCAGGATCAACAGAGGCCAAATTTCCTCTGTTTGGGCAGACCGCCCCTTCCCAGATTCCCTTCAAGATATCCCAGTTACAACGAAAGGAAGATCTGCTGCTACATACTCACCCAAATCCTCCATGATCCGATCACAGCCAGCTGCTTTCCGCTCTAAAACCAGAACATTTATGACTGATGGTCGCGCTTTTGTCTCCCTCGGTCCTGAATAACTTCTTGGACACCGTTATCCGCTAAGAGAAGCAGCAAGAAGAGGAGGAGGAAGAGGAGGAGGAGAAGGAAGAGGGAGGGCGTCCCGTTTCTTTTCCCAACTCTCTTCCTGTCCAATTCCTACCAGACTTTCAGACCGGAGGAGGCGTAGTTAAATAAATGTGGCTACAAACCCGCATTCCCCCCCTCCGGCGCACGCAAGAAAGACGTAATCCTGGACATTCCCGGTCCATATTTGGGATAGAAACCTGCGGACTGAGAGGGAGAGAGACAGCGGCGGGATGGACCGATGCTGCGACCAAGTGTTGTTACTGAAGCTACTGCGTCCTTCACAGGCAGCATCCTTTTTTTAAAATCCACGTTACTGTAAAACCTTCTGTTCTGTGAAGATAAATAAAATCTGATATCAACATGTATTTATTTAGGGGGCATGGGGATTTTTTTATTTTGCGTTCCCTCGCAATACTACTGATCAGTTAAGCGACATAATTTAATACTGTAATTAAAGTAATTAATACTGCAAGCCTTTCTTACGGCGGCCTCTGTACTTTCTGCTTTAATATAAGGTTATGTGAGGTTTTTCCATGAATGTTAATATCTCGTTGTGAAATATCTGAAGTTTTATAGGATAGAAAGGCACCAAAAACCTATGATATAAACAAAAACTTTCCGTAAGTAGGAAAGACATAAAAAATACATCCTAATTTTGACTATTTCTGAGTTATTATCGTGGGGTAATAAATCATCTGACAGTTTTGATTGTGTCTCTGTTGTGTTGGTTGTCTGAATGGTTTAAAGCGCTGCTTTCAGTGCCGTCCCAACTTAACAAACATAAACATGTAGTGAATAAATCGATTTTCAATCAGATTTTTGCAGCAAACAGTTAATAATAATAACCACGATTTATTATTAAAAACACGACAAACTAGTGGTGGTAAAGGGCCGCACTGGGTTAACTCGGGGAATCTCATCTCTATCAATCAACTCCAAACCACTTCTTTTCTGTCACAATTATCAAACTAATTTATTAATGACATTTCTGATATTTTTTTAAATTTTGGAATCAAATTTTTCTGTACTGAAGTAAACTTTGAAGCTTTATTTAAAAAAAAACCCATGATGATAATAAAGGGAACGTTTTATTTGACCATAGCAGTGGTTCTCAAAGTTTTCAAGTCAGATATGAGTGCAAAACATAAGACATTTTCCATGTACATCCACATCAACAGGCGCAGTGAAACAGCAGCACACCAAGACTAGAATTTTTAATTTTATCTGTGGTGTTATTTAATTAAAAACAAAAACAAAAATCTCAATAACTTATTTGTGACTGGAAAACGACCAATTTCAAAAACCCTCGGAACGTAACGTCTCTAATTAGGCTCTGGGTCGTTGCTTAGCAACCCCAGCGAAGCCCAGCCCGTTACCTAGCAACCCAGGCTGAGTAACACCACGTTCGGTTTTACTGCTGTGTTCCGTACAACGTGCTGCTGGAAAACACGAGTGTTTCTGTTGTTTACTTACCATCCAGGATGCACTCGCTGCCTTCGAGTTGCTTCTGGTTTTCAGAGATGAACGGTTGTAAAACTGAGCATCTGTTTCAAAGCCATTTTTCACGTGCGAGAGTAAACATTAGGGGGGCGTGGCCAGCATCTTATTCTGATTTAAAGTGACAGAGGCCCTAAAACAGCTCAAAATAGGCAGAACTGACCAGACTGAAATCTCATTATATAAAATGATTTTGTGCAAATAAAGTAATAAACATGTTTTATCACCTTTGTATGCCTTCTTGCTGCATCAGTGCTACTTTTTAATTTAAGTCTAAATCAAATAAATTTGCAACAGATGGACGCCATTTATGTTGTAGAAACATCTCAATTTTGAGCTTTATGACTGAAGTTAGAAATGTGATTTCTTTGTTTTCTATATTGTCATAATTGGCTATTTATGAGTATGAATTTATGAGGCTGCAGCACAATGTGGAGAAAGTGAAGAGCTGTGAATACTTTCTGTATGTGCTGTATCTGTACTAAACACAGCTGCGTTACACTTTGGTTTGGATATGTTATGTATTTTTAATGGCTTGCAGGAGCATCCCATGAATTTCATTACAATTTATTGTTTTTGTCTAAAATATGTTGATGACTTCAGAGAAACAGAGCAGCACTAAATTCTGGACCGTTAGAACAGAAAGGGAGAGCAGAGGAATCCAAACCTTTAAAAATTATTTTCACCGGCTCAATAATTACAACGGAGCATTAGGGGGAAGCTAAGAAAATAAAACATTTTAAAGACGAGAATAAAGTAACAAAATCTTTATTCTTGTAATTCTGACTTTATTCTTGTACAACTTTCTAGTAACAGAACTTCTATGATTTTATTTAAAATATTTAAGACTATTCTTGTATAATTTTATGATACCCAGAATTTATTTTTCTCCCCTTAGTTTAGCCCTAATGCTGTCGTACAAAATACACTAAACACAAAACATTTAATGAAACAACGTAGTTTGATTTCTGTTAAAAAGAGTAAAGTGATTATATTTGAAACAAAAAGGGGTTTTCTAGGTTTGAATGATTATAAACAACAACAAACAAAAATAAAAGTGATCCACATTTTCTAGATTTTTTTGTTTTCAGCAACACAAACAGGATTTAGCCAAGTTCAATAAATGTGTCTCTGCTGTCCAGTAGCTCAAAAGCTACTGGGAGCTTCTATTACCATTAGAACAGAAGCAAAAATAAGGGCTGATAACGATGAATGCTTTGTGTGGCAGCTAACATTTATGAACATTAGTTTATCTTTTTCCATCAGTGAGAATTACCGTATTTTCCGCACTAAAGGTGCACCTAAAAACCTTCAATTTTCTCAAAAGCCGACAGTGCGCCTTATAATCCGGTGAGCCTCATATACCTTATATATGGACCAATATTGAGCCACAACAGGTCTCACAACTACGGTAAGCAGCCGCCGACTTCATTTTACCCCGTAGAAGAAGCGTGTGGTGCATGCTGGGATATATGACTGCACGAAGCCTGCTGTTTAATTTTCATTTGTGTGTTTGTGTAAAGACCCCAAAAAGGCTCCTATAAAGAGACACGCTTACGATGCAGTTCAAACTCAAGGCGATGAGTCACGCAGCAGAACGCTGCTTCGTAATCTATCCTTTAGCACAGCTCCATCTACTGGATGCATATCGTAACCCCAGCCTCTACTGTAGCGTCTATTCTATGCGCCTTATAGTGCGGAAAATACAGTATTTTTTCTTTAATTGTGAAAGAGGGCCACGCAAAATCACTCAAGGACCCCCGATGGCCCCCGGACCACAATTTGAGCATCCACTAATTTCCTTTTATTCCACCGAGTTGAGAAATGTTTTAATTACCAGGAAAAAACAACCAACAACGCAACCATCATGTGACATAAATAAAAATCAGAGGAATGAAAAAAACAAAACAGGAAAAACTTTTTAATTAAGCGAGCTTACAGTTACAAGCTTTGTTTGTGTGCCGGGGGTTTGGAGGTGCCATGATAACGTTGGTGACATGATGAAAGAATATATAAAAAATAAAAATTCAAGAACAAAGTTCTCATTCGGTGTTTGCGAATGTCACAGACCAAATGTGCTTTGACCAAACGCATCATCGCCTTTGGTCTCAATGCATGAAACACAACTGACTGACGATTCACACATACTGATTAATCAAACCGTTGTTTCTAGATGTGTCAAATTGGTGATGTGGAGTAAATAGCAGTGAGTATCCGACCAGGTAAACGTCTCAGCGGTCGGTCTGCAACCTTAGCTTCAAAGTTGTTCATGCAGATTCAAATACTGGATTCTTACCCGAGTGGTTTTTACATCTAGCGCACTGCGACACACAACTACGCCTTTCCAAAAATGCTAATGATAATAATTACAGTCAACTCAAAGACGCACGCTTACATACACTCACACTTTCCAAACCAACAACATTCTCACTCCAAATTTCGTGACGGTTGGTGCTTTCGGGTAAATTCAAGGAGCAGGGCTGCACATGGCGTGGAAACCGGAGATAAAAAGAAAGACATCGTGAAGTAATTTGGCGAAAGTGAGGAGGAGTAGAGGGGGGCGGAGGCGGGACTCTGATGTGATGGCGTGAAGGTAACGTGGGCGGGCTCGGTTACCCCTATAATGTCCGCATTCATTAAATTAAATTACTTCTTCACTCCAGTTAATCCACACACAGCCGCTCCTGTCCTTGCCGGCGCCGCCATCACTGCACCGCTTGCTCGTTGGCAGTGCTACCGGAGTCCTGAGGCTTCATCACGTCGGGGAGTTCGGGGGGGCTGGAGAAGGCCTCGATGTGCAGCTGCTCAAACATCTCATCTGCAGGGGAAGCGGAGAAACATGAGCCTCGCAGTGACAGCGGAGCTTAAATCACGTCAGAAAGCTGGAGGAAAACACATCGGTCTCAGAACAAGAGGTGACTGGTTGGATGTCGACAACTTTCAACTGCAGAGGGAGTGAATAAAGAGCTCTGGCAGTAATTTACTCTGTAAATCTGCAGTTTGTAACTTACCATAAAATATGTTTTAATATATTTGTTGAAGCTGTCACCATATTATGTCAATAATTTATGAGACAAATAATCTGAAAACTAATGTGTACGTTCTCCCAGTGCTAACTAAAAGCAACCAATCAGAGCCAGGAGGCGGGTCTTAGCGCTGTCAATCATGCCCGTGTGTGCCACCTAGCAGAGCCTGAATGTTCAGGCTAGTTAGCATAGCCACCGATGTCGGCGGATAAGTGGTTTTCCTGTAACTGCAAGTTGTTTCTCCACCATTAGCACTTTCATGAGGTTGATTGACAGCGCTAAGTCCCGCCTCCTGGCTCTGATTGGTTGTTCTGATGGCAGCAGTGCATTTCTTAAGATAGTAGCTCAGAGAGGAGATTGATCTTTTCAAAAATTATTTGTCTCATATTGAACTGTCACGAGATGGTGGCAGTTTTCACAAATATGCAGAAAACATATTTTTTGTAGAAATTACAAATTGCAGCTTTAATGACAATATGACTGGATGTAAACACCTTTGAACTGCAGAGGGCGTGAATAAAGAGCTCTGGGAGTATTCATCCATCAGACTGAAAACCCTTCAGGGCCTTAAAGCTGCAGCACGTAACTTTTATAAAGAAGGTTTTTACGTATCTGTTATAACTGTCACCATGTTTGTCATGAGGCAGATAATCTGTGAACAGATTGATCTTCTCCACTTCTACCCTGAGCTTCTACTGCCGTCTAAAAACAATCAATCAGAGCCAGGAGGAGCGGCTTCAAGCTGTCAATCATTCTCATGTACGTGCTGGTAAGTGTGCTAATGGTGGAGAAGCCACTTAACGTTACAGGAAAACTATTTGTCAACTGTCATCTGTGGCCATGCTAACTAGAGTATAGAAACATATTCCTGAACTTTAGAGGCAAACACACAGACAAAACAATATTTACCATTTACACGGAAGGCCAGACCAACTGTAGCTGGTGCTTGAGGTCTGGCAGTCTGGTTGGTGAATCCACAGTCTCCCAGAGTTTTACTGTCCTCTAGCAACTGATCATCCTGCAAAAAGACAACGAAACCCGTTACAAACAGGAAGCAGTGCTGGAAACCGCTCCAATAAACATGATTTCAGGACTGCGTGCTTCTGAGGTTTAAACTCACTTTGTAGAGCCGCTGGTCCTCAGGAGTTCTTTTAAGTATTCCTTCAACAATCCGCTTCAGCTCATACACGGTGGTGCATTCCTTGGCGTCTGTGAAGATTGTCGTCTTGTGACGCCGGATCATTAGGAACACGTCCTTGAAGATAATCAGCACAATCATATGTTGTTGTTTGTTACAGTTTGTTGTTGATTTTTGTCGTTTATTCTATAAAACAAACATTTTACAGAATAAACCAAAAACATGGCATTATCAGTTATTAAAATGTACTTTTTTTTTTACTACATAAGAAGTAGCTAGTTTTTCAAAGTGTCTTTTATGTTTTAGATACTGAAAAAAGGGAAAACAAGACTAGAAACTAACATGTTTCCAAATTTTACCTTTTCAAACTTGGGAAGTAGCGCTGTAAATGTGTATTGAATCACATCACAATATTATTGTGTGCTGTATTAGATACCGAATTTGGTAGAAAACTACATTTTAAGAAACTTGTGTTCACACTTTCCATATGCTGAAAACATTTAGTCGGAAGAAGGAACTCACTTCATTTAATGTCCACTTCTGAGTTGGTAAAACTCATGCTTAAGACAGAAAAGTGTCAGAAAAATTATGATTAATACTAATTAATATTGTTATTGCTATTAAAAACTGAGAAAATCTTGATTTAATAATTTTCTCAACATTCTATGAAAGTTTTTTCTTATAAATGACCTGGTAAACAGATTTTTCACATATGTGAATAAACAGAAAGTTTTGATTATGTCTAGGATTTCAAATAAAGAAGCAAAATGGTAAAAGCTGCCATTTCCAATTTTATAACTCGCAAAAGAGAAGAAATTTAGTGCAGTGACAAGATTGTCATTTTTAAATGTTTACAAAAGGTACAAATCCCTTAACTTAATCTGTTATTTAATAAACTCAAATACAATCGTTACTTGATGTACTGACTTCTTATTTTAGACTCAATTCATAAACAGGGAAGGAAATAAAACAACATTTTCAGTAATTGGCAAGTAGATCACTGATCAATAAGTCAAATATTGGAACATTCTTTTGTATTAGATACAAATTTAAAGTGGTAATAATCTTAGTAATCGAAAACAAGGTAAAAGCAGACACAAAAATAAACCAAACGGTAAATGATAGCTGTGTCTTCGTTAAAACAAGCAATTCTAAATTACTTGGATAACATTCCAACTATAGTTTCTATATCACAGGATAGCATAGCATTTTTATTTTCGATTTTCACTTCAGGCGTTTTCAATTTAACATTTAGTTTTGTTATGAACTCATAGTACAAAGAAATTAACACAAAAGTCTTCCCAACAAATCGGTAAAAGGATACAGTTAAGGCTGCGGACAAAACATTGATTGACAAAGAATAATACCTAGCTCTTTCAACGCACACTTAGCTGCAAGCTAGCACGTATCCAGTTTGAGTACGCCGTTAAAATAAAGCCAAGTCGTAAAAAGCAACGTTGGAAACTTGACAGATAAAGTAGATTTGTTTTCAGCTGCCCGTATTTAGCCTAATGTTGTAGCTAACTTGTTAGCATTACACACATTAGCGATAAGATAACCAAGCTAACACAGCCAATTTAGCTTGAACAGGCTAACAAAACCAAAGCTAATACAGCATTATATAACATTATCACTTTCATGTAAGACAATTGGTGTTAATTCCGTTAAGGTAGTTTAGGACTAATCACGTAAAAATAACCGTTAAACAAAGTTACCATTTCAAGGGATCAGCTAGCTAGCCAGTTACGCCAGCCCCGACTGTACTGCACCAACGCTTGCGGATATTGCGCAACGTACGTACAGTTACGTGGCACTACGCAACGCTGCGTAAACTGTTCGGAATTTGGCGCGAGCAGGTGATTATGAGCTGAAAGAGGACTGTTCGCTCAGCTCTGGAAGCAGATACCAACAAACAAATTATTTTCTACTGGAAGAAATCAGGAAAACTGGATTATGGTTGGTGTCATGTGACTAATTTAATGTTGTTTACTAAACCCAGAGGTGTCAGAGGGTGGAAAGGGGGTTTGACGGGGCGGTAGTTAGCTAGCGACGTTATGTCTGCAGCTGCTCCGCCTGCGTTGTTATTGTTAGCTACATGTTTTACAGCTTTGACAGTTGTCCACGTTTATGACAATTGAGCACATTTTAATCGAGAACATTGTTAACTCTCAGTGAAGTCAGTGAGTTTATTGTAATTGCTACAGTTTTACAGTGTTTGTATATTTGAAACTTATTGATTTAGCTCAGTTTTAGCCTTATTTTTGGACTTGTTTGTCTCGTTTTAGATCACATTGGGTTTCTCAAGAGACTGATTTATCTCCTTAAATTTTGGATCATATTATGCCTCTTATTCCCCTGTTCTTAAACAGGGTTTGCTGAAATATCAGCTTTCTGTGTAACTTAAAGCATGTTAGAGATGTCATCACAATGGAAAAGTAAAACCAAAACTTTTTATCTGATATAAGTTTAAGTTAAAACGTCGTTCTGGTTCTAACTTAGAAGAAAAAGGTGTTTTTTGAAGACGACCAACAAATTTAGCAAAAAGTAAAGTAATAACAAGATAAGTTGGATATCTCAAGTTGATGACATCTGATTACAAGGCCAGTTCTCTCTATAACATAACAATTTAAGAGTTTTACTCAACAAAACAAGACAATTTGCAACATTTAGAGATTTTGTAAGTGTTTTTAATGCTTTTGTTCTTAATTTGAGACAATCAGAGAAAAATTATGCTCTAATGAAATTATAAAACCACATTTCTTTGTTTTGTTGCCTTTTTGTAATTAATAAACTGGGTTAAAAAGATGGAATTGAATCAATATTTGGATCATTTTAAAGATCTCTCAAATATTGAATAATCAGTTTTGAATTTTTAAATTAAATATGTATTTTGTTGGGAAGGAAAGTGTAAATTGTTACAGATCCAAAACTTTAAAATAAATTTGGGGGTTTGCTTAATAAATTAAATTTAGCAAAATTTCTTTGTATCAACTGGAAAAAAATTTAACAAAATTTAGTCAATTCTGAGCAATAAAAAAGGATTTAATTCGCTCTTTGTTTGCAAACGTCAGCTGTATTTAGTGAGCTGTAAAAAATTAACTAACCACTTAAATAATTTTATTTAGTGTAGGGTTTAGAAGTATGAAATATATCATTTAACTTACAACACATTTTCTCCGTCTGCAAACACACATTATTCTGGAAGTAAAGTCACGGGCCACACATAATCAGTCCAGGGGCTGAAAATGGCCCCCGGGCCACACTTTGATCACCCCTTTGTAATTAGCTGCCCTATTAAACAGCAGACCTTTGGGCTGCTAAACCTGTTAGCTGCTGATCTTCAGGCAAGTTAGACTTGATAATCAACAAATGAGGTCATTGCAACATCGTGAGTCTAAATGACAAATAAAAGCAGCAAAAGGTCTTAAAACATCAAAGCTTTTTCTCTTTGTAACAAATTCTCCGGGTTTAGACTCTTTTTTTCCTCTCAGTTAATTGACTCAGATCCAAATCTGCTTCCAGACTTTTAATGTTTTGTTTTTAGATCTTCCAGGAGAGTTGGATAGAAATTAGTTAAATTTGCTTGAGTAAATTTACTTTTAAGGGTATTTTTACTGAGCTGTACTTTTTTACTTTTACTTGAATAATTTTATTATGAAGTATTTCTACTCTTACTTGAGTAAAATGTTTGGAATTTTCTAACCACTTAATGAAAAACAAACATGTTTTAACCAAAAATTCACCAGAAACCTGCAGTTTTTGTTAAAGTTTCATGAGTTGTTTTTTTTTTTTTTTTGAAAGAAACTGATTTGGAAACATGTTCTTTTGCCTGATTTTATTTTTTCTTGCTTATATGAATTATTGTCATTTTGATGCTAAAATACCAACATTTCCACTAAACCTTCTATTTTGTTCTGTCTGATTATGTAATTTTTTAAAATATTAAATGATTGATAATTCGATCAGTTACTCAGTACTGGAGTAGACTTTTCACCAAATACTTTTGTACTCAAATAATTTCTTGGATGAATACTTTTTACTTTTGTTTGAGTAAAAATGTATTAAAGTTACTCTGTTTTCCAGCCCGCCACCTTGATTGAACAGCACTGAAGAAATCCTCCCGCCATGTCAGTTGCCGTGGAAACTGCGACGACCAGGGCTCCCCTGCCCATCCCGGCTCACCTCTCCCACGCAGAGCAGTCCTTCTCCCTCAAAAAGCGCAGACTCCCGTTTTCCTCGTCGTCCACATCGACCGCCTCCTGCTCCTCCTCTCCTCGAGGCTCCTACTCTCTCCCTCCGCTGCCGCCCTCCAAAGGATGCCCGCCTCTGAGCAGGATGTTCCCTCAGCATCAGTCGCCGTGGACGCCGCTGTCCGATTCGCTCAGTAAATCTCCCCCTCCCAGCTCTGTGTATGATCCCAGTAAGCATACGTCCTATTTTGGTCAGTGCTTCACTAATTTGGGTCTTCTTGGAAGAGGATCCTTTGGAGAGGTCTACAAGGTGAACAATATTAGAATTGGTAAACATTAAGACCGAAACTATTAATTGTGATTAATGAAATAATTAACTAAGTTAGGAATTGATTAATTGTTAACTGGGGTAAACAGACTCCAAAAAAGGGTCATCGGTTGATAGAACAACACACTTAGAGCAGTAATTAAGCCAAAACTCTACAAAAATATTTACATTTTGCATTTAACAGAAAATATTTTCTACCCAAATCCCCTCAAGGGGCAATTTTAGCTTCACCTAGTTAGAATTCTGTGAAATAATTTTATATTAAGCATCTTTATTATTAATTTATTAATCTGTCGACCCAAAAATTGGGACTGAAACGGTTCATTGTGATTAATTAAATAATTGTCAACTAAGTTAATTATAGACTAATTAACTGGAGTATAAATCCTCAACAATAAAAGGCAGAGCTGAAGGTGGAGTTTCAGAAAGAGCAGGAGCTTCTTAAAGAGACAGAGCCTCAATTTCAAGATGTTAAAATTTCTAAGTCATTTTTTAAATTTATAGTATTTTTATAACAACTGATGGTAACATTGTGCTATAAAATGATACTACATGCCTGGAAAACACATAATACTTCCTCTTTAAGCATTTTCTGTATTTTTGCAGGTGCAAAACAACAAAGACGGGCGACTGTACGCCGTGAAGCGCTCCGCCCAGCGCTTCAGGGGCAACAGCGAGAGGCAGCGAAGCATCAAGGAAGCCAGGAACCACGAGCGAATTTGTCCTCACCCTCACGTTCTGGATTTTTTGGCAGCGTGGGAAGAGAGCGGCCGTCTGTACATTCAGACGGAGCTGTGCAGCACCAGCCTGCTGCTGCACGCCGAGAACAAGCCTCCTGGCCCAGGTCAGCCTTAAAACATCTTCATTCAGAAACTGAATCGTTTCTTCACCCGCTGACCGCCATTTTGTTTCTGGTTGATGCAGATGAGCCGGCGGCGTGGGGCTACCTGTGCGACCTCCTTTCTGCCCTGAAGCACCTGCACTCTCATGGTTTTGTGCATTTGGACCTCAAACCCGCCAACGTCCTGATCACAGATTCTGGGCGGCTCAAACTGGGAGACTTCGGGCTTCTGCTGGAGGTCAACCAGACCGGCGCCGGGTCCAAAAACAGGAAAACGAAGGAGGACTTCCAGGAGGGAGACCCGCGATACATGGCGCCGGAGCTGCTGCGCGGGGAGTACGGACCTGCAGCGGATGTTTTTAGGTACAGCAGGGCAGAAATAGGAAATATTAAAGAGGCTTATTATGCAAAACTCATATTTAGCTATTTTTTATGCTTCTATTTGGTTCTAAAAAACAACTCAATTGTTAAAACAAAACAATTATCGTATCGTTTATCATTTATTGTGATAGATTTCTAAATTTAGATTTATTGTTGTCATGATAAATTCCAATTAACGATGTAAAAGCCCCTCAAAACTCCTTATTGTCAGGATTGATACTTTTAATATTTCCTCCATCGTTTGTTTGATGAAAGCATCAACAGATGCCAATAATTTGAAAATAAATTTACTCTGTCCAGTTCAGTGATAGAAATCACACGTCTTTATTACACTTGTTGACTTACCATCCAGTTATCACTTGCTGCATTCTCGTTAGCTGTGCAGGAGGATCTACTAATGCTTTTCAAAGATGTGTAGTTATATATTTTGCATCTGTTTGACGGCGTATTAGGGCCATTATAGATGGGGGGGAAAGAGGAGGAGTAAATTTTTGCCATAACGCTCAGAAATTGTAAGATTAATCTCAGAATCTTTCTAGAAAATACTTGCAGATTTCTGTGTTTGAAAAGTCAAAAAATTGCTAGAAATTTAGAAAAACTTGACTTTTGAAACTCAGAAGATTAAAAAAATTCTAGGAAATTTCTGATTTTTTTCTAGCAAATTTGCAACTTTTCAAACTCAGAAATTGTCTTTTTGTCTAGAAAAATTCTAACATTAATTTAAAAATTTCCATTAAATTTTTGACTTTTCAAACTCAAAAATTTTCTTGTTACAATAAACATGTTTTGTATAGATCATAAACGTTTCCTAACCTGTTCACAATGGGTCACCCTTAACACTCATAGTTTAACTTTAATGAAACTCTGTTTTTTAAAAGTTTGGGTGTTTCTATTCTGGAGCTGGCCTGTAACCTTGAGGTTCCAAACGGCGGCGAAGGATGGCAGCAGCTCCGACAGGGCCACCTTCCCTCGGAGTTCACCAACGGTAACATCCGCCCTCCGTCTGCCAGTGATGAGTCTGTCCAGATAAAATAAGGAGTTTTTTTTTTTTCTGCCTGTGTTTCCAGGCCTGTCTGTGGAGCTTCAGTCAGTCCTGAGGATGATGTTGGCACCAGAACCTAATGAAAGACCAACCGTCTCTCAGCTTCTCGCTCTGCCGTGCGTCAGGAAACGCAGATGGAAAAGGCGGATTTACCTGATGGTGTCGGAGACCATGCTGACACTGGTCTCCCTCTGCCAAGTACTGGTTCCAGTCTGCATCCTCCGTCATAAATACATTTAATCAGCGCAAAGGTTTTTAATGTTGGATTGTTTTCTCTGCAGTTTGTGGTGTGCTTCGGTTGCAAGCTCCTCTCCTCGGTTCGCTTGCCGTTTCTGCCTTGTTGGTCGAAGCCGGAGCCGTGTACGCCGCCGAAGGACAGCTGGGACAGAGACGTGACGCTGTCCCTCAGTTCCCTGCATAACGACCCGGGAAGTCCAGAGGACGACGGAGTCTTTCTGCATCACTCAGACCCAGAACTTTCCCCCACCTTTTCCAACAGGTACAGGATCATGTTGACATGTTTGTACACAGCAATTACTTTTAAGCATAATTGACGGTTTTTAGAAGGTTTCAGGTTGAGGATGCTTTTCATATAATAATAATAATAATCATAATAATATGATAATGAGGTTGTAATTATGCCAGAATAAAGTCGTAATGATACGAGAATAAACATTGTAATTATAGGAGAAAGTTGTAGAGATACCAGAATAAAATTGTAAAGCTGCCAGAATAAAGTCATAATATTACCAGAATAAAGTAATAATCAAACGAGAATAAAGTCGGAATGACATGATAACAGCCGTAGAGATGCAAGAATAAAGCTGGAACAGAGTCGCAATAAAATGAAAATAAAATCAGAACTTTGCTGCTGTGAAGTTGAAATGATACAAGAATAAAGTTGTAATAATAAGAGAGTAAAGTTGTAAAATTATCAGAATGATGTGTATTATTTTATATTTGTATTAATACCAGAATATTTTCACATGGCAGTTCAGTAATATGCAGAAATCACTGAGGTTGTCTGTAGAATAAACTTAACTAATATAAATCATCTAACCCTCTTCTTTTTTTTTCTTCTCTTTTCCCCTCAGAGTTAAATCCCGACTGTCAGGGGAAAGCACGTCCACTCCTCTGCCGGGTTCTCCGGTCCGCGGCCCGGTCCAGTCCACTCAGTCGGTTCTGGGCGGCGGGTCGTCCTGTAATCTGCCTCTGACTCCAACCAGCTCCCACCTGAACGGCTCCTGCCACAAACTCACCCCCAACATCAGCCCCATACGCGCAGAGCGCCACCCGGGCTCCCCGTCCACCGCGTCCTCCGAGCGGCGCCGCCGCGGCCGGGTCCAGGCGGACGAGGCGGCGCCGCCGCGACCCAACTTTGAACCAAAGAACCTCCTCAGCCTGTTTGAGGAAACGACTCTGGAGAGACAGCTTTAAGGACATTTTTTCTCTTTGGAACTGAAGAGTTTATTTTACGGCGCCCCCTAATGGACAGAGTGGGGTTTTTGTTCCCTTGCAATGAATTTGAAATTTCTCTTTTGTACACAGTCTCTGTAATAACAAATGTCAATTTAAAACCACAAATACCTTAAAAGTTCCTCAATGGAAAACTGTTTATGTATTCTTAACTGATTGGAAATTGATCTATTAGTTCAGGCGAGTCCAAACCGTCTGCAAATTTGAACTAACAGCGGGCCACAAAATTCATTAAATTAAAATGCAAACATTTATTTTCTTTTTTCTCATTCATTTTTGTCTAATCTGTTTATCATTAGAGACAAAATGAGCTTCAGACTGATGCCTTATTGCTAGAAAAACAGGGAATTTTCTAATTTTTGGGGTCTTCAATTGATTCTACCATCCTTGACTCACTGGTTAGGGGCCAAGCAAAATCATTTCAAGGGCCACAATTGGCCCCGGGGCCACACTTTGGACACCCCTGTATCAGTGTTCATGTAAAGTTGAGCTCCTGTTTTTTTTTTTAGCAATTCAGACGCAGTCAGATTACTTTACTACTGTGAAAATAACTCCAAAATATTTCAAACGGTTTTAACTTTCTTTTCTTCTTATGTAAAGTTTCTGATTCTATCTTAGAAGTGATGGGAAGGGCACGTTTGATCTGTTTTGCATTTTTCACTTAAGTTACTGACGTATTTGTATGTAAGAAAATATAAAACTTAAGATATTTCACTAACAGCATATTAACATACATGGAGAAACCTTATGTTGCAGCAGAAATACTTTCAGTTTTCAATATTGCCACATGAAACGACCAGTAAAGAGAAAAGAAATGTGTCCACTAGGGGGCGCCATATTACTTAGTGTTGGGTTTTTGTGAACTTTTCTGTTTTTCTGCCATTTTTGTGGGTTCTTTTACAGTATTGAAAAAGAAGAGATTCAGGTAAAGGGTTTGAACGTGTAATCAGACCTTACAGCACTTTCTTTTTATGTTTGTGTTTGTGCGGATAGTTTCCCCAAATGGCTTGATTTACACTGAAATAAGTTACAGGTTGCATGATGGGCTCCAGAGTAAATTTGCTTATGGTCTGCAAGAAAATACACTTAATTTGTGGTGCATGCTGTGACTATAAAGCTTCGGAAAACAAACTTTGACATGTCTGGTTGGTTTTTGTTTGTGGTTTAAATCTGAAATCAACAGAATTAAATGAATGAGTCTGTTTTACATTATTACCACTAGATGGCAGCCACATACTGAATGCTATACACCTGGGAATTATGATTACATTAACTGCTGGATGAAGTTATCTTAATTAAAAATTAATGACACACATCAAACTATGTGTGTCAAACTTAAGGTGTGGGGCCAAATCTGTAGTCTGCAATAGAAAATAGAAAATGGACTGAACTGGAAAATGACTGGAAAATAGCGCTTTTCCAGTCATTTTGACCCCTCAAAGCACTTTACACTAGAGTCACATTCACCCTTTCACACTCACAAGCACATATTTATACACCAATACGCAGATCGGTAGGCAATTTGGGGTTAAGTGACTTGCCCAGAGGCAACCAGTTTTACGGGTTTTAAATTGTGCTTGGGCTGGAAAATGTCAAATCTGGCAACCAACCCGAATGGCGCCATATTTGTAATTGGGTATAAATTTGGCGGAGCTTCCACGTGATAATTTTTTTTTTAAGACGCGGGATGCATATTTTTATCTTAAAATACGAGTAGTAAAAGTAAAACGTTAATGATAAATACTATGAATAAAGTACAGAGACTTGGAAAAATTTACTTAAGTACAGTAACGTTTCTTCAATTTCACTTCACTAATTTTAGAAGCATTTATCCTGATCTGCTTTCTCCTTTTTTTAGTGGGTTCGGCTGAATTTACTGACATGTTTATTTTATATTCATGTATTTGTTTAGTTGCTAAAATACCCACGCTGTATTTTGAAAATTCAAGTTTCGGAATGGGGCGGAAGTTTTTATTCTGAAAGGGAACTGAGATTTGACTTAACTTCCGGTGTGCTTTCTGGGCTCTCAAAGGTTTTCCTAGGTTAGTATGGTCATGTTTTGTAATGTAATATGTAATATATACACGTGAGTGTGACCTGAACCAGATGAAATATTGCCATGTTTCTGGATTTTTTTGATCTTCGGGATGTTAAAGGAAATCCTGACGGAGCGGAGCTAATGTTGCTAATGCTAGCTGCCCAGGTTAGTGACGTTAAGCAGGACCAGACGCTCAGCTGCTGTTTATAACAGATTCAGACTGGAAAGTGATGCTGATGTACCATGTTTTAGTACAGAAGTATTTATAATTTCACCTTAGTTTAAATTAATATTTCACAAAATATGTACTGTATCAATTAAACGTTGATATTTAAGTGTTAATGTATATTTAATGTTGAATTGATAGCTATAAAGCTTAGAAATCAAATTGGGAACATCAAGCTTGGACATAATTAGATTTTTATAATCGGAATTTAACGTTATTATTGTTTGATGTTGGAAATTTAGATCAGTAATATCCATAACTCCGTTTGATGTGATTAAAAATTGGGTATTTTAATACGGTTTTTCCTTGGAGATGCCGATTTGGGGATTTAGTTGCTTTATAAAAGTAACTTAAATGCTTTTTCTTCCCCATACTGAGAATTTTTTTTAAAACTTCAGCAAGTTGTCATCACGATATTTCTAAAGTCGATGCAGTGAAACTGGCTGATATTTTTGTCAAGAAATGTTATTATATTCAAGTATAAATAATTTTTGGTGACTTTATTTCATGTTTGATTGAAAACTGCTATAAAACTAGTTTCTGAATGATAATCAATCAAGCACTCTGTTGCTAAAGATTTTTTTACTTAAGGAGTTGGATTAATGCAGCCAGAACTAAATACTTCAATCATTTGATCATACTTTCTCTAATCTTAATCTGTTTTATGTTTTTAGGATGTCTAAACTGGAACGTCTGAATGCCCGTGTGGCCAAACTGCTGACTGAGGCTGTGCAGGAGGTTCTGGAGCTGGTGAAAGAGACGGTCTGCGAGTACCAACAAAGAACCTTCAGAACACAGAGAGAAAACGAAAGTCTGAAAAGACAACTGCAGGAGCTGCAGGCCAGTCTAACCAAAGAAAACACAGGTGGGTTAGATGTTGTTCAGTCCCTCCAGGATGTTTTATGCAATAGTTTCGGCCTAAAATTACTGATTTTGTGGCACCTATTTCAAAACGTTGCGTTCAAAATTGCACATTTTTTAAACTTTTATTTTTGGTAAACTGCTGCTAAGGCTGCAACTAACGATTTATTTAGTAACTGGTTATTCTTCCACCAGGGGGTCCTTTTTTGTGGGATCTAGTGTCCCTTTTATCACAGTAGGCTGACAAATGTCGTCGGGTCCGGGAATCGAACCCGCGACAGCCGCGTCGAGGACTGAAGGCCTCCAAACGTGGGGCGTGCTAACCTCTACGCCACCGGAGCACGCCCCAGTAATATTAGATAAACATTAAAACATGCAAATAAACTAATACATATTTAATGTCCAAAGTAAAATAGCATAGCGTTACTTGTAAGTTGGTTTTTTTTATTAAATGCAAAATGTTTATTTTTGTTCAGTTTGGTCTTTTTTAATCTCTGTGCTCCAGGTAACAATAATTTGGTTACTAAATTTGTTGACGATTACTTCAATAATTTATTAATCACAATTAATTGCGTCAAGTCCAATTGTCTTCCAACAAAGAAACAGGATTTTAACGGTTAACATTTAAAGTTTGGTCAGGAAAGAAGGAAATACAGAAAATATTAAGGTGGTTTCTCTGATTTTTTTTTCTTTCCAGTTATGAGTTAATACAATTTTCTTGTATTTTCTAATTGTTTTCCTTCAGAAAAATTAGAAGGCCTAAATTTTCAGAAGTTAGAAGTTAAGTTTGTTTTTTAGTGGAAATCTGTAAAATTTTAATGTGAATTTTGAAACTTTTCCTGAGTTGAGTCAAATAATGTCCATAAAACTAATTTAGACTGTATAACATAATTTATAATAAGAATAAACATTTTAAAGTGAAACAAACACTACAGAGATGACTTGCAGTCCACACAAAATGAGCAAATAATGAGTGAATTTGCATGAATGGTTGCGATCGCAACTTCTTGGAGTGACTGGTTGTTGTTCAGGCAACTTAAGTTTCTCATTCATGATGGATAAAAATCTTTTATTTTTGTCTACACTTGCAGCTGTTCTCTCTTCGACTAAGCCGTTTCTTGAGAAAACGGATCACGCGGACGAGCGAAGCCAGGATTTGCTCTTCTTTCAGAATCATCAACCAGATGAAACTTCCACAGAGTCAACGCTGATCAGCGCCGCTGATCTCGGTGTGAAGCAGGAGCAACGCGCCGATTACAAATCAGGAGCTGAGCGCTGCAGAGCAACAAGCGAGGAAGTCCAGGCGTTGCACTGTGCAACCAGGGAATCGGACTCTGCGTCGTCCAACAACGTCTGCAACTCTTACACTGGCGGGATCCAGCTTCCTGCCATCAAAACAGAAACGGAGCAGCAGCAGGAGGCTGGATGTGTCGACTTGAGCTGCAGCTCTTCTAAAGACCTCGGTCCACAAGCCGGCGCAGAAAGAAACGGACTCGTCTTCGTCGATTTAAATCTCGCCCCCAATGGGAGGCATGGCGTCGTCAACGGCAACAGGGCCGGCACGGTCAACGGTAGGCAAATCAGTTTGGATCATGTTTGCCGAAGCGGCCTCCATCTCTGTGTCGTGTGCGGGAAAACGTTCAGCAGGGTGGCCAACCTGAGGATCCACCAGCGGTGTCACACAGGGGAGAAACCGTACGGCTGCGTACAGTGTGGGAGGCGCTTCAGCCAGGCGGGAGACCTGAAGAAACACAGGAGGGTCCACACAGGGGAGAAACCTTACTACTGCAGCCAGTGTGGGAAGAGCTTCAGCCGAGGAGAGAACTTGAAGAGACACCAACGGATTCACATTGGAGAAACTCTGCAGCTGCAGCAAGCGTGGACAGAGCTGCAGTAGACGGACTCGGCACACTTTCTGCATCTCATCTTATAGATTTTAACATATTTGATCAAGATTTGTTTGGCTACATTTCCACAGCAGGCAAATGCGTCCCACATTTGATTTGATTTGAAATCGGATTCCAGGAAAATAAAAAAAGAATTAACGCCAAGACCTGCTGTATGAACGAAGCTTTAGTGTTCTTTGAAACAAAATGTCCCACCATCTTGCTACTCAGTCCATCAAATGCCTTCCTTTTTCACATATACACAGCTATGATGAAGCTTTGTGTAGGAATTGCTGCATGTGTGAGATGATTAATCAGTTTAATTGTGATTAATCAAATATGAAAATAATTGTCAACTAATTTAGTCTCTTTTTAATTAAGTGGAGTATACGTACTCAAGAAAAAAAAGGTCATTTGGTGAAGAAATAACATTCATAGCAGTAATTAAGACAAAACTAAACGAAAAATTGTACGTTTTGCATGTAAGATGGAAAAAACAAACAAACATGCTCCACTCAGATCCTCTCAAGGACCATAGTTTAAGCTTGATCCAATTCAAATTCTGGGAAAACATCTATTACCAACCTTTTGCTATCCAGTTATTAATCAGTTAATTGAAAAACACAAGCAACAGATTAAACTTACACTGTTAATAAAGCAAAAAGGGTTTTTTATGTTTCTTTTAGTTTCAGATGCATCCTTTGCTACAAATGACCAATGTTTGCCTAAAAACATTGTATTTTTTATTTTAAAGTGAATATGATTATTTGCATTTTTAAAATCTGTTTCTAATAATACATAAAACCATTTTTAGTGTTTAAATGAAAAATCTGCACAATGTGACAGTTATGTCATCCGAAAAATCATCAAAATCATCAATAGATTAATCTGTTGCTAAAACGGCCCTGTAGTGACGCAGTGAGTTTTAACGGTGATGAACTCCAGATTAGTGCATGATGAAGGAAAAGTTATTCTCAGTTCATCATCACATTTAAACTGTTGTGACCTGAATTCATATCCAGTAAAGCCGCTTCACCATATTTAAGCTGATAATTGTTGTTTACATGGTGGGAAATATTTTTTTGTAACTTCTTCTCTGTAACCATAAGACATGCAGCGGCGCCTGTTACTAGTTGACTCCTTTGTCCTGCAGCCTAAACGGTTCAAACATTTATTTTTGAAAGACAAAAAATGGCTGAGTTAATTATTTCTAGCCAGTTGAATCTTTAACAGCCTTATCATTCATTACAAACTTGTTGAAGTAGCCGATGCTTTTTCTCCCACATAGTTTAACCAGTTTGATCAGTGGTTGGTAATCTGACGGTAATATATAAATTTAAAGTGCAAACATTACACAACTAGATGTCTTGATTTAATTTCAATTAACCAATAAAGTTGGTTACAAATAATTCCTGTGAGTTACTTTTTGTTCTTTATCTTTGTAAATATGGAGTTGTTATATATATATATATGGCTCTGCACCCAGGGTGTCATTCCATCAGAGAGCAGGATCAGAACTTTAAAATATTTCTAATCACTAAATATTTATTTTGCTGACTGAAATTTTAGTTCTGAACTACTTATTTTCCAAATTATGCAGGTAATTGTCAAATAAAATATCTATCTTCCAAACAGAATATTTAGCTTGCTTGCTAAATATTTTGTTTGAAAATTAAATATTTAGTTAAATATTTAGCAAGCAAAAAAAAAGTTTGGAAAAATTAAATGTATAGATTGGAAACTGTTTACTTGGCAAAATAATTTGGCCAACTAAACATTTAATGTGGCGATAAGGAGCAAAATATTTAACTTGAATCTAAATGTTTGCAAAACTAATATTTAATTTGGAGCAAAATATTTAACTTGAATCTAAATGTTTGCAAAACTAATACTTAATTTGGAGCTAAGTGTTTAGTTGGCAAAATATTTAATTTGAAAGCTATTTAGTTCAGACTTGAACATTTAGTTTCCAACTAAATATTTAGCTTGTTAACTAAATATTTAATTTGAAAGTTGAATACTTTAAGTTAAACATTTTATTTGAATTTGACATTAATGAATATAGTAATAATGTGAAAATATAACTGAAAAATTAACACACCCACATTTTCTTTCCTTTATGACTGGCTAAACTAAATTACTCCTTTGTTTTTTGTTTTGTTTTTTATTTTGTGACTTTACGAACAGCACTCCATATGTCTTGACATGTACTATTGATTCATTTTACTTGGATTTTTTAAATGGATGAAATACGTATTAAATTCACATGAAAGGCTGTTTGCAACACTTTATTTTGAAGGTTTCGAAAGTAGATTTTGAAACAAGCGCGTCACTCTGCAAGACAAACCGCATGATTACGCAACTCCGTAACACGAAGCCAAACATTAATTTTTTTATAATGATAGAAAAACATGCATTGAAAATGAGTAAAACTATTAAAATAAAAAGGAAAGTGTTAAATTAAACTTGTAAAATTATATTATTTGCACGCATATTTATATATTTAAAGCTTTATTTGCTCAAGTGAGTTGACGTGGAGCCGGACCAGGAAGCAGCTGCTTTACACACACTCTCTATCTCTCTCTCTCTCTCTCTCTCTGTCTCTCTCTCTCTCTCTTTAACACACACACACACACACACACACACACCCAAGGGAGGAAACTGCAACACGCTTTACGGAAAGGTGAGTAACCGATACCCATGCTGATGGAAACGTTTTCTCGCTTCCCAATTTCTTCAAAAGTTTCGTCTGAGTCAGTTTTTCTTTTTTAATTGACGCTGTCGCTTTAAATGAAACAGCTGGGCAGGTAGAAGTGGTGACATGAGCGCCGCTAACAAATGAAAAATATTTATTGTTACTGAAAACAAACAGTCCTCCTTTGAAAATAATAATAATAAAGACAGTAGGGTGAATGAACTCTGGTGTGAAACAAGGGAAAAACATCCAGTTCTTTTGAACTGAGTCAGTTTGTGACAGTCATGGTGATAATTAGTTCTCGGATCAGTTAGACGCGGAAGTGACTCAAACTGTGTTTGTGTGCTGCAGGTTTATGTTCTGAACACCCTACAATGTTGAAATGAAGATTGATGAAAAGGTTGTCAACTACTTTGAATCTTGCAACTCACCTGTGGACAAAGAGGGATACCTGTCCAAAAAGGTAAACGCCAACGTTTGGAGTTTTTCAAAATAAAACCCGTTGTATATGTTTTCACGGTTTATAGATGTGACACTTTGCAAAACATAAAAATAGCTGCGGTTTCGTTACCAATATGCAAAATATTTCTAATGCTAATGTCGAAAAATAAAATCTCGCAGTTGTGGTGTTTGTGTTAAATTAAAAATCACACATGAATAAATTTGTGTGTGCCATAAGTCATGAAAAATAATGGCAGCAAAATGAGATGTATTCTTAAGTTAGCCAAGATGCTAGCATTCATCTATCTATCTATATTCGTGTTCAGGTATTGTAGCCACAAATATTTTGGGGGAAACTATAATCGGCGATTTTCCAGAGCAAATATAAATTCAACATAACTTTTTATAAACTGTGAGAGCTGTGAAAGTAGAAGCGCCACCATCCTGCTCTTTGTCGTTTTCGGCAGTAGTAATTTATCACGTGACTCGTGGAATGACGTGTTTTTACCGCTGAAAACCACCTTATCCTAACACAAAAGCCTTTTTTTAATCAAAAACTCTTTTTCTTTTTAAAAATTTGGCATGTTTCCACTAAGACAATTTATTTTCGTAATTTCAATTCTCTGGTTAACAGAAACGCAGCTAGTTTCTTTAAATCCCATTTTGACCAATGTTTCAACTTGGTATTTGATCCCTTTGATCTATAAATTATTAATACATTTTAACAGTTGGATTTATTTGACCAGTCAAGCTTGAAGTAGGAACCAACTTCAAAAACATAAAAAACGCTTTATGTTGCATTCCCCATTAAACATTAATCCGTAACAAAACATTATGAAATTTATGCATTGTACATTTTCTGTCTCTTTTTTATTAAGTTAGAGCTTTTCAAAGACATGAAAATGTAAATGTATTCACTGTAACTCATTTTTTAGAGGATGTTTTCTATTGCAGACTACAGAACATTATTAGAAAATCTTATTATGTAACTTTCTATGAAAATATGTTTATTATGTTTAATATTTCCACTCTTCCGACTTATTTACATGTTAATATTTAATATATTCTTTAATCACGTAACTGGATTTTTTTCTTCACATTTTTATTCCAAATAACAAAGCAGACAACCAACTTGTTAAATTTTGTAGACAAACTTTTCAGCCTCTATTTACTTTGGAAACAAGGAAATTTACAGAGTCGCTAAGCTAACAGTAAGCAGATACAACTCGTCTCCAGCAATGATGTAAAATTATTAGTATGTGTAAAAGTCAGAGTATTTTGGATTGACTCTGTTTGTAATTTTAAACGTAAAGACCTAAAAATATACAAACACTGATGCTACAGTAGAGTAAACTCTAAGCAAATGGGTTAAACTTCGTTTTTCAAAGCAGAAATAAATGCGTTTGAAGACACTTTGTTCTATCGCCTTCGGGCCTCGAGCTGAATTCAATCTCCAGTTCTCAGTTTTACGTGAGAAATGACTCATAAGTTTGGATTTTAGGAATGAAAAGGAGGAAAGCTGCTAGTTCAGTCAGAACTTGTGACAACCCTGCAGGAGTCAAACCTTTCATGGCTAAATTAAAAAAATCCATAAGTAAAGATTATCTGTACAACACATTTCAACAAACAAATCAAATGAATGTACTTAACATAACACAATTGACTATGATGTGAATACAAAACCACAAGAAAGCAACAAACAATATATTTCTTCCAATTCCTTCATTAATTTGATTTTAAAAAATCATCAAAAAATACTGGAATGAAGTCTGGACTTAGTCAGTGTGTCAGTTATCATTAATTAAAAACAACTCTTAGCAAATATTTTGCTTTTTTTCCCCTTAAGTTAAAAGGATGCCATGCTAAAGCATTTTTAAAATTAGAAATGTATAAATTTATTTGGCATGGACAATCCGTAAAAGCCCCAGAGTTTAGCTAAATGGTTACCCGTTGTATTCATTTTATCAATAAACAATTGGTTCAAACAGGAGCAGTTGCAGTTTTCTGAAAGTTTGTTCCAGATTAGAGGAGCGTGTAAACTGAATGCTGCGTCTCCATGTTTGGTTTTGATCCTGGGGATGCAGAGCAGACTTGAACTAGACCTCTGAAGGCACTGTAATCAGTTCAAATAAAGATAAATGCATGGATGAGTTTTTCAGGATCTTGTTGGGACATTTGTAGTTTAATCCTGAAAATGTTCTTCAGCTGATGGAAGACTGACTTTGTAACTGTATTTATGTGGCTCTGAATGTCCAGGTCCATCACTACACCCAGATTTGAGGCCTTTTCTGTAGTTTGTAGCTACAATGACCATGTGTTGACTCTACATCGTTCCTGTTTTGATCTATAGATAATAACTTCAGTTTTTAACATTCACAAGTAGCCAGTTTAATTAATACAAAACAGGAAATATACAAGGTTGTGTGTTTTGGTCGAACAACTCTTCCGTATGGCTAATAAATGCTTCAGTAAAGCTTTGTCTCGTCTTGTTTACAATGGTAGTTGATGCATTTTTTAGATTTGCAGATGGCCACACAAGTTTGATTAATTTAAATATTTCTTATTTGAACGGGACAAAACTGTGGTTTTTCAAAGTGAACCCAGAGTTGCGTCGGAAACAAAAATTAACAAAATAACAATGGACCAAATAGGGAGCCGTGGGGAACGCCACAGATCACTGAAACATTCACCTTTGAGTAGTTAGAAGGTTTTACTGAATTTAAACTCAGTTCCAACATGAACTGTGTTTAAAGTCATTGTTTTGTGACCTGATTTTAACCCCATTCCACACCTCATGTAATTACAAACCAACACAATATTTTGCAATAAAAATTAAGAAAACATGTGCAACGTATCCTCTTTGCAGACTACAGATTGCTCCAAAGCAGTTGTGTAATTGAGAGATGAGTAATCTGTCCAGTAAAACACACAGTGTGTTGCAGGGTGAGATAAAGACTTCGTATCAGAAGCGCTGGTTCGTGCTGAAGGGAAACCTCCTCTTCTACAAGGAGCGCCCGGGGGACAGGGACGTGATTGGAGTCATTGTTCTGGAGGGCTGCACCGTCCAGCTGTGCGAGTCCGAGGAGCAGTTCGCCTTCTCTCTGGTGTGGAGCGAGCCGGGACTCCGGACCTACAAGTTTTCGGCGGAGGACCAGGCGAGCCAGGAAAGCTGGATCAAGGCTCTGCTGTCGGCCAGCCACAGCTACCTGGCCCTGCTGGTGACGGACATGGAGAAACAGTACAGAGGTGAGAGACGAGGGAGAGGGCGACCTTTGTTCTGGCTCTGAGTCACCGATTGCAGTCTGGCACCAGGCTCACTGCGGTACAGATTACACAGACTTGGTGTTTAATCGGGATGCAAGTACTGATTCATTTAGTTATCGATTGTTCCGACTATTCCTAATAAATTGCCTCCAAAGTTATTGCAAAAAACAGTAATTCTGTTGTTTTTAGACAATTTTCAACTACTAAAGTGATAATGTAAGAAACATTCTCAAAGATCAATAAACTTTAAACTAGGGATGCACAATGTATCGGCCAATATTAGTCTTTGTTCTTTTAGCATATTCGTATTGGCCCGATGAATAAAACTGGGCCAATATTAATATCTAATATTTATTTCCATCTTGTTGCTGCCTGTTTTTTCAAAAAGGGTCAAACGAGTAGATTAGTACAGATAATATCAGTTAATATTGGTTATCAGCCATAGCAGAAATATTGATTATCTGCCCAAATTCTCTAATGAACATTTAACACTGGACCTGGAAGACATTTTAAATATCCAAAATACATGAATAAAAAGAAGTAACACATAAATTAATTATGAAGTCTTTAATAAATTTTGCTGGACAATAAATTGTCATAAATGTTATTGCGATAACCAATAATATTGTGGTTTTGAGAACATTTTCAAGTAATATAACAATAATGGCATAATAGTGGAAGAAAAAAAATTCAAAGGTTATGGATTCACAATATATCAGCACCAACATTGGTATCGGTCGATATTGATCTTTTTTTTTTTTTTTACATATTGGTATTGGCCCGATAAATAAAATATCTAAGATTGATAATTTGATCTGTGGATTTATATCTATAAATGCTTCCTTGATGCTCTTGGGGGCCCCCTGGTGGTGTGAAGACCCTAAGCTGTCACTTAACTCGCATATACCTTGTGCCGACTCCGCCTTAGCCATTGTGGTTGTTGTGGCTACAAGCAGATTTTTGACTCATGGTTTTAACTATCGGACTTCCTGGAGCTCCGTTGTATTTCTGCCATATTTCAGTCCATTTTTTTTTCCTTCTCCTCTTTCGAAGATGCGTTGCTGTTGCATCCCGGCCAACTCCGCCGGCCGTTCACGATGCCAAACTTCCACACGTCAGCACCAAACTTTGTGGAAGCAGCAGTCTCCAACCAAATGCTTCAGCCTTCGAACATTTCGGTGGCCAGTGCGTTTTCCAAGAAATCGCCCAAACTGTGGTCTAAGAAGAACTCGAACCTGCCGCCTGTCAGCACGCCTGCTCCGCCGATGTTGGAGTACTCGGATTTGTCTTTAGGTCCAGAGGAAGATTTCAGTAAAATGCATGAAGACTTTGGAAAGGAGGTGAAGAAACTGATTGCTGACTGGTCCAGAAGAAGAGGCGGCGATGAACCAGCTCTGGAGGAAAGCCTGATAGATCTTGGATAAAGAACTTTTAAGTTCTCGGTTTTTAATCATTGTGTTAAATCTTGCTTGCAACATTTCAAACCTTTTATTTCATTAGAAACGGGAAAAGTTTTGTTTAATGTATTTGCTTTGTTCTGTTTTTAAGTTTTCCTCCCATTCATTGTTCAATAAATTATCTATAGTCTTTTTACTTTGTTGATCATTAGTGTGAAGTTATTCCTTTTGACATTGTAATCTATAAATTACGGTTCTGGTTAAAGAATAACTGTGAACATGGATGCAGTATTAATTTTTAAATCAAATTTGAGCTGACTTGGATTTACTGCGATTCACACAGGCTCATAGCCATTAAAATGTTGACGACTTGTGGAAAACCGCCCACTTCCTGTAGAAACACACAAACTAAAAAACATTTGGCAGATCAAAATTCCTGGTATCAGTTTCTGGTAGATTAAACTCACTTTTTTTCTTTTAATAGTGACAGTTTGGATCACAGATTGAAACATTAACAAAAAATAAAATGTTTTTTCAACAGCACAACGATTCCAAAACCACATCAAAACTGGCACTGTGTCATAAATAAACAATATAACAATATTGTTATATGAAATGACAGATATTTTAACAGTTTTAATAAAGTTGATGGCTACAGTTAAAAGCCAGGAATCATCTTAAAATTAATTCTACCTAATCTCATTACAAGAGTGGTGAAATAGTGCACGTTATTAGCTGCGTTTCCATATAATCCCCTAATTTGACAGTTCAAAAATAAACATGACTAATGGAAACACCTTTTTGCCGAGTCACATGATCAGCAACCGGAAGTGACCAGTGGCGCAAACCACGAAGAAGACGAGGGACAGGAAGCGGAAGGAGGATGATGGCGCGGCATGTTTGGGCTCCAATGTTGCTACATACAACATGCTAGGTAAGTTCAACGGTTTTCTTTTATACAAAACTAATTCAACCAGCTGGTATTGTAAACTAAACATGACTACATAACCATGATTTATTTCAATGATTTAGTAAAATCAGTGACGTGTGTCTTTATATACTAACCCAATGAAACTGAATTTAATAACTCCCATTCTACTTTTAGACGCCTAAAAATTGTTCCAAAAAGTCATAGATTAGCTATGTTTACATTTTAGATTAGAACCGGCAACTCTTCACCAAATATTTCAGTACATTTTTAACATTACAAACGATGCTTATACTAAATACAATTTAACATCATTGTTTAAATTATTAAAGCTAATCATTTAAAAAAATCAAGCTAATCAGTGAAGAGTGTCAAAATGTTAGTACAGGGTCAAAATGGCTGCAGAAGAGAATGGTGGTGGTGATGATGGGGGGGCAGCGCTGCTATTTCAGTCTGTACAGCTGTCTTGGTTTTATGGTGTTTGACTGCTCCCTCTGCCTCTCACCTTCAAGACAATATCTGGAGGAGGATAAAAAAAGAAAAAAAGATTTTAAATAAAGCCCTGTCTTATGATGAGACCTGGGTCACACATATGTCATGTGAAAAACATTCAACCTGCAGGAGAAGAGAGGCGCCATCTCAACTTCAAATACATGCCTTGGTTGTATAGTGGACTGATTGATGGGAGCCCATGGAGCTCATATATGGTGTTAGGTGGGTGGGTTACGCTCCTCCTGTCCTTAAACCCCCGGAGTAACCAAAATTAGTGCATTCCTGATCAGAAAACTACTAAATTAGTTAATAATCTTCTTTTTTTGCTTTCCAAATGCTAAATCTTACCAAGTAATTTATCAAGTGTACCAATTAGATCGGTACAGTTGAAATAACAAAACTAATTTATAAGTAACTTTTCAGCGAGATATAAGTTTGTTTTAAATCAACAATTCCTTAATATTGAGAAAAAGTTCTAGTTCCTCTGGTTCATTATTTCACTTAAAATATGGGAAAATGTTTTGTTCTAAGTGAAATAATCTGCCAATGGAACTAGTACTGGGTTGCTTGGTAACAGACTGGGCTTGGTTGGTGTTGCTAGGTAACGGGCTGGTGTTGCTAGGTAACGGGCTGGTGTTGCTAGGTAACGGACTGGGCTTGGTTTGTGTTGCTAGGTAACGCGCTGGGCTTGGAACTCGACTCATTGTCGTGTTTTGATTATTGATTCTATGTTGTGTTGTGTTTCTGTGTTTGATTTGATGTAAAACACTTTGAAATGCCTTGCTGCTGAAATGTGCTGTACAAATAAAATTTGATTGATTGATTGGTGTTGCTAGGTAACTGCAAAGTGCCAGTTCATTGTGAAATAACCTGCCAGTGGAACTAGTACTTTTTCCATCATTATTAAGGAATTACTGACATAAAACAAGCTCCTATATCTTGGTAAAAAGTTATTTACAAGTTAGTTTCGTCTTATTTTAAGTGTAGTAAGATATTTTCACGAGAAACTAGACCAAAAATATTTGGTAAGATTTTGCTGTGAACAGTTGGACTCTGGAAGATTTTTGCACTAACTTAAATTCCAGCTTTTCCTTCCATTTATCACTCATTTTTTCTATTTACAAAGCGTTTTTCTGCGTCTCCTTCAGTCGTAAAGGCGTGCTTGTGTTTCTCATGTGAGGCCTGGTTGTCATGTGTCATCGTTGGAACCGGACCAGCATCCTCTCGCCAATCGTTTTCAGGTTTCATTACTGTTTATACATCCTAACTGCGATCGCTGATGAGTCGTTGAGGCCCAGGCCTATCACTTGTCCAGGTGTTGACTTGGAAATATGTTTACACCAACCGCACGTCGCTGGAGGATAAATTAATAGAAAGCAGAGTTTCAGTTGACCCCATCTGTTTGGGGGTCATTCGAATAAAGCCGGTGGACGTCTGTCTTCTTCTTCCACCGCCACCAACAAACACAAAGATGAACCAGTCGTTCCGCTGCATTCATTCAGCCTCATTTGTCCACTGATGACACCAAAGTCAGTCCTGTCTGTTGGCATTGAATTCACCTCATTCCAAGACTTCTCTGGCCTATTTTGGAGCCGCCTGTAAGCCGATCCGCCCAGCCGCCTCCTCACTCCTCCCCTGTTTTGCTTACTGTTTCCTCAGCTCTGATTCCCTGCCAAACCTGATGATGTAGCTAAAGTTAGCCCCCGTCAAGTTAATATATAAGACCCCAAGGGGCCGATGCATACATGTCAGTCTCATCGGCTTGGTGTACCGGCTTCTCTTCTTGACCAACAGCAACTCAACAAACTTTAGAGATGGTGAGTGTTGTTTCTTGGAGCTCCGGTTTGCATCACAGTTTGGACAACCAAGAATGTTGGAGTCACCCAAAATCAAACCTCAAACCTTTGGATTTGAACCCTTAATTATGAAGAAGAATAAATGCTTTTTTTAAGTGGTTTATCCCAAGATTATAAGACAAACTTTCATTTTAAATTGGATAACCAAGTTTTCAACAACAAAGTGGCAGAGATAAAGGTCTTTTCTTTGCTAGAAATTAACAGTTTGAGATGATTTTAGATCTAGGGTTAAAGTTAAGTTTCCTTGTCTTATTTGTTGATTATTTTCTGTATCTTTAAGGGTGTAGAAACCTTTTGCTTTGTGTGTGTTTTACCTGTTTTTCTCCATCTCTCAGGCACCCAAGAAGGCCAAGAGGAGGCAGCAGCAGGGTGAGGGTGGATCCTCCAACGTGTTCTCCATGTTTGAGCAGAGCCAGATCCAGGAGTACAAGGAGGTAACCTTTCTTTTAATCACTGCATCACATGTAATTTTTACTGGTGTGGTTTTGTGTCTGTTTCTCTATGATTTGGCCTTGTTTAGTAACATAAGAGTGCTTCTGAAAGCCAAAGTTGTCCTTCTCAGCAGGACAGGACGGTAAATCTGAGCTTTTCTGGAGTCAGGTGATACCTCCTCTCCTCTGTGTTATCTCTGTAATTCTCCTTAGAGACACTTTGCTCCGTGACTCCACTGGAATGCAGCCCAACAGCTGGTGGAAAGTCCAATTAATCAAAGCTGGAAAGAACGGGGTGGGGGAAGTATGAAAACATACAAGTTGAGTCAACATTCAGGGATTACCAAGGTTGTTTCGCCCCTTGAGTCTAGTTTTTATAGCATCAGAGGGTCGCAGCCTTGATCTTCGACAGAAATGTCTCCTTAAGCATCTCTGGGATTGGAGAATGCGAGGCCAACAGTAGCTTAGCTGGCACCTCCAAAGGTGAAAGAACATTGGTGGCATGGTCAGAAGATTCGGTCACAAGGCAAAAGGATGACAGCTGTAATCAATACCTTGTCCTTAAATGTCGCAAGGGGGCTTGTCTCACATTCCAGAGCCTTTTTAACACCTTCGAGAGACAAGTGGACGACCAGCTGCCAAGTCCCGAAAGGTTCCCAATGCCATCTTTGGTTTCAACGGGGGTGAAACGCCCCGCTATGTGACAAGGGAAGCGGCTAACGGCTCCACATTTACACGTTTGCCTTGGCAGACTTGCTCCCACTTACAATCACTATTAACAAGTCTTAAGACGAGGACTTGTGAGAAATGTGAATCTCTGTTTTACAGTTTTAGTGTCTTATATCTTGACCTTTTAATCCCACGCATACTGCATACACAGTTAGGCCAATCATGGTAACAAATTTTTGCTGGACGATAAATTGTCCCAGAAGTTTTCAAGTAATTTAATGGTAATGGAAACTAATGCAAATATCTTAGCACACTTGAAATAAGACAAAACTAATTTAAAACTAACTTTTCATCAAGATTTAGGAACTTGTTTTACGTCAATATTTCTGTAATATTGATGAAATAGTTCTAGTTCCACTGGCGCGTTACCTAGCAACCCCAGCCCGTCACCTAGCAACCCAATTCTAGTTCCACTGGCAGATTATTTCACTTATAACAAGACATTTTTCCCATGTTACAAGTGAAATAATCTGCCAGTGGAACTAGAACTTTTTCTTCAATATTAACGAATTATCAACTTAAAATAAACTCATATGTCTTGCTGAAAAATTAATTCCTAATTTTGTGTTAATTCAAGTGTACTGAAACATTTCCACCAGAAACAAGATAAAAATACTTGGTAAGATTTTGTGTTTTTTGAGTTCAGTTAACACTGGAACTTCAAGGCATTTTAAATATCAAAGTAAATAAACAAAATGACAAATAAAACAAATTATGAAGTTTCTGCAAACAAATTTATTCTTAGAAAAAGGTCAGTTGTGACAAAAGCACCAAACTGAAAACTTTAGTCATCCAGTTTTTGGTAGAAAGAGAGAAATCATGCAAATGGAAATTATTATTGAGCTCATTTAAATTTAACATGTGATTAATTGTTTTAAACTGGCCTATACAAAGCTACATATTTCCAGTTTTTCTTATTTTACTTTTGAGCTTTTCGACTCATGTTTCCTGCAGGCTTTCACAATCATCGACCAGAACAGAGATGGGATCATCAGCAAGGATGACCTCAGGGATGTGTTGGCCACCATGGGCCAGCTGAACGTGAAGAGCGACGAGCTGGAGGCCATGGTGAAGGAGGCCAGCGGCCCCATCAACTTCACCGTCTTCCTCACCATGTTCGGCGAGAAGCTCAAGGGTTTGCTGACAAACACAAACTGTTCACCCAGATGGCAAATATGTTTAGACATAAATATTGAATTGATGTTGAAGCCTGACATGTTGAGTCGACGTTATGTTTTCAACTGATACTGATGCTACTTTGGTCTACATGTACATTTGTGTTAACTTTACATTGAATCAGTGCATGCATTGATTAGACGTTGGTATTTCAACCAATAGAATTCGAGTACAAAACATTAATCATTGATATCTTTTCAACAAAAGTTAACTGGCTAGAGTTAGTTACGCCTGATTTTGTGTGTAAATTCCAATGATTATCTCTAAGGCAGCATAAAAACTTGCAGCAGTAACTGCATTTTTCTGAAGGCAGATTTTCACAAGTCGGTATTGGTCAAGTTATTCGTTACCCGTTTTGTATGTGTAAAATGTGTTCCACAGCGTTCTCTCTCACATCCAATGAGACTTTGTGTCCCTCATCATTTTTCGTCTCTGACGTTCACATTGATTTCTCTGTTGTTTTCCACTAATAACCTTACAGACCTGATGTGGGACTCTGAGAATTTTCTCGCCCGCTGCCTTTGCCTCAGTGTTGGCTGACAAGTCAAAAATGACTTGGAACACGTCTGCGGTTTGTTTGTTGGGGTTTGATCTGCTTCACCATGGGGACAGAAGCCGCCGTCATGTCAATTGAGCGATTTTTTTGATGGTTGATCCAATATAAATTTTTGACCTAAACCAAAGGTCAACCTTTTTGACCATAATTCAACATTGAATTCACATCGTTTGCCATCTGAGTCGGCTTTTCTAACTTTTTGTTTGACATTATTTGACGAACTGGGTTTGTGTGGCTGTTAGGTGCTGATCCCGAGGATGTCATCGTGAGCGCTTTCAAGGTCCTGGACCCCGAAGGCACTGGCAGCATCAAGAAGGAATTGTAAGAATATTTCTGTCAAATTTTTATAACATCTCAGAATTGTTTTCTTCAATACAATGTATTTGTTTCTGTTCCCAGTCTTCAGGAGCTCCTGACCACTCAGTGTGACAGGTTCACCACTGAGGAGGTGAGCTACGTTCACCGACTTTCTTGGCCGTTAGCTGCAAAACTTTGTAGCCCTTTCACAATTTTTTTTGTGGCCCTAACTGCAATTCAACAATGATAAAAATTCATATATTAAACTTTTTATTTTAAATCAGGGTGAAATTGTAACTCATATGGTTTTTATTCAATGGAAAATGTTAGGGACAACACAAAGTATTTGTCCTATTTCAACCAATCTTTTATAATAAGTAGAAAAAACGTCTGTCCTGAGACTTTTACTGAGAAGCCAACTGATTTTTTTTTTTATTATTATTAAAACTCAGCTATATATAGCAAGCATTTTAGAAGGAAGTGACTCAAATTCTGTTTTTATAATTGAGATTATTGGATTTTTACATGAAAATGAAAACAATTTTTGGAGTAAAATGTTCTAAACCTATGAAAACTGGAGAAAAAGCATGTAGTCTATTTTCCAGTGACAAAAAGACCTGAATAAATACATAATAGATATTTCTTTTACCATTAGTTCCATATGTTGTTGAAAATCTAAGCAAAAATGAAAGAATGCTTGCTAGCTCTGTTTATTTTATCATCTTTATATTTACAAAATGGTTTTGTTTTTTAGCACTTTTCGGCAAAATTATGTCGAATGAAGAGCCACGAACTAATAACAGTAAATTTTCCCATGTAATAAGTGAAATAATCTGCCAATGGAACTAGAACTAGGTTGCTAGGTAACGGACTGGACTTGGCAAGTGTTGCTAGGTTACGACCTGGGCTTGGCAGGTGTTGCTAGGTAACAGCAAAGTGGCAGTTAATTGTGGAATATACTGGTGAAACTAATACTTCATCAATATTAAGGAATTATTGACATAAAATAAGCTCCTATATTTTGCTGAAAAGTGACTTTTAAGTTTGTCTTAATTCATGTGTACTAAGATATTTGCAGTAGAAACTAGACAGAAAAGATTTTGTGGTTTTGCAGAATGCCTGGTGAAATACAAATGTACCAAGTAATGAAACCCTTTTTGACCTACTCAGACTGACCTCTGTGACCTCCTCTCCCCATTATTAGATGACCAATCTGTGGGCTGCCTTCCCCCCCGATGTGGCTGGCAATGTGGACTACAAGAACATCTGCTACGTCATCACACACGGAGAGGACAAGGAGGAGTAGATCCCTTCTTCTCCTCAGCTCTCTACCTCTACCAACACTCTGCCACCATACACTCGCTCCGTTTTCTCCAACGCCGTGACTTCACTTCCACAAACTCTCTCGTCCAACATTTCCGCTCGCCAAAAGACTTCTCTACTTTGCCCGAGATGCTGTGGATGGGTGCGGTTTGTGAACAACAGGAGAACATGGGATTATTTTCAATAAAAATAATCTTATGACATTGAAACTCTCTCTCTATCTCTGTCTTTACCTCTTTCTTCTCCCTCCATCATTCACTCTGTTCTGCGTTTTGAGGCCAACAGTGCAAACGTACAGCTAGCATGTAAAAGTTACAGAGTTTGGCAGTAATTAGTTACATTTAGTGTAGTAACTTTTTTGACAAAATGTACTTTTACTGTACAATTTACTTTTATTTCAGTCATTTAATTATGAAGTATCACTACTCTTACTTGAGTAAGATGTCTGAATTTTCTCCCCACTGAATGAGAAACAAACTTGTTTTAACCAAAAATTCTCCAGACAGACCTTGCAGTTTTTGTTAAAGTTTCAGAAGTTTTTTTATTGAAAGAAACTGATTTGGATTTTTTTTTGCCGGTTTTGGTTATTTTTTGTTACTTATATGGCTTATTGTCATTTTTCTCCTGAAAATACCAAAATTTCTACTTCATATTTTAGTCCGTTTCATAGTGTAATTTTGACCATTTACTCAGCACTTGAGTAGAATTTTTACTAAATACTTTTTTACTCTTACTTGAGTAAAAATATGTAGAAGTAGTGCTGCTCTTCAGTACATTTTTTGGGTTCTCTGCCCACCTCTGCTAGCAGCGGTTGGTCAAAATGTCTCTTGGTTAGGGTTAGGCTTCGGTGTTTGCACGGCAACTAGCTTGAAACAAGCTAGCAGTCTGACCCGGTTGGGTCTGTTGGACTGAACTTCACAGAGTGCTTAATGGCTTCCTCCCATTCATCTGTGGGAGAGTAAAAGATAAAAGAGTGGAGGTACCGCACTACAATAGCTAGCCGACCTGTCTCTTTTAGCAAAAAGAGGAGATGCAATCAGAAAAAGAGGAAAGCATTAAACTAGGACAATCAAAAGGAAAAAGAGAAATAAATCTTTTGTTTTTGACTTGTTGTCCTCCATGTCACTGCTGTTTCGCTCCTGTTGTGATTGTGATCTGTCTGCACTGCAACAAAGAAAGAAGTACAAATAAAATCCGCTCTCTTTCGTACGACACTTTCACTGAGTCTGCTGGTTTTGAACAAGAATCGAATTTCTCCATGACGCCAAGCAGAGACAATTTTCAGACTGTTTATTAATATGCGGCATTAAAAGTGTACGGATGTGGTGAAACTTGTCGATGCCCCTCTGCAGAGCTCGGTAGTAACTGGTTACATTTACTCAATTACATTTACTTGAGTAGCTTTTTGAAAAAAATGTGTAAAATTTCTGGATTTACCCACTGAATTAAGAATAAACATTTTTTAACCAAAACAATCACTAGACACAGACACAGCTGCAGTTTTTGTTAAAAGTTTATAAGTTTTATATTGAAAAAATGTATTTTGGCTGCTATTGTTAATTTTTTTTCCTCATGAATTATTGTAATTTTTGTCCTTAAATTACCAAATTTTTCTACTTAACTTTATATTTTTGTCTGTTTGTTGATGTAATTGTTAAATATCAAATGATTAATAATGTGATCAGTTATTCAGCACTTTCGACTTTTTACCAAATACTTTTTTACTGTTGAGTCATTTCTTGGACGGATACTTTTTCTTGAGTAAAAATATGTTCAAGTAGTAGTACTCATACTCAAGTACAATTATTGGGTACCACAATGTCTGATTTTGTTTGGTTAATTATCTGTACATTTCAGTTTATTACTACTTTTCTCAGTTATTTCAGAGATCATTGTGGGTTTTTTGATCATTAACAGAGAGGATGTTGACACTTTTATAAAATTTTGTGTAATTCTGAGACGCTCCACTTCCTCCAGCTCGGCTTCAGTACTTGAGTTAATTCCTTTTAAGTCTTCAAGTGAGCACAACTAAACCAGAAATAAATGTGACGACACATAAATCAATCAAATCACAGGTTCAACATGTTTGTGATCTGAGGACTGGCATTCATTACATTCTGTTAAAGACACAAGACCCTCGAGGTTTTGTCTCTCGTTCTCCAAGGTTGCTTTGCTCAGTTTAGAGGAGCAGGGGTGTAGAAACGTTTTGTCACGTGGGCCAAGACATAACAACCCCAAACTAAACTCAAGTAAATAAAGAAGTCTGATTTTATTTATTTATTTTCAAAATGAATATTTACTTCAGATCCAAAACTTGACATGGATTTAAATGATGGTGTATTAGGCCATTGTAGATATATATAAAAAATGTAACAAATAAAGTATTTTGTGAATTCGTGAAAATTTTTGACTTTTGGAATTTTTAAAAATTTTTCACATTTGAATCATTGAAATTTCTAATTTCTTTTGTGGAAAATTTGAGTTTCTTGGTGGAAACTTGCAGCTTTTCTAAAAAAATAATCTACAACTGGCCTATTGGATCTTGCACGTGTGCTATAATAAAAGAAAGACAAATCTGTATAAATTTTGAATTTTAATTGGGAGCCACATAGAATTAGGTAACATAATGTAGGGAACATAACTGTAATGCACATTATGAACTGAAAAGCCTAAAACCTGAACAGCTGTAATGATTTGAGCTCTTCAGAAGATATTTTTACTGGATGTGTGACTGGGTTTTATTTTAACAAGATCTGAAGTTTGTCAAAATTTGTCAGTTTGTTCTTTGAGTTTGTTTTGTTTAGTTGTTTCTCCAGATATTCATTCTGCTCTTGACGGTTGGTAGTTACCATAGTAACCTGTAACTGACAGCTCCGCCCCTTTTTCTGTTGCAGTTGGTAACTGTGGTATTTGTCAGGATCAGCTCTGTTTTCTTTACAAGTGTTATATATTAACATACATTTTAGACTAATTTAATCTTACACAGTGTAATTTGGTTATGTTTTGTATATATCATTATTAATGTGCATTTTAGATGTGTTTTATTTATAATTGTTAGCCGCTGCTAGCTGTTGCTAGCTGCTCATTGGGCGATACTGCTCTTTACTTAATGTATAGGGCAGAAGCTGCTGGACTGATGTTAACCACCAACTTCATTTCCTCTTGTTAGAATAAATACAGTGTACCTGAGTGTGTCTGTTGTGAATGCAACCTACTGGACCTGAGATGAACACAGAAGAGTTACAAATGCACATTCTTAGAAATTAATGCACATTCAAATTCTGCAAAATACAGACTCAACAAACAGACCTTCGCCTAACACCCAGCTCACACTCTGATAACAAAAATAGAGCAGAGGAAGACCATTGTCGGGTAGCTGTTTCCTCAATTCTTAAAGTAACTTAAGACAGTAACCAGAAAATGACTCATGAAAAACCTGCTGCCCTTTTGGACCTCAGTCCATTTAATAAATATCAAACGGTCTAAACTGATGGCGAGCAGAGGACGGTACCCAAAGTAAGAGCAGCACGACTTCAACAATTTTTTACTCAAGTAAAAGTAAAAAGTGGCCATCCAAGAAATCACTCAAACACGAGTGAAAAAGTTACAGAGTAACTGATCAAAATTATGTAAGGAGACAGACCAAAATACAAAGTTACATGGAAATTTTGCCATTTTAAGGACGATAATGACAATAATTCATATACGTAAAAAATAAAATCAGACAAAATAAGTATTATTACTAATAACAATTATAATATAGCTATTGTTAATCCTAAAAATAGTTATTCATAAAATAATATAATTATTACTAATAACAATGACTAATGATCAGATTGCCCAAATTAGAAGTAATAATTATTTAACAATAATAATAATAACTGGCATCATTATTATTTTATAGTTATTAGAATTAATTGTACTACTACTACTACTACTACTACTACTACTACTACTACTACTACTACTACTACTAATAATAATAATAATAATAATAATAATAATAATAATAATAATAATAATAATAACCACTACTACTACAATGATATTGATGATGTAATAAATGTGAATAAATTTAGTAATAATAAATGTTCTGTTACAGAATGTGATTCCATGCTGTGACAAAAATCACTGCTTTAAAATAAAGCAGAAGTAACCCCATTTTATGGCGCAAACAATGACTTTATTTTAATAAGTAACTTAATAACATTTTCTTTTTTCCTCATTTTAGTTGTATATCGATTTAATCTACTGTTATCAATAAACTCAGTGGGTTGTCGTGAATAAATTAAGCAACTTTAATAAAGAGCTGCTTTTACTTTGAAGCTATAACCGGAAGTTGTGTTGCTGTAAAACCTGCTCTTATTCAGAAGACAGGAGGGAAACGCTGCACTGAATCCGTGCTGCTGTTTATCCGGTTCATCCCCTCCGAATCGGAATGAGCCAGTGTTGATGTCTGTCGCCGGGCCCGTTTAGCCGCCGTCACCCCGCCGTGCCTTCGTGATCCTGGCGGGCCCGAACCACCCGCCATGGCCTCGGCGTTCCCCCGCTGCACATCTGTCAGACTCCCCATGTCTGTCGCCGTCATCCTCTTGCTGATGTCGGTGACCGCTGTGCAGTCCTCCCAAGGGGACAAGGAGCCGGTGTACCGAGACTGCGTGAAGCTGTGTGTCCGGACGAACTGCACCGGAGCCCGGCTGCTGGGTTTCGAGTCCAGCCAGCCGCACTACATGGCGCTGACAGGTGAGCCGTTGCTGACAGATGATGGGGAAGCTAGCTTACCTTGTTAGCTTTCTAACAATCATCACCATTATAACTACGAGTTAACATTTTATAAACTAGTTCAAGTAGGTTTTTATTCATTCCTCACTTGTTTTGTTAGTTTAATCTTTTTAATTTTCCCTAAAGTCTTTCAGGTAATATCTAGCATGCTCGTACTACAAAACGTAGCAAACTTGTTTTTCTGGTACAAAAACACCACTGTTCAGCTATTGTGTTCCTTGACCGATTTTAAACAGGTTTCCACAGGATTTATCATCATTTTCTCCTTATTTGTTCTTAAAATTTGATATGATTATTATTTTTTTAATTGTGTGAGTTTGGTTAAATATTTTGGGAATCCTCATAAAAGATTCCTCAAATACTCCAAAGCCTCTCAAAATAAAAATAATTACAATAAAATTAACGGAGGTGGGCTGAGTACCCAAAAATTGTACTTAGGTAAAAGTAGCTCTACTTCATAATAAAATTACTCTAGCAAAAAAAGTACAGTGTCTTAAAAATACTCTTAAAAGAATTTTTTATTTTTTATTTTTCCAAAAAAGTTACTCAAGTAAATGTAATTTACTGTGACTTAAATGTGACTGGTTACAACCCAAATCTTATAACTAATAACTAAGAAAACAAAAGTAATGACGCCCAACTCTACCTTAGTTAAATTAGCAAAATGTAGGTTTATTTACGACATGAAAAATTAGGGCAAAGTTTGGAAAAAAAGTTGTAAGTATTAGTAAAAGTTGTAATCATATTGAGAAAAATACTAAAAAAGGTTAAATTAATAATTATTTAAAACATGTATTAAATGTATCTAGGGGGGCCCCACAATGAGATGCTTGTTATTGTGTTTAAACAAAGAAAATAATCTATAAAATTTTTAATTTAAAAAGGCTGCAGAATGTGCAATTTTTAAAAATCAAATTAATTGATTAATTGTCAGAATAATGCATTTGTTGTCTTCTCTGCGCCGCAGGTTGGACGTGTCGGGACGACTGTAGATACCAGTGCATGTGGACCACTGTTGGCCTTTACCAGGCTGAGGGATACAGAGTCCCACAGTTCCACGGAAAGGTTTGTCTTTACACTGCAAAAAGCTGTAAATATTAGAGTATTTTTGGTCTAGTTTCTTCTGTAAACATCTATGAAAACTTGAAATAACACAAAAATTACTTACAAATAACTTTTAAGCAAGATGTAGGAGCTTGTTTAGAGTCAGTAAAACAAGTTTTGGTTCCACAGGCAGATTATTTTACCCATAGGAAAACTTGAAATAACACAAAATTAATATTCAGGTAACTTTTCATCAAGACGGGGAGTTTGTTTTAAGGCAATAATTCACTGATACTGATTAAAAAAGAACTAGTTCCACTGGCAGATTATTTTACTACTACGACATTTTCCCTTGTTCTTCTATGTGAAACAATCTGCCAGTGGAACTAGTACTTGGTTGCTAGGTAACAGGATGGCCTTGGCAGGCGTTGCTAGGTAACGGCGAAATGCCAGTTGATTATGAAATGATTTTCCAGTGGAACTAGAACTTTTATCACCAATATTAAGGAACTATTCACTTAAAACAAGTTGCTATATCTTGATGAAAAGTTACCTTTACGTTAGTTTTGTCTTATTTCAAGTTTTCAAAGATATTTGCTCTTGAAAGCAGATCAAAAGTACTTGGTAATATTTGTATTTTTTTGTAGTGAACCGTCTTAGATCTGAAATTACTGAGGACTTTTAACCAAAAAATCCTTCTGGATCATCATTGATATTATAAAACATGGAGTCAGATTTAAGATTTTTTTTCCTTGCAGTGGCCGTTTGTTCGCATCTTGTGCTTCGAGGAACCTGCGTCTGCGCTGGCATCTCTGCTGAACGGCCTGGCCTGCCTGCTGATGATGCTGCGCTACCGGAGCACGGTGCCACGCCAGAGCCCCATGTACCACACCACCAACGCCTTCTCTCTGGTGAGAGCCAGGAAAACTGCAGATAGGGCTGGGCGGTAAAATGGTTTGATCTATTTATCACATTTACTTTTTGAAGCTTTAATTTCTGGAAAATATGGATTTTAGTAGAAGTAGAAGTTTATTGTCAAATGGAAAGAAAAAATATTTTTACACATAAAACTAAAATATTTTATAAATTAATCAAATTTTTGAAAAATCTTATTTTAATTTTTAAACCAATTGACTCCTCGTCACCATGGCGGCCATCTTGTTATACAACTATGTTTTACAGCTTCTATTACTTCATAATATTACAGGAATGCAGTCATAGTAATGTTGTAATAAAGTTTTGTAACAATAAAGTCAAAATCCTTAAAGCATAACCAGAATAAAGTGGTAATATTTGGTGAACGAAGTAATAATTTTATCAGAACCTCTACAGTAAATAAAATGAAGAATGTTGAACATTTTGTGAAGTTATTTTTGGTTTCTGTCTTACAGAAAAGAAAATTCTTCAGATCTGAGTAACTGAGTCTGTTTTGAAGGAAGAATCACAAACTGAGCTGCTCATGTTAGATCTTAATAACTAGAAGCTTTTTTCATTAAAACAACTTTCTTGTAGTTTTCTGGTAAAATTGCATCTTTACTCTGCTAATATCATGTCTATATTCTCATGACTAAATAAATATTCTCGCAGGCCAACAGAAGGGAATAAAAGAATAAATAGGGAATAAATAAAAGAGTCTTTTTGAAAGTTTTTCGAATTTATTATTTTAGAAAATAAATCAATAAAAAATATAGAGTGTATCTGGCATTAAAGAACAGATTAAATTTCTTCATTTTGTTTTGTTTTGTTGTTCAGGTGTCACTGAATGCTTGGTTCTGGTCTACAGTGTTTCACACCCGGGACACATTTCTCACTGAGGTAATGCTTGAAATCATACATTAAATCTTAAAACAAAGATATAAAACTTCCTTTGTTCAAGGATTTATCTGGAGCAATACATAAAAAATATTCTGTTTAACTGCTAAGCTAATCATTAATAGCCTAATATCTTCATTGGCACATTGTTCAGGTCTTTCCTGTTTGTTTTTCAGTAAAGTGCAGATCTTGATTTTAGTTTACCGCATCTGAAAATTAATGTTACTAATTAAAATCATCTTCTGTTTCAGAAAATGGACTATTTCTGTGCAACAGCAGTGATTCTTTACTCCATCTACCTGTGCTGCGTCAGGTGAGCCGATGGTTTAATTCTGCAGGAAGTCCTGGAAATTGCTTGAATTTCAATATTAAGTGTTTTCAAAGTTTGGAAAGTGCTCGATTTTGGTATAAAGTTTTTGGAATATTAAATATTAAAACTGTGCAGTTTTGTAATAAAGCGCAATCTAACATTTGGTTAAAGGTGTAAATTTGAAAAATTTTACATACAGTTGAAACAAGATGTCTTTGTACAACCAATTTAAAAAACAGCTAAATTTTATTTTCTTACTCCCTGAAGTTAAATTATGCTGAACCTCTCTTATTTTAGGTTAGTTAGAATTTATTTATATATGCTAAATATCAGAAATCTTGGCGAGAATTTTTTTAGAGATTTTATTCTTAACTTTCTCTGTATGTTAACACAATTTGTTCGGATTATTTCAGTGTAATTAGTTCTTATTATTTCTAATGGCTCAAAGGCTTACTTATCTATGTAATTGAAATAAAAGTTAGTTTTATGTGTTCAACAAATGAAATTGGAGTATTTTTTTGTTAAGTTTGCCTTTAATTCTTGGACCAGACATTTGGGTTTGAGAGACATTTCAAACCATAAAATGTAGTTTTTTTCTTTAGTTTACCCAGGAATGTAAAATCCAATTTATAACAAGACATTAATAACAACAGCAATAAATTATATTTTATATTTATTAGTTTTTTAAAATTATATTTAGCTCCAAAGTACCTTGAATTTTACTGTCATTAACCCAGCTTGAACTAGAATGAAAATATTGTAAATCATTTATTACAGTATATCTGCGGTTAATATGATCTCAGTGGTTTCTGTATATTTGCTCACATTGTAACGTTCTCCCTCCTGTCCAGGACTTTGGGTTTGAGGCGGCCCGGTGTGTCCAGCATGGTGGGGGCTCTGCTCATCCTGGCCTTCACCTCCCACGTCTCCTACCTGACGTTCGTCAGATTTGACTACGGATACAACATGGCCGCCAATGTGTCCATCGGTACAACACACACCCAATAAATCAGGTTTCCATTAAGAGTTTCATGAGGCGGTTCCGGTTCTGCTACTGTTGGTTGGATTTTTTTTTTCCACGTTGTTTGGTTTTATAAAGGATTTGTTGGGATTTTGTGTGATAGACCAAAACAAATTGGATTTAAGTTGGGAGGACAATTATGGTTTTAAAATTAATAAAAAGAAAATCTCTGATTTTTTTTTTCTTGCATACCAAATTTACAATGGTGTATCAGGGTTGTTATAGGTAGAAACAAAGGAGTTAATTTCTGCCAAAAGACATAAAAAATTTCTAGAAAGAACAAGGAAACTTTGGAACTTCAAAATCTTGGAAAAAAATCTGAATGTTTAAAATTAATTTCACAAATTTTGTGCAAAATCTTGGAAATTCAAAAGTTTTGACTTTTGGAAATTTTTGAAAAGTTGACAGTTTCCTACTTTTGAAGATTAATTTTCTGTATTTTTTTTCTTTCTGAGTTTAATCTCAAAATTTTCGATTATTTTATTATTTTCCGATTATTTCGACTTTTGTAGCTTTTGCTTTAACCCTTTGAAGTCGACGCCCGCCCTGTGGCGGGCATAACGCTATGCATTTAAAATACGTCTGAAAAAAAAAAAAGACGCCGTGCGAAGTGTGCATTTCATTTCTGTTGGACAGTAGAGACTTCAAACTTTGTAAAAGTAGTGGTTTTATATTGATTTTGTTTTATATTTACTTCCAAATAAGACCAGGAATATGATCGATCATTTTAGCCATAGCATAGTGCGCATTTTACGCATGGACTCGAAAAAATGGCTTTCGTGTTGCATTCGTTCACTTTTTGGTCGTAAAACAACTCCCGATTGCACTCAACGTGCGGGCGTCGACCTCAGAGGGTCTAACCCAGGCCTCCAGGGCCGTTCTCCCCCCCCCCCGATCTAAGAGCTGCAGGGCCAGGAGCCCCCCCAACCCCCTCCTACTAACATGACCTTTCCTGTTTTATCCCGTCTTTATTCCACATCATTGTTTTTTATTTTTTAGCAGTTATGAGGAACATTAAACTGCAGCTGTGCCAGCTACTCAACAGGTTGTTGCTAGGTAACCAAAGAATCAGTTGAGTTGCTAGGTAACCGAAGCCTAAGCTAGGTTGATTAGGCCAACCTAGCTCAGCTGGCCGGAGTTTTGATTATATTTCATATATTAAATATTGAATATTCTATCAGATGTATTATCTGTCGATATTGATTATGTGTCTATTGTGATAATACATTGTTATTTATTGTTTGATTGACTAACGGACGTAGCGCAGCAACATTTTGTATTTTTTTGTGGTTTTTCTGTCTCTGCAGGCATGGTGAACATGCTGTGGTGGTTCTGTTGGTGCTGGCAGAACCGGCGGACTCTCCCCTACTGGTGGAAGTGTGGCCTGGTGGTTCTGCTGCTTCATGGCCTGGCCCTGCTGGAGCTGCTGGACTTCCCGCCGCTGCTCTGGATCCTAGACGCCCACGCTGTGTGGCACCTCAGCACCATCCCAGTGCACTTCCTTTTCTACAGGTTGGTTTCTAGAGCTTCCTAGGAAAGTTTGGGCTCAATTTCTTTTAAAATTCTTGACCTTCTGACAGCATATTCTCTTTAAAAATGATAATATATGAACATATAACTCTAGAATTACTACTCCATCTTTACCTCAACCGTTTCAAAACAAGCAAAAAGCTCAAAATGACAACAAGTTACATTTACTTCAGTAAGTTTTGGGGGGGAAAAAATTACTTTTTACTTTTACTTGAGTAATTTTATTATGACGTATTGATGCCTGACGTATTGATAAGATTCCTGGAAACTCTGCCCACTTTGAGTAACTTCACTGAATGTGAAACAAATTTGTTTTAGAAAAATTCACCAGACACACAGTTTCTGTTGAAGTTTAATAATGAAAGAAGGTAATTTGGGAAAAAAATTTCTTTTGCCTAATTTTTAATTTTGTTATTTATATAGATTATTTTCATTTTGAACTTTAAAATACCAAAATTCTGGTCCATTGGATTATATCATTTTTAAATAATAAATGATTGATCTTTTGATCAGTTACTCAATACTTGAATAGACTTTTTACCAAATACGTTTTTACTTGTACTTAAGAACTATCTTTGGGTTTTCTACCCACTTCTACAGAGGTCTTCAATATGAGGGTCACGACCTCTAAGGAGGTCACACGTCAGATTTCTAATTAGACTTTTTTGTGTGGCTTTTTTTTTTTTACAGTTCAAAGCTATGTCTTTAAATGTACTGTAACGTTAATCTGACATGAAAATAAAATCAGGCATAAAATAATGTATTTTAGGTTCACAACTGATAGTAGCGTAGATTCGGTTTTATTGGGGACCACAGTTGAAACATTTGTTGCATTTTCAGCTTCTTCACTTTCACACTACTCTGTCACATGTCGAGTCCTCTTCTTTCAGTGGCCACTTCCACACTGAAGACTACTGTTGTCGTGTAAACGACTTGGTAGAACTTGTGTATAGTGTGTTTAGTTTGGTAAATGATCTGATCAAGTTAAACAATAGCTGCACTTCCATTGACCATATAATTAAGCAAAGTGGAATTATGAAAATGGAGGACATTTTTGTCAATGATTTATCGCGTGAACAAACTTAGTCACATGTGATTTTAATTACAGTTTTGTGTCTTTTCAACATTAGTGGAAAATTGACAAAGTTTTGTTCAAGTTTGTAATGGAAACGTAGGTACAGATAAACGCTTGCATCTGATTGGTTAACCTCACCAACAAGTTAATTTAGTGTTTATTTACCTTCTGTATCATTAAAGAACAGAATTTAATAAATTCATGAATCTTTCAAAGATTACTTAAAATTAATAATACTAATTATGTCATTAATTTAAGTTTTAATTTACAAAATAACAATTTTGTTACTCCTGTAACAGTTTTCACTTTTTCAGGAACGTCACTTGAATGTGGGCGGGGCTAAAACACAAGTCAAGGTGATTGGTCAGAAGTTTTGCGGGTTAACCAATCAGAAGTCACTTGGGTAGTAGTGTATAACCAATGAAATATAATCAATAAAAATGTCCACATATATATTGAAGTTAAGTAATGTTTTATTAATTGAATTTATTATTTTAATTAAATTAGCGCACATTTATTTGACAACTTGTTTGTTAAATTTTGTCACTTTTGTGACTCCATAACTTGGAACCAACAATATTTGAATGTCAAGATTTATATGAATATTAGTTGAAATCAAAATTTGAATCATTACCTGATTTTGGATTTGTTTTTCTCCCAGTTTCCTGATAGATGACAGCCTCTATTTACTGAACACAGAGAAGTTGGGGGTTAAAGTTGAGTAGGAGGAGCGGAGCGCCTCTTCATCGCTCGCAGAAGCCGCTCCGCCTCCCAGATGACGCTCACCACACCTCTGACTCGCATCAAAGTACACTTTGTTTACATGTTCTTTATTTAACATCCATATTTGTTTTACTTTGCCTTGCACTGTCATGTGTGCTACAGTCTTATCACAACTGCACATTTTGAGACGCGTTCAAGTGGGGAAGTACTTGAAAAGAGACAGAAAGAAATGCCTGAAACGAATGAATGAAATAAATCCCTTCACCTCTGAGAGAGAAATCTGCAGCAGCGGCGACCAAAAATGGCGGCAGGTTGGTTTTGCCAGCGCAGAGCCTGAAACGGGCCGCTGGACTCAGAGCGGTTCCCTCATATGGAGCCGCTGACTGTTCTGTTCTGGAAAGGCGGGGAAGCCGATCCAGCTGACAGCTTGTTTTTTCTCACTGTCACACCTTTACTTTTGTGCCTCTCTTGTTTCCATAGCTGCTTTTGTTTGCTCTTGTTTCTGTTTTTATCATCTGCCTTGTTTGATTTTGGCCAGTTTTTCGCTCAGTTTTGCCTTTATTTTGATCTTTTTATTATTTGTTTCTGTGGGATATATTGTCATTCACCTGGACTGCCTTTTAGAGTGAGAAAAGATTGATGTGGGAGAACAAAAAGCAAGGAAAGTTGCTGTGAACCAAATTCTGTGGTTTAGATGGTGTGAGTGAAATTCAGTGCTCCAATGTTTATTTTCTGATGTATTATTTCATGTTTTTCTTTTGATTTATTGCTTCCTACAAAAACACAAAATCTTACCAAGCATTTCTAGTGCAAATATCTAGAAATAATACAAAACTAGTTTATAAATAACTTTTCAGCAATGTGTAGGAGCTTGTTTTGAGTAAATAAGTCCCTAATATTGTTAAAAACAAACACTAGTTCCACTGTCAGATTTTTTCACTAATAAGATATTTTTTCTTGATATAAGTGAAATAATTTACCAATGGAACTAATATTTTTTCATTAATATTGAGTGATTTCGGACTCAAAACAAGCTCCTAAATCATGCTTTAAAGCCAATTATGAGTTAGTTTGTTTTATGTCAGTGTGACAAACACCAGATACCAGAGCAGGGGTGTCCAAAGTGTGGCCCGGGGACCGTTTCTGGCCCTTGGGTTGATTTTCTGTGGCACAAATTTGGCCATCCAACACTTTTTGTAATTTTTTTTAGGCTATTTTCCAGGGAAAGTTTATATCTTCTTTAACAGAAAATGTTAGGTACAACACAGATGTTTTTTTTTTTGACTTGCCCTTTTTTAATTGTTATTTTGTAATTGGTTGTGCCACAAACATCCTGTGTGTTTTCCTCTAAAAAAGACTATAGCACAGCCATCCATTACATTTAGCTAAATACAACTAAGGTTGTACGAGAAAATATTTATTTTTGTTGCTGGGAATAAAATAAAAACATTTTATGGCTTTATAAAATGGAAAATAATGAGTCCAAAAAGTTAAATGACTGTAAACAATACGGCCAATGGAATACATTACATCAGGTAAAATAGAAAAAAAATCACAATAATCTTTTTGCATATTTAATTGGGGCGTGGAAAAGGGAAAATTTGGCTTCTGGATATTTCCAAAGTAATATTCCACTGTAATAGACCAAAAACACTTGGTAACATTTTGTTTTTGCAGTGAATATTTCCTTCCTGCATTCATGTTTGCCTCACACTTCTCCTCCATCAGCATGCTCTTTGCAGATGTTCTTTATTTTATTTTATTTTCCATTTGAAATGAAAAATGAACTCACTCCCTCCCACATGTGCACTTTATCAGCCGAGCGTCCATTTAAACGCCTTTACGCCTTTTAGTCAGAACACAGACGGTGAGGAGTGCAGGTGTGTTTACATGCTGCCTTTTCTGGACATTTTGTTGTTTTAAAAGCCGAACGCCTGTCTGTGTGTAAGAGAGCGATCTACTGAACTTTGGGAGCCAAAGAAAAACTCAGAGGAGCAGCTGATTAAAAACGGCTTCGAAGGTTAAAAAGAAAACATTAGATCCTCTGAGTGGCTGGAAGTGCCTCAACACAATAAATAAATATGTGATAACTTAAATATAAAACTGAATCCAATGCATTGGATTCATAAATAAACATCTTTAGAATTAAATTAATTATTATGAATATTAAGAATCTTATTTTTTTGTCTGTTTTTAATCAATATTATTTTGTTTTTGTTGATCAGTGAATCATTAAATCAATGAAGCCGCATTTCTATTGACAGTAAAATTGTGTAATTTGATATTTCAAAAACTTGTTTTTTGATAGGTTTTGGTGATGAGGTGATTATTAAAAATGTTTTTGTTTTTTTTGACTATTGGAATTGGTTTATTTTACAAAACTGCAATGAAAACACTTTTTTTTTCATCAAATGATCAACAGCCGAATGTTTCCACTGGCACAAACCACGAAGAAGAAAACAGGAAGTAGCTGGAGGTTGACGGTGCGGTTTAAATTTCTTATTTAATGAAATTGTGAAAATGTTTTTTTTCAACATTAGCTGAATATTGCCAAAGTTTTTCTCACATTTGTAACGGAAACGCAGCTACAGAAGAACTCTCAACATCTGATTGGTTAACCTAAACAAATTAATTTAGTGTTTATTTACCTTCTTTATCTTTAAGGGACATAATTTAAGAAATCCTTAATCATCTTAAAGATTACCTATAATTAGTAATACTATTTTATAATTATTTAATTGCTTATTTTAAAGTTTTCTGCTTCGGTACATCAAGAATGTCTCTTGACTGTGGGCGGGGCTAAAATAAGTTGAGCTGATTGGTCAAAGGTTTTGTAGGTCAACCAATCAGAGGTCAGTTGGATAGTGACGCATAACTTATGAAATATAATCAATAAAAAAGTCCACATTTCTCCAGAAGTTAATGAATTCATGACATTTTAATTAATATTTAAAATAAATTATCACATATTTATTTAACGGTTAAGTTACTGACAAAATTGTCACTTTTGTGGCTCCATAACTTGGAACCAACAATATTTGAATGTTGAAATTAAAGAAATTTATATAAATATTTGTTCAAATCAAACTTGACTAAAAATATGTAGATGTATTTGTGAAATTATAAGTAAGTAGCACCAAAAAATCCGTTTTTATAAGGTGAAAACCTCGAAAGCGGCTCTGAGGTAATTTCCATAAATCATCTGTCTTCCTCAGTAGTAAACACGTCTCTCTGCCGCCCCCTGCCTGCTGCCCTGTGCAACATCACCTCCCCCACTGAGCGCACGTTCAACAACCTCATATCAGATATTTGACCAAAAAACTACAAAAATATGGATGTGGTTTAAATAAAAAGTGTTTGTTGATAAGAAACAGAGTTGTGTTTTTATTCTGTAAATAATTAGGAACTGTTGATTATTGATTAACGGAGAGATTCTGGCCGAACTTTACAAAGACTAGCTTGGATACATTAACATGTAAACAGATAGCTTCTTTAGCACTTGTTAGTGTCAGCAACAACTTTTTCTAAGCCAAAGGACATAAAATTAACACAAAATAACTCTTAAAATGTCTCACTTTGTGCAAGAAGAATCTGAATAATATGCAAATGTCCATTTTTTAATTTAATTGCCAGAATAATTTCAGTGATATTTGAATGCATTCACACCTGTAGTATTAACTAACTTGAAACCTATAAATGTTATTTAATGCTGACATTTCTGTGGAAATTTTTAAAGTTTAGTCTGTGATTCTTCCTGTTATCAACTCAGAAGTTTGGTTGTTCATTTAACATATAAAATGTAATCTATAACGTTTTAAGGATTTGTAATTAGGACAAGCTCCTGTATCTCGCTGAAAAGTTACATGTAAGTTAGTTTGGTCTTAATTCAAGTGAACTAAGATAATTTCACTAGAAACAAGGCAAAAATACTTGGTAACATTTTGTGTTTTTGCAGTGCAAAGATGATCATAATGCTGACTTTATGTAAAAAAGTAACAGCTGTTTTCCTCCACTCTTCCTGGCAGAATTGGTTTTGTATTCAAGCAACAGCAACCTGATCACTGCAAATAATACAAATCTTACTGAGTATTTTTGGTCTCATTTCTGTTGAAAATATCTTAGAACGACAAAAATCAGACAAAACTAACGTACATGTAACTTGTTAGCAAAATATAGTAGTTTGTTTTAAGAAAATAACTTAATATTGATGAAAATGTATTAGTTCGCGGAACACTTGCTTGACACTTTGCTGTTACCTAGCAACACCTGCCAAGTTGAGCCCGTCGCCTAGCAACCGAATTCTAGTCCCACTGGCAAATGACTTAACTTATAACAAAGCATTTTTTTTAAGTGGACCTAGAATGTTTTTCTCAATATTAATGAGATATTTGCATAAAACAAGCTGCTATAACTTGCTAAAATGTTAGTTTTGTCTTATTCTCAGTGTACTGAGATATTTTCACTGGAAATTAGAGCATGAATACTTGGTAAATTTTGTATTTTTTGCAGTGATCACGTTGCTAATGCTTGAAAATGAAACCAGTTCTGACAAGAAGAGTGGTGGGAAAAACAGATTTAGCATTCAGTTACGTTTTCACATAGCACCAGCTGTTTTTCTGTAAGAAATTTAATCATTTATTATCATCTTTGTGCAGCAAAAACACATTTTACCAAGTATTTTGGTCTTATTTCTGGTAAAATACCATAGTCCACGTAAAATTAGACAGAACTAAATTACAAGTAACTTGTTTTATGTAAATAATTCTTTAATATTGGTGAAAAAAATACTAATTCTATCTTTTTATTTGTGTTATTTTTTGCCTTTCTTTGTTGGTTTTTAATGAGAAATTATAAAGTATGAAAAAAATTGGGAAAAATATCTTGATAGAAATGAAATAATCTGAAACTAGCATGAAAATATTGACTTTAAACAACCTGCTTTGTCTTATTTAAACAGTACTAAGACACAAATGATTGGTAATATTTGCATTTTTTGCAGTGTAAAGCTCAAGTCATTAATTTCCCTGCTTGAAAGACGATCTAAAGTCATAATTCAGCCACATTTTCTGCAGAATAACTGCAGCCTGAGCGGCATCTCATCCTGTGAAGGCAGCAGGATTGTTTTCCTGTGCGGTGGCGAGAGGGGAGCTTTTTGTTCTGCAGGAGGCCGGACTCTGACCCGGCCGGCGGTGGGAGGGGGGATCGGACCGCCTGCGATGAATGGAGTTGATTCTTCCTCCTCCGACTCCTGACCTCCTGCCACGACTGCAGAGCATGAGAAAGCTGATGGAAATGCGAAGACGCTCCAAGACGACGGCAGGTTGTGTAAACCGAGCGCCACAGGAGAACAATTGAAGCTAATATGATAAAACCTCACGCAGTTTTGAATGATGAAACTGTAACTTTACAGAAACACTTTACAGTGTTTCCTAAATGAATCCCACGCACTGCAAAAACACAAAGTGTTGCCAAGTGTTTTTGATCTTTCTAGTACGAATATCTTAGTTCACATGAAATATGACAAAACTAAATTAAAAACAACTTTTCAGCAAAGAAAGGGAGCTTGTTTTAAATAACTTAATATTGCTGAAAAAAATACTTGTTAAACTGGCAGATTATTTCACTTAAACGTTAGTCCCACATTATAATTTAAGTAACTGAACTAGAACGTTTTCATCAATACTAAGGAAAGATATTCTTAAAACAAGCTCCTGTTTCACGGTCAAGTTAATTTCGTCTCATTTCAAGCGTCCTAAGTTATTTGCACTTGAAACTAGACCAAAAATACTTGGTATGATTTGTATTTATTTTTATTTTTACAGTGCGGTGCATTGGGTTATTTATAGAAAACAATGGAGGAGAAAATTTCTGCCAAAAAAACTCAGAAATTTTGAAATTTATCTCAAAAATGTTCTAGAAAGAACAAAGGATTTACATTTTGGGTTTTTGAATATTTACGAAGTTTTTAACTTTTGAAACTCAGATGTTTCTCAAAATTTCTATTAATCCCAAAATCTATGATTTGTTTTTCTTCCACACAAATTTTCGACTTTTAGAGCTCAAAAATACACATTTTTCTTAATTTCTGACAATCTCAACATTTTCTCTGGCAAATTTTCAACATTTTTCTAGAAAGTTTCTGAGATTATTCTCAAAATTTCTGAGTTTTTAGTTTTTACTCTATTTCTTTTTTCTTTTTTCTGTCCACAGTGACCCTAACATTCCGACGGACAGACTTGGGTTTGTAGCATTTTTGTGACGTCATCCTCCTCCTCTTCCTCTTCATCCTCAGCTCTGCTCCATCGTGCAGACAGACAGCCTGCAGTGAGGGCGGGCTGATGCTGCCACTCCCCGCTCTGGCCTTCGCGGGAGCGCGCCTTTACTCCTGCGCGCGGTCACGCTTTTACTACCGACGGGCTCGGACTCCGTGGGAGGAAGTCACTGAGATTGGGAAACGGGCTGCAACTCCGAACCGGGAAAACAAAAACCCAAACCAAGCTCAACCTGAGGACGTGAAGGAGACTTTGTGGGATTTATATGTATATTTTTTCTAATTATCCAAAGTTTGGGAATATGGACTGAGAGGCACAGATGGAGGCGGCGAGAAGTTTGTTGCTGGTCGGGGCCGTTTTGCTGGGAGCGACGGGCGCTTGGAGCCGGGAAGGTGGGTGACTTTTTATCCACTCCAGCGCCTCCGCTGTTCGGGAAGAAGGCGGCGGCGGAGTCGGAACCGGTTGGGAGTTTGTGTCAGAGTTTCCTACGAAACGCAGCGACGTGGATTCTGGTCCGGACCGCATTCCTGCGTGACTCCGCACAGCCAGGCGAGCTCTGCTGAGGCTCGCAGGGTTTAGGGAGAGCAGACAGGGAAGGAAAGTCACACCTGTCACGTTGCAAGTCCCACTGGAGACACAAAACCCCCTGCAGCTCGCTGTGTGACAAAAATACAAACATCTAGAAAGTTATATCTGATAGTTTTGCATCAAATTACAAAGAAGGCTTCTGTTTTCATGCCAGATTTGCAGAACTAATACCTCAATAATTTTGAGTTTATTTGCATTTTCACAATTAACGCACCAATTTGTGTCGTTTTATCCGATAAAATCCCAAAAATAAACAACAAAATGCGACAAAAATCACTCATTTTTCTGCAAAAAACAAGAAATCTGAAAACTTTTCGCTACATTTTCCGCTGGAGGCTGTTTTTTTAATCGCTATATTTGTAAATAACAACATCCCAAAAACACTAACAGGCGGCGCATTGTGTCACTCAACATCATGACGATGTCAATTATTCACTTGTGGCCTGAAGGGGCCATTGTCTCACAGAGGGCCACTTGTCACACTTGCAGCTTGAGTGCCAGCCAGAAAAACAAGAGCTAACTGAAAGTACAGATTTTCAGGAAAAACAAGTGATTAAAAAAATTTTTTTCTAGGATTTTATCTGCTGCAATAAATCTTTTAATTGCATTATGAGTTAAAACAAGCTCAATAATTTAAATTTTGATAATTTATTGTTGTTTTTTAAAAACTGGATGATACATATTCTCATAATTGAAGATGCTGTTCTTGAGCAACAAAACACAGTTAAAGGTTAAAGTTTGGCTAAAGACTCTAGAAATGACCAGTTAGAGTTGATCATCTGCTGCAAAACTTAAAAATAATTTCCTAAATATTCTCTCCATCCAGTCTGATGAATAATTATCAAAATATTTTATATTTAGATGTGCAAAGTAGGGGAAGTAATAGCTTAAGGCACCTCCAAGTATTTTCTGAATACAAAATTAACGAACCTTTCTTCAGATTTAAGTTTTTACTTTCCATTTTTAAATGGTTTGTGACGTTGTGTTGGTCTGTTTCATAAAATCACTTCATTGTGTCACAATAACTAGTTCTGCTGGATGTTTTCTCACATTATTAAATTTAGACGTATTTATAAAATAACATTAGCATCTCAAGCTGCTGATTAGAAAAATAAAACAGTATTTTTGTTTTGAGACCACGTTCAATAAAAGACCAATAAACTTTTAATTTTAATGTTTTTGTAACACTGGAGCTGGAAATAATTTTAAATATACAAAAGTAAATAAAGAAAACAATAATTAAAATGAATTATGAAACCTCTGTCAACAAAATTATCCTTCCATCCAGTTTCTGGTAGAAAAGAGAAAAACAATAAATGATCCACATGGAAAATATTGAACTAATTTTAATTTATCAAGGATTTTATTGAGTAATTGCATATTGTATTGGATGTAGTCCTAAATATTCCTGATTTCTGTTGTTTTTGACATTTTTGCTGGAAATGCATCTGCAGAATATCCTCCTTTAGTCATTTTTAGAAAGTGATATATTTATGGAGTAAAAATAAAGCAGCACATCTCAACTTTTGCATGGACTGAATCAGAAAAGTCGATATTGTGCCGAGTCGGATCAATTTGAAAGCTTTTAAATCTTTTCTCTTTTATTTTCCAAACGTTATTGATTTACACGTGTCAATTTTTTTATTAGCGTCCAGAGTTGAACATTAAAAGCTTAACAACTAGCTGGAAAAAAACAAAACCTTCCACTGCTGCATCCAAAACAAGCTGCACAAACACAAACACAAACATAAACACAAACACAGGCAGCAGCAGCAGCAGCAGGTGAAGTCGATCCAAATAAAACCGCATTGTTAGCAGGAACTGGTTGGTGAACTTCAGCCTGTCGTGTTTATCTTTCTGGCATCGGAGATCAACGCGACGCTCCGACTGGTTCCCAGAGTTGGGCAACGCTGCGAGGTTCCCTCTGCGTTCCCACAGTTACTGGTTTCTCTCTCCTCTGAGCCGAGGCTCACCAGTCTGGACTGGGCCAGTCAGGCGACCTCCAGTTTGGGTCAGAGTTTCAGTTTCCACTGAAACTGTGACCCAGATTCTCAACCAGTTAAATCTTCTCTGCTTTGGAGAAATTAACTTTCCGCTTTCACTCTGGTTGAAAAACTTTTGCACAATAAAAGAAAAAGATGTTTGTATTTGGATTTATTTATTTGTATTTTAAGTTGCTGATTAATGAGTTAAACTTATTTTCTAAAAAGTTTTCTCTTCTATGGAAACAGCTGACCATCTTTCTGTAACATAAAGAGCGATTATTTTTTTCATAACATGCTGATTTAAATTTTTACATTATTTTTGTCAGCTGTATGAAATACTAACTAAATAAACAGGAAATTGTTTTTCTCACATGGAACCCTTTAGGTTTCTGAACAGAAAATGTGCATCTCTCCATCAGTTCCCCACAGCATGACGCTGCCACCGCCTGTTTCGCTGTAGGGTCGCTGTAATGCAGCTCAGTTTGGTCTTTGAACATTTAAAGATGCTTTTCCTCCAAAAGTTTAAAATTCTGACTGAAAAAAATCCGAGCATGGAGAACAGCCTTGATTTCAGCATCCCCTTTCGACTCCTTACACATAACAGACTCCGTGAATGTCGTTGTTTACGTCGCACATGCGCACAACGCTGCAGGGCAAAAAGACGATTCTTTGACGTGCCGTCCACGGCCGCGTTGCCGCGGTGGATCGATCCCGTTAACAAACTCAAACCTGGACGTGAAGGTGTTATGAATTTAGTGCAGGGAGGAAAAAGGGGGCAGAAAAACCGTTGAACAACTCGGAACCGCTCGTATTTTTCTACGCCACGCGCAGACTCGTTGTCGTAGCAACTGACAACGAAGCCACGAATGTTTTACGATTCAAGACCGAAAAAACCACGCAAACATTTCCCAGACAGAGAGCAGAACATTCAGTTCGTTACAGTTTAATGTTTTTTGGCCGGATGTTTGTTTTGCTATTATTAAGTGATCGTTCTGATTGATTAGTTACCGCTGCTATTAGCTAAGCTAACACAGCGGCGATTGATTAGCTAATTCAAACACCTGCTCTACTGATGATGTGTCAGTTGGTCCGTCTTTAAAAATACAAACAAAAGACGCAAAAACTTTTAAACTTTTTTTTTTGTCAGTCAGGGAAGCATGACCTACTTCTCTCTCCCTCGCTTTATCAATAAAAACTTTTCCTGTCCTTGTTTTCTAGTTGTCTTAATGTTGAAAATTAGTAGCATTTAGTGCAGCAAAATATCCACTTTCTTAAAGCCTCAGGTTTGAACTTTTCTAAAGAAAATAAATGTTTTTTAGGGTATTATCGCTGTCAGTCATGCTCATGTACACACTCTCCCGCTCGCTCTATGCTACGCTATAGGCAGCTTTAACCCAATAGCAGAGTCTGCCAGGACTGCTAACTCTAGCTAGCATAATCAACAATTATGGCTAATAAGCAATTTTCCTGTAACAGTAACGTGTTTCTCTGCCATTAACACATTGAGCAGGATGTGTATGAGCATGATTAACAGCACTAAGACCCTCCTCCTGATGCTGATTGTTGTTTTTGACTGTACATTTCTGCAGATGACATCAGCACCTCTGGCTTCATCTTTTCACAGATTACCTGTCTCATATTATATTGTCACAAGATGGTGACAGTTTTATCAAATATTTAAAAATATATTATTTTTTACAAAGTTACATCCTGCCACTTTAAGTGATTAAATTTATAAAATTGAAATAATCGGATCATAATACTAATAGCTGGTGATAAATCTGAGAAAAATCAAATATTGGACTATTTCCAGATGAAAAAGGTTGTTTTTAATTTCCCAGCTAGGCTAACGTTTTGTGATTATTGGTTCCGAACTCTTAAAAACCAATAAACTGCGTGGTAAAACAATAATAACCAGTGTTTTCCTCAGACTCTTTTATCTGCAGATCCAGTCCTGGTTTCACTCTGCTTGTGTAAATCCAGCTGCAGATCCGTCCAGCTGTGCGTTTTGTTTCACGGGATAATGCGGGAGGTTTTCAGGCGCTGCGATCTTTTGTGTGTTGTTGTGATTGCCGTCTTTGCACGTCGGCGCGAATGAGCAAGAAGTTCATATCTGTTGCTCCGCTGCGTACAGAACAAATCCTGTTCTGCTGGTCTGTTGAGCAATACCTGCTGTCTTCTTCATCATCAACCAGAAATGAGCTTGTGTAGTTTATGCAAGACCCAATCCTGCAGGGATCAGGTCTGCACAGTGAGATATTTTGTTTGTGAGTTGATAATCTGACAGGGAAAGTCCAGTTGGATCAGTTTGGTTTGTTTTTGCAGATTGAATGCAGATCTGATTGTTGGTTGCATCACACGACTGGAGCTGCTGCGCGGCGTTTGTGTCGCCAACCGCGTTGGCTCCGGTAAACAACGTGAAGGCACACTCCTTGTGCTAACTGGAGCGCTGCCACACGCAGGTGTGGCTTCAAACTGGCTTTCAGTTTTCATGCAGTTCATTAGTTCAGGTCACAAGCAAAACAACCTCTGAGGTCACAATCACGACTCTCACTGCAGAATTAGCCTTTGCAAGAAACTATCAGGGTTTACAGTTTTGTTCTTATTTCATTTAAAGTAATTTAAAAACATCAAACATCTAAACGATGTCTGATTCATACTGAATTCTCCAGTTTTCCCTCCATAAATATCATTTATATCGGGTAATAACTAGTTATGTTTACACAGTTACATTTACTTGAGTTAAAAAAATGCATTTTAGGAGTATTTTTTACTACGTTTTACTAATTACTTTTACTTGAGTGATTTTATTATGAAGTATTTCTACTCTGTCTTGAGTAAAATTTCTGGATTTTCTTCCCACCGAATAAAAAACAAACATGTTTTAACCAAACATTCACCAGACAGAAACACACACCTGCAGTTTTTGTTAAAGTTTTGAGTTTTTCTGTTATTTTTTTTGTGACTAATATGAATTATTGACATTTTAGTCCCTAAAACACCAAAATTTCCACTTAGCTTCATATTTTGATCTTCTTGTTTATGTAAGCTTTAAGTATGAAATGATAATTTGATGAATTTCTCAGTACTTGAGAAAACATTTTACTCGCTACGTTTTTTTCTCTTAGTTGAATAATTTCTTGGACGGCTACTTTTTATTTTAACTTGAGTAAAAATATGCAGAAGTGGGGCTGAAATCTGAGTTTTTCTTTGAACAATAAAAGTTTTTTTTTCTCCTTTTATAATAATAAACACAGTGGTTTTACAGAGTATGAGCTGGTTTGCTCAGAGTAGGAAAGAGACCCGAACAGAAAGCAGCTGAAACACCAGCCATTAAAAATTCCAATAAGAAAATTAGTTTTCAAATACCACATTTACAGAACTTCACAGTATTTTGTAGCTGCTATTTCATTCACTCATTTTCAGAGGATTAATTCTTCCTTTTTGTTTTGCTCTCCTGACTCTGACCTGTGAATCATTCAGACAGAGGAAACTCTGAATGGACGAGCCTGTTGTGTCTAATCTTATCAGATAACTGAACCAGTTTTAAAGATGACACATAAAATAGTATTTCAGTGCCAGACGGGTTATTAGTAAAGAGCTGAAATGTGGCCTTTCTGAAATTTTCTTTGTTACTCAACATTTATTAAATTTTTTTTAGGTCAAATATGTCTTAACTTGCCCACTTTCTTGGGTTTTTACACACATGCTGCTGACTATACTCCAAAGAAAACCTTCCATGAAATCAACAGACTTAAACACACGTGAAGTGAACCAAGCAGGTTACAGCCTGGAACCAAAAGTGAGACAAAATGATTGTGTAATTCAACAACCGAATCCAGAACAAATATAAGTTTGTCTTACGGATTGGTGCTTACAGATTTATTTAGACGCTCTGTTTCGCTGAGCTCTGTCAAATCACTTTAAAATGATTTCAGGGTGATTTGACAGCTCAGTGAAACAGAACTAAGAGCGATTGTATCCAAAGCATTCACACCAGCCCTATTTAGTTCACTTTAACTGAACTATAGAAAGTTCACAGTCGAACTCTGATGCAGACCAGAAATGCAAACTCTGGTCTGCAAAAAATCTTCGGTGTTGGTTTTGTTGAAGTGAACTCTTGTTTGGTTTGAACACACATGTGAACGCCAAACGGACTAGAAACCGCTCCAAAAGCAGGAAGTGAACTACAGCCCAGGGCATTCTGGGTAAATACAGCCAAAACAAACGCACCAGGCTACGACTAGCTGGAGAAAGTATTTTTGGTCTTTGGCAAAAAAAGGAGGAACTGTTCAAATCTGAGGCTACTCCATTTTTGTTTACCTTTTGTATCTTCATCAGAGGTTTTTGTGTCGTTTCCTTCAGGAGTTCTTGGTGCAGCGCCCCCACAGGCCAGGAGGGGAACAGATTTTTCAATTGGTTTCACTCGTTTGACTCAATGCAATGTGGAAGCAACCAACCACAGCTGGAAATGCAACAAATGTTGAAACTTTACTCCTTAAACTCAAAATTCTGACTTTTAATCTCAGAAGATTAAAGTCGTGATTCTGTGAAAAAATTATGAGACGAGATAAAATTCTGCAAGAAAAGTCTGAATTTATTTTTTTTTAAATGTGTAGCCTAAATCCTATTCCATAAGAAACAAAACACAAGCAAACTTTGTTTATGTATCTTTTATTTAACCTGTAAAATCCCAATGAGATCAAAAATCCTGGCCAAGCAGAAAACTTTTGAAACAAGAAGTGGAAACTTCCAGAGCAGTTTCTGGGAGGTTACTCTGTCTGAAAGAGTTAGGCAACAAATCTGACAGGAGGAGCGGTGGAACGAGTTTGGGTCGACTGACCTGAGCGCAGTGGGAATATTTTAGCGACGTGACGGCGGACAATCAGGACACAGTGAGCGATAAAGGCGAGGGGGTATTTTCGGCAGAGTGGGCACCTCCTCACAAAGCCGCATAAAACCCCCAGGCGTTGCTGAGAGACTTTTGGAGAGCAAACAGTGACGGCATAAAGGAAGGTTAAGCCCAAAACTGGAGACACACACGCTTTTTTAGAAATGTGGGAAATTCTGCTTTTTTTCTCCTAATCCCAGGATTATTTTTGTCTGTTTGACTCTGTGTCACAATCTTTCTCACATCCACCTTGATAAAAATAATTAAAAACAAAAGCGGTGCTCTCGTCTTGGCTGAACATGCAAAAATGATTTTCCACGATGACTTCACCGAACAAGCCGACGAACAAGAAGTTTAAGTTGTTCTTTGACGTCAGCTGCAGCTACTGGGTGTGTGTGTTTGGCAGACGCGCCGCTAATCACAGACTGTTTGCTGCTGCAGTCGGCTGCCAGACTCTAATATGGCTCTAATTTCTGCTTTATTGGGAAACCGCTACTAGCAAAGTAGACATGCAGTGAGCGCTGAGGCGTCACAAATGAAGCTTTACACATCACCGACACATCAAACAGAGTCCACTGCACAAAATACACATTTTACCAAGTACGTTTGGTTTTGTTTCCTGTTGAAATTTCTTAGTGCTTAAAGTAAAACTAAACTCATTTAAACCTAACATTTCAGCAAGATATACTTCTACTGGCAGATTATTTCACTTATTAGAGAACAACAGAATTCAGCTGCACTCTGTATTTTCATGAGCAAAATGTGGATATTTTATGCAGAACGAGTGGAAAACTGCAAAACATGCTAATATTTTTGGTTCATTTTCTTGTCCAACTATTTTAAAACACTTGAAATAAAACAAAACTAACTTAAAAGTAAGTTTTCAGCAAGATATAGCTTCTTATAAAGCAATAGTTCCTTAATATCGATGGAAAAAAAGTATTATTTCACAATGAACTGGCATTCCACCGTTGCCTAGCAACGCCAGCCAGGCCCAGCCCGTCACCTAGCAACCCAGTTGTGGTTCCACTGGCAAATTATTATGTTTTTAAAATATTGTAGAAAAAATGTAGAAATTTCTATTTGGAAAGTCAAAAATTTGTTAGAGAAAAAATAGAAATTTTGAGATGAATCCAAATCTCAAAATTTTAATTTAAAAATTTTATGAAAAATGTGGAATTTTGATATAAAAATTTCCAGAAAAAATTCTAAACTTGCTATAAAAAAGTAACTCATTTAAATTAAATGATCAATTATTATTGATGGAAAACGTACTAGTTCCACTGGCAGATTGTTTCAGGTTTTAAGTGAAATGAACTAGTTCTTTTTAGTGAAAACAAGTTACTATATTTTACTAAAGTGTCACTTTAGTTTTGTTTTTATTCCAAGTGAACTAATTTATTTCCTTTACATTTAGACCAAAACTGCTTAGGTTTAATGTTTTGCAGTGTCAAATACTTCCTCCTTTGCAGTGGTGGGAGGGTGAGGGGCTCCAGATAGAAAAGCGGGCCGACTGTTGAGGGATTGTTGCCAGAGGAAGTCATTTATAACCTCCAAAGAGGAGGGACTGTCCACTGAGTGACTGCCTGCTCAGGCATGGCAGCTATGCATCTTCAAAAGCCCCAGAGGATTGCAGTGCTGCCTGACCCTGAATGCTGCGCAGCGTGTGACCCTGTGTGGGGAATCTGTGCTCTCAAACACGGCCTTCCTGCAGTGACTCTGTTCTGCAGTGACTCTGTTCTGCAGAGGCAGCGATGGATGCATGCTAACCGTAGCAGGCTGTAACAATGCCAGTCGCTTTGTTAGCATGTGAGAGAGCGAGGCGTCAGCGGCGGCACATGGCTGCAGTGAATAGTTGGATATTATGTTTCCAGTGCGATGCAGCCAGTGCCAGAAATATATTTGGACAAACCGATAAACTCCCCCCCCCTCCATCCCGCTGCGCTACACCCGATTTAGACAACGGCCGTTCAGACGGACCAAGAGAAGAGAAGAACATAATATGGAACCAATCGGGTTATTATGTGTGTTTTTATATATATGTACACATCCACTACAGACGGAAAACTGGTCAGTTTTCATCATTTTTCCTTGTTCCTCCTCCCATACAATCTGTGTGTTTTTTCAGATATATGATTTGGTTTAGGTTCGATTCCCGGCCGGGATCTTTCTGCATGGAGTTTGCATGTTCTCCCTGTGCATGGTGGGTTCTCTCCGGTTCTCCGGGTTCCTCCCACAGTCCAAAAACATGACTGTCAGGTTAATTGGGCTCTCTAAATTCTCCCTAGGTGTGAGTGTGTGTGTGAATGGTTGTGTGTCCTGTTGTCTCTGTGTTGCCCTGTGACAGACTGGTGACCTGTCCAGGGTGACCCCCACCTCTCGCCCGGACCGTAGCTGAAGAGGAACCAGCAACCCTCCTGACTCCATTAGGGACGAAGGGCGAACAGAAAATGGGTGGATGGATAATTTGGTTTATATTCAGACTGTCAGAGATTCACAGTCTTTATATTAGTTATATATTCGTCAGATTTGGATGGACTCCAACATTTCTTCACGTCCCTCATGCTGACTGTGTGTAGAAAGATCAAAGTTAGCCGCCTGGGAGTTGATATAATCAATATCATCGTCTTATTATCATCACAGTTTCATAGTTTACTGAAGACATGCAGACCCAAGTTAAAATTAAAAACTATCACTTTCAGTTTGTGTTTCTGGAACAGAAAATAAAGGATTTGACTAGTCCATCGGTCATTTTAAATGTTCTGCGGGTTTTTGTTTTACATTTTCCAGTAAACATCAATCTGTGTCTCATCGATCTGTGGTCATGATGTCTGTGTGTTGCAGTTTGCCTGGGAACGGACATGAAGCTAGCTCTTCCCTCCAGCCTGGAAAATCACTACGAGACCCTGAGGCTGCTCTACACCGGCTGCCAGGTCGTCCACGGCAACCTGGAGATCACACACCTGAGCGGGAACCCGGACCTCTCCTTCCTGAAGGTACTTCGAGTCTTTAAGAAACAAAAAAATCATCCCACAGCAGATTTGTACATATTAGAACCATTGTTCATGGATTTAAAAAAGGTAAATTTCAGCCAAAAAAGTCAGAATTTTATATATTTTATATTAATCTTTGAGGTTCTCAAAGTTTGAAAAGTATAAAATGTTTTACTTTTGAAAATGTTATGATTTTCAAAACTATATATTTTTCACTAGTGTTGGAACTTTGGAATTACCTATTTATTGTTCTAGGAACTTTCTGAGATGAATCTGAAATTTTCTGGTAAATTTTACTTTCTGAACTCAACTTTTAGAAAATTTTCCTAGAAAATTTCTGATTTTCAAAACGTCTGAATTTCTTTCTTTCTGAATTTCTGCTTTTTGAATTAAAAAACTTTCATATATTTTCTAGAATCTTTCTTAAATTTTTTTGTTCTAGCAAATTAAAAATTTTACGTTTTTTCTAGAAAATTTCTGAAATTTATCTTTCAGATTTTTTTTCTAGAAAATGTAAAATTTTATTGAATCAGAAATGTCCAAGTTTTTTCTAGAAAATTTCTGAGATAAATTTCAAAATTTCAGATTTTTATCTTTCAAATTTTCGACTTTCTGACCTCAGAAATTTCCAAGTTTTCTGAAGTAATTTTTTTTTTAAGCTTTTTTAAAAATATGGCCCCAACATGTTCCCGTACCTGGCAGATATGTTTTAAGTTGCTTTTGGTAGGCTATAATTGGACTCTGTAGAAACTCTCCATGCTAAATGCTATTAGCATTTAGCACAATTAGCACTGTTAGCATTGCTGCCAGTGTCGGTCTGTGTTTTCCATAAAGAATGTCGACCCTCTTTAACTCAGTTAGCCAAAAAATGCCAAGTTAACATTAGCTTTACCACTTGTTATGCTAATGGAGCTAGGTGTTTGAATAACTTTATTAATACCTGATTTAAAAAAAAAAGGTTTTTTAAAAAAACTCCTAAAAAGAGGGTAGCTAATATGTTGTGGTGAAGAATCCAGCTACACTTGAGGAAGAAACGTAATTAACTAATAATGTCTCTAGCTTATAATTGATAAGCGTTAGCTTTGTTAGCTCCATACTGAACACAGAGTGTTGTTGTTAGCCTGAGCTAACAAGTGTATGGTGTGTTCAATGCTTGGAAAAACAGATCAAACTTTTAGCTTTCAAATGCAGTCAGTTCAAGTCATCAGCTGATTTCTCTGAACATCTTATCAAAAATGGAAGAAATGTTTTCAGATTGTATTTAGTTTTTTAGTAAGTCTTCCTGTCTGTCGTCTCACTCCACAGGAAATCGTAGAGGTGCAGGGTTATGTACTCATTGCTCATGTCTCGGTGAGCCTGGTGCCTTTGGACAACCTTCGGATCATAAGAGGAAGCCATTTTTACAACTCCAACTATTCGCTGGCTGTGCTGGACAATCAGGGGCTGAAGACGCTGCGGCTTCGTAGCCTCAAAGGTCGTCTGTGTGACCCGTGTTTGTTTATGTTCACTGTAAGATTTGAAAAGTCACGTCTGATGGTTCTGGTGTCGTTTGTCCTGCAGAGATCCTGTTGGGCGGAGTGTCTATTTTGGGGAACCCCCAGTTGTGCTTCCCGGACCCGGAAAACATCATATGGAGAGACACTCTGGACGAACAGAACACCAAACCGCACCGCCTGCAGGCCCGAGCTCCCAACTGTGAGCCGCTAACAATCATCCTCCTGCAGTGAAACACCGAGACGATTAGGGCCTTTGTAGGCAGAAAAAAAATAGTGAATCTCTGCCAAAAACTTTAAAAAGTCAGAAATCTGCTAGAAACTAACTTAATGAAGATCTCAGAGTTTTTGATTAAAACATTTTTTGGAAAAGTTAAATTTTTATATAAAAATTCATAGAAACAAACATTAATATTCTGAGTTTGAAAGTCAAGATTTTGCTAGAAAAAACTCTGAAATTTTGACTTAAAAAATTCAGAAAAAAATTGAATTTTGATGTAAAAAAATATGTTCAGAAATTTCTGTTTGAAAAGTCACTAATTTTCTAGAAAAACTCTTGTTGAGTCTGAATGCTCCAGTTAATCAAATACTAAATTAGTCGACAATTGTTTCTGTAATCAATTAATCACGAATAATTTGATTAATCGTTTCAGCCCTTCTGTAAGCCACAACTTGTAAAACCAGTTCATTTTAGTTTTCCGTCTTTGACGTCTTTCTTGGTTTACATGTTAATCCAGCATCTTTTTCAACGTTTTGTATTAACCTACCATCTTTTGGGACTTTTTACTTCTTTCATCTGACATTCGCTTTGTTTTTTATAGTACTTTTTATCAAACGTCCTGGCAGGTTGATACATTATCCTGTGACTTTCTGTTTTCTTCTGCTACTCTAGTATCGTTTCTCAGTGATCGGCTGAGAAACGTTGCAGAATCTGTTTTTTCTTTTTGTTGAAACTGTGATAATTATGAGCTCATTTTTCCGTCGTTGCTTGTTTTTCTCCGGTTCAGGTCCAAAATGTCATCCTACGTGTGGGAAGAGCTGCTGGGGGGAAACCGAGCAGGACTGTCAAACACGTGAGTTTCTATCGTCAGTCTTCACTGTTAAAACTAAACTCTGACCAAGTATTTTTAGTCTAATTTCTAGAGCAAATATCTTAACTTGAATGGAGACAAAAGGACTTAAAAATACATTTTCAGCAACATATAGTAGCTTGTTCTAAGTCAATAGTTCCTTAACGTTAATGGAAAATACTAGTTTAATGAGCTTATTATTTCTTCCAAAACATGGGAAAGATGTATTGCTACAAGTGAAATAATCTGTCAGTGGAACTGGAACTGGGTTGCTAGGTAACGGGTTTGGCTTTCCTGGTGTTGCTAGGTAACGACAGAGTTCCAGTTGATTGTGAAATAATCAATGTTAAGGAATTATTGACTTAATACAAGATCCTATATTTTGCTGAAAAGTTACTTGTAAGTTAGTTTTCTTATTTCCGGTGTACTGAGATATTTGGACTAGAAACTAGACCACAAATGCTTGTTGATGGCGAAGCTTCAATATTTTAACAAATGGGTGATGAAACTGTTTCTTTTTTCCTTGATTTTCCCCTTGTTCAAAGTGACCAGAATAAACTGTGCGTCTGGCTGTCAGCGATGCAAAGGTCCTCTTCCTAACGACTGCTGTCACACGCAGTGTGCGGCCGGGTGCACCGGACCCAGAGACTCGGACTGTTTGGTAAATGACGCCATCTTCACTCTTTCTGTTTTATTTCTGCAGCCAGTACTGAACGTCTCCCCCGTCTTCTTCTTCTTCTTCTTAGGCATGCCGTCACTTCAACGACAGCGGGATGTGCAAAGAGAATTGCCCCCCACCCAACTTCTACGACCCCGTCACCTACCAGAGCAAACCCAACCCCAACAAGAAGTTGAGCTTTGGAGCCACCTGCGTCAAGACGTGTCCCTGTACGCACTGAGATGAGAAATCCAGCTCAAGACACTCAGAGACTCTGGGTTGCCCTTTGAACTCTGTCTCTCTCTCTGTTCAGATAACTACCTGGCCATGGAAGTGGCCTGCACTTTGAACTGTCCCCGATCCAACAAGGAAGTCATCATCAAGCAGCCGGACGGCACCGAGACGCAGAAATGCGAAAAGTGTGAAGCTGACTGCGTCAAAGGTGGGACGCTAATGCATTGTGTTGCTAACACTCGTCGGTAGAGTGGAAAAAATCATGAGCTCAAGCAAGATTTCAAATTTTATTCCAGTAAAACTGAAAAGCAGCCGTCTAAGAAACTATTTGAGTGAAAAAGTATTTGGCAAACAGCAAAAAGACAAAATCCTGCCAAATATTTTTGGTGTAATTTCTAGTGCAGATATATTGGCACACTTGAAAAAGACAAAACTAACTAATAAGTAACTTTCTAGTTAGACATAGAAGCTTGTTTAAAGTAAATTATTCCTTAATATTGATAAAGGTATATGTAGTTCCACTGGCAGATGACTTGACTTATTTCACAAGTAACTGGCATTCCGGCGTTACCTAGCAACACCATGCAAACCCAGCCCGTTACCTAGCAACCCAGATCTCGTTCCACTGGCAGATTATTTCATTAATAAAAAGACATTTTCCCCATGTTATAAGTAAAATAATTTGAAACTCAAAAATGGATCAGCTACTGAGATAAAATGTACAAAAATATATAATTTTTTTAAAGATTAAAGAAAAATCTTAATTGTTTGGAAATATGTTCCACACAAAACTCTTCAAGTGGCAAAATTTTAGCTTCACATTGTTTAAATTCTGTGAATTTAATTAAGCATCTTTTGCTATTCAATTATTAATTGTTTGAATCAAAATATAATCAAGCAGAAAGGTTTGAACTTTTCACATGTTTAAATTACAATTATTTATTTAGCTGTAGATTCATTTTTTGCTACAAATAATTAAGTACTCAGTAAAGGGATGTTTATTTTGTCAAAGCAAACTAATTACTCGTTTACTTGCATCTTTTAATGTATTTCTATTATTGTATAAAAATGGCTTAAGTGAAAAATCAGCAGAATGTTCCATGTTTATATTCCAATTAATCATCAGAATAATCAACATTTAAAATAATTGTTGGTTACAGCAATAACTTCAAACAATAACTTATTAAATTGTACTCAAGTAAGAGTATCTCTACTTCTACATATTTTACTGAAGTAAAACGTAACCATCCAAGAAATAAGAGTAAAAAGTATTTGGTAAAAAATCTACTCAAGTACTGAGTAACTGATCAAGTTTTCAATCGTCTAACATTTAAAAATTACATAAACAGGCAGATCAAGGTATAAAGTGAAGTGTAAATTTTGGTATTTTAAAGACCAAAATGACAGTAATTCATATAAGTAACAAAAAAAATAACTAAATCAGGCAAAAGAAAAATTTTCCTAGTCAATTTCTTTCAATAAAAAATTTCTGAAGCTTTAATAAAAACTGCAGGTGCGTGTCTATTTCTGGTGAAAACATGTTTGTTTTTCATTCAGTGGGTAGAAAATCCAGAAATTTTACTCATGTAAAAGTAGAAATACTTCATAATAAATCTACTCAAAAGGACAAAGAAGTAAAAATGATCATAAAAGTAAATTTTTCCTCGAGAGAAACTCAAGTAAATGTTGCTACCCAATTTTGCGCATTGTGACAAAAGTATAAGAACAAAAATCCTTCCAGCTGGAATAACTTTTCAAACGCACTTTGCCTCAACCAAAGAAAAAAAAAAGATTAAAAGTGTCAAAAAGATCAAAAATCTTTACAGACGTTTGTCATCGTTGTTTCTGTGAATCTGCTTGGATTTAATTTTTTTTCTCTCTAACTGGCTGACATTGACCTTTTGCCACAGATTGCCACAGTTTCGGTACGGACAACCTGGGCGTCGTGGACAACCACAGCGTTACCGTGGTAACGTCTGCTAATGTGGGTCAGTTCACCAAGTGTTCCAAGATCTTCGGAAGCCTGGCTTTCCGCGCTCAGAGCTTCGCCAGGTAGGGCACAAAAACACCACGACTAGTCATGAAATGAAACTGATTTTATCAGTGAGTACCAGAAATGAAAACGGCTGTGATTGAGGAGAGCAAGGATGTCCCTCACTTGCTTGAAAATGCTTGTTCTCAAGGTTTGGAAAAGTGCTTGATTTCCATAAAACGTCCTTGAAATTTCAGTTTTGCAATAAAGTGCGATCTAAACTTTTATTTTCTCACCTTCAGTTGCAAAAGTTTAGAGTATCTGGTTGCATAAAGGCAAATAAATATTGGTAAAAAGTAATAAAGTGTATTCTGTTTGATTGAATTTGGAAAATATTATTTACTGTTGAAAATGCACTGCAAAAACTCAAAATCTTACCAAGGATTTTTGGTTCTTAGAACAAATCTAATTTACAAGTAACTTTCAGTGACATATAGCAGCTTGTTTTAAGTGAATAATTCTTTAATGTTGATGAAAAAGGGAAATAATCTGCCAGTGGAACTAGAATTGGGTTGCTAGGTGACGGGTTTGGCTTGCCTGGCGTTGCTAGGTAACGGCGGAGTGCCAGTTCATTGTGAGGTAATCTGCCAGTGAAACTAGGACGTGTTCATCTATATTAAGGAAAACAAGTTCATATTTCTTGCTGAAGTTACTTGTTAGTTAGTTTTGTTTTATTTCAAGTCTAGTTATGGTCGACAAAACTTATTGTGTTTTTGCAGTGTAGACATTTAGTAACTGGAAACGTTTTTATTTCTGACATTATAGTATAATAAAAGTGTTTATTTTTCTTATATTTTTTTAAATAAACCACTCAGTTACACCTTGCTCTGGACTATTTATGTTGAAATGTTGCCCTTTCTGTATAACATTAATTTTTTTTCATATTCTATCTTTGTGAATCTATTTCAAATAAAGGATATTTCTATCTTTTTGTTGTCTCTTTGTCTTCATCAGGGACCCTGTGACCAACTCATCCGGTCTGACTCTGCAGCAGCTGAAGGGCTTCAGGAAGCTGGAGGAGATTGCAGGCATGTTTGGCTTTTACCTGCAAAACCTTTAAAGTTGCTGGACAAAGCCACTCAAAAGTCTTCAGTGTTGTTGTGATTTTTTGTTTGCAGGTTATTTGTACATCGACGCCTGGCCACAGGAATGGAGCAACCTTTCTGTGTTTGAGAACCTCAAAGTGATCAGAGGCAGGATGCTCTACATGTAAGTTTACAGCTAGCATCGCTAACTGATGACTCAAGTCAAGCCAATTTTCTAGCAACTTTTTTTAAATTCAGTTTTTTTTTAACAACCAGAGACATCAGTAACTGTTATTTTATGAAAAATACATTAAACACACTGGAAAAATACAAGTATTTTTTGTGTTTCCGGTGAAAATTTGTAAGTACACCTGAAATAATAAATAGTAACGCATAATAACGTGCATTACTATTTCAACTAATAGTAACGCATGTTGTAAATAAAATAATGTAGCCAGTATTTTTTACATCAGTAAAAATAAATTATTGACTTAAAAGAACCTCCTATATCTTGCTGAAATGTTTAGTTGAACGTTTTTGTCTTTTTTCCGTTGTGCTAAGATATTTGCACTAGAAACTAAACCAAAAATACTTCTTTGTGCGTTTTTGCGTTGTGAAAGAAAAGTTTTGTTTTTTTTTTTTTACCACAAATTTCACCAAGGATTTTTGGTCTAGTTGCAAATGCAAATATGTTGGTGCATTTGAAATAAGACAAACCTAATTTATTAGTAACTTTTCAGCAATATTTGAGATTAAATTTAGATCCAAAAAAATATAAACTGTATAAAATCTTTTATTTAATCTATGCAGAAAGCATAAATCAAACTAATTTACTCTCACTCTTATTAAACAAATATAAAAATGTTATGTTTTGTGATTTATGGCGGGTTTGTGAGGATACAAGTTCTCTTATACTTTAGGCCGGCTCTGTACTTGCATTTTCTCGATGCTGAGTTATAATGTTTAAGATTAACAACTTTGCGTCTTCTTCTATGGTATGTACAAATGAACCCCATCTTAAAGTGAATAAGACTGCATCCATTTTCCTTTATTTTTATTCTTGCTGTATCTCTGCTTCTTCCTTTGAATTCTTTGCAACTAGAAACCCAGAAACTGCGACTCTCGGCCATTTTGTGGCCAAATGGTTAAACTGAGACCCAGAAACACTGAATGCACTGAATGCATTCCTTTTAAAGTCCATCCACTCACAGTGTCTCTTTGTTTGCACGTTTTTCCGTCTGGTAACGGTAATAAATGCTAATTATTAGCCAGCTTTGACGCTTCGACCAGCAGGAAATACCACAGTCTCTGGGAAGCGTTTTTATCGCAGCAGAATACGTCAGGTGTGTCATTCATTAACACACCAGGGTTGAGTAGTTTAGATGTTGATGTGTTTTCTGTTTTAGGGGCGTGTTTTCACTGGCCGTCCAGAATCTGCACATCCAGTCTCTGGGGCTGCGTTCGCTGCGCAGCGTCAGCGGAGGCCTGGTGTTGTTGTACAACAACTCTGAGCTGTGCTACACCGACTCTCTGCCCTGGGGGTCAATCCTCCATCCCACCGAGGGGCCGCAGCGCATCGTCAGACTCAACCAGGAACCCCGAGCGTGCGGTAGGTCAACGCTCCAACAGGAAATGTAGAAACCAAAATGGCTGGTCTGGAGCTCAACGCCCGTCGCTCACAAGTCATTACAAAAAGTATTCACACCCGTGGAAGGTTTTAAAACTTTTTGTCCGTGAACTTCGGCGTGTTTTACTTGGATTTTATACGATAGAGCAACACTATAATGTGATGTTGGGACCCGACTGAGAAAGTAAAAAATAATAAAATTACAAGAATAAAGTTATAAGGTTATGACTTTATTTTTGTGATATTACAACTTTATTCTCAAGTTATTATGAATGTATTCTAAAAATATTGAGTTTATTCTCATGTTATTATGACTTGTATTAATTTCACTTCATTCTCATACAACTTCTCGTAATATTATGACTTTATTCTTATATTATTACAACTTTATTTTGTATTAATTTGACTTCATTTTTATGCAACTTTATTAAATTAAATTTATGTATTTATTTTTTTCCTAGTTTGGCCCTAATACTATACCATACAACACAAAGTCATGCAAAGAGGAAAGAAAATAAACAGTTTTTAAAATAAAAAATAAAGAAATCTGAAAAGTGTGGTTTGTATTTAGCCCACTTTCAATTTCAGATATTTTTTGTAAAAACTCAAACAGTGCTTGAAATCACATAAAAAGTGTTACTTGCTTCATTAACTTTTTGTACTTCCAGAGGTGGAGGGACATGTTTGCCATCCACTGTGTAAGGGGGGCTGTTGGGGCCCGGGGCCCGCCCAGTGCGTGTCTTGCAAGACGTTCCAGCGAGGCACCGTGTGTGTGGAGCAGTGTGACGTCTATCAGGGGTAAAGGTCGTCCAAACATCACGTCTGCTTGGATACTTTAACATCCAAATAAATTAATGGGAAGATTTAGGATGTGATCTTATATCCTTTGCATCCTTTCTGTTGCAGAGCTGTTCCTGAATACATTGATGGGTCTTTGTGCAAAACCTGTCATGATGAGTGTCGACCTCTGAACGCCTCTGCATCCTGCCACGGCCCAGTAAGACACCGTGCTGCACAACATCACAAGATACTACAGTTTACCAAACCACACACCATTTACCAAACCACACACCATTTACCAAACCACACACCATTTACCAAACCACACACCATTTACCAAACCCTACACCATTTACCAAATCATACACCATTTACCAAACCACACACCATTTACCAAACCCTACACCATTTACCAAATCATACACCATTTACCAAACCCTACACCATTTACCAAATCATACACCATTTACCAAACCCTACACCATTTACCAAATCATACACCATTTACTAAACCATACACCATTTACCAAACCATACACCATTTACCAAACCCTACACCATTTACCAAATCATACACCATTTACCAAACCCTACACCATTTACCAAATCATACACCATTTACTAAACCATACACCATTTACCAAACCATACACCATTTACCAAACCCTACACCATTTACCAAATCATACACCATTTACTAAACCATACACCATTTACTAAACCATACACCATTTACCAAACCCTACACCATTTACTAAACCATACACCATTTACTAAACCACACACCATTTACTAAACCACACACCATTTACTAAACCACACACCATTTACTAAACCACACACCATTTACCAAACCATACACCATTTACTAAACCATACACCATTTACTAAACCATACACCATTTACCAAACCCTACACCATTTACTAAACCACACACCATTTACTAAACCACACACCATTTACCAAACCATACACCATTTACTAAACCATACACCATTTACCAAACCCTACACCATTTACCAAATCATACACCATTTACTAAACCATACACCATTTACCAAACCCTACACCATTTACCAAATCATACACCATTTACTAAACCATACACCATTTACTAAACCATACACCATTTACCAAACCCTACACCATTTACTAAACCACACACCATTTACCAAACCATACACCATTTACTAAACCATACACCATTTACCAAATCATACACCATTTACTAAACCATACACCATTTACCAAACCCTACACCATTTACTAAACCATACACCATTTACCAAACCATACACCATTTACTAAACCATACACCATTTACCAAACCCTACACCATTTACCAAACCATACACCATTTACCAAACCCTACACCATTTACCAAACCGTACACCATTTACCAAACCACACACCATTTACCAAACCATACACCATTTACCAAACCACACACCATTTACCAAACCATACACCATTTACCAAACCATACACCATTTACCAAATCATACACCACCACAACCTACCAGACAATTTACCGTACACCTTACCATAGTATACAATAGGGTACAATACACCATATCATTCCGTATCTTAACATGCTGTTCCGTACTATACCATTTACTATTCTATACCATTCTATACCATATATTATATTATTTAACACACCATACCGTTTGGTGTTGTCCTCATAACTTTGTAATTTTGTGTTTTTTGTTACGTAGAGCACCTTGAACTACTTTGCTGCTGAAATATTTTATATAAATAAACTCGATTGATTGATTTACCATGTAATATACCTTACACCAGGGGTCCCCAAGTCCAGTCCTCTAGAGCTACCATACATTGTTTTTCAACCCTGGACCTCACTATCCTGCATGTTTTGGATATCTTCCTGCTTTAGCACACCTGATTTCAGTTGATGACCAATTAACAGGCTCTTGCTGAACTGCAGTTATCTGAATAAAATGCAGGAAAACACATAAACATGCAGGGCAGTGTGGTGTATGATACTGTATATGCCAGTGTTTCCCCAACCCTGGTCTTCAAGGCACACTGCCAGGGTTGGGGAAACACTGGCATATACAGTATCATACACCACACAATACCATATAGCAACTATAGCATGACATATTATAACACAAACATGTATTGTAATGCTATAACATGTTATAGCAATACAGTATAATGCATTATACTGTATTGTGCCATTCTGCTGTTTAACATACTGTTGTACTATTCTAAGCTATATTATATGATGCTATGCTATACTATTATTGGATTGAATTTATATTGTATTTTTCTAGTCCTATCGACCATTAAATGCTCGTTAAATCAAAGCCACATTCACCCAGTGACATTCACAAACGAGGGCACATTTATAAACCGATACGCAGATTGATAGGCATCCTTGCCTGGGGGGGTGAGGCACTTAGCCTCCGTTGTGAAGTCATGTTTGTGGTCAAGTGAGGTTATTTTTTTAAATGAGTTCTCATTTCACTTTAAACCTTCCTCTGCCTCCAGGGTGCAGACGACTGCACCGAGTGTCTGCACTATCAGGATGAAAAGATCTGTGTGGAACGTTGTCCCAGCGGAGTGAAGGAAGATCAACAAACTGTGTGGAAATACAGCAATGAAACGCGACACTGTCTGCCCTGCAACACTAACTGCACACTGTCGTGAGTGAACACGCACATCCAGTCTGAGAAACCCAAGCAAACACACCGAACATGTGACAGTCAGTCACAGCAAGACTCTCTCATTTCAGCTGCACCATGATGGATGAGCGAGGCTGCCCCATTGACACCAGGACTGGGTAAAATCACGCTTTTGATGCTGCTTTAAGAGTGTCCTAAGGATGCCTGAATCCCTCAAAACGCTTGAATTTCAAATATTTTCAAGGTCTTATAAGAGCACTGCAAGAATACTGAGTAAAGTGCCTGAAACTAAAACTAAAGGGTTTTTGCTGCTATCATACTGCAGTTTAACATACTGTTGTACTATTCTAAGCTATATTATAGGATGCTATGCTATGCTATTATTGGACTGAATTTATATTGTTTTTTTTACTCATATTGACCATTAAATGCTCTTTAAACCAAGCAGTTAGCTGCTAGCTAACAATTATAAAATTAAACATAGCTAAAAACAATGTTAATAATAACAGTTAAAATCGTACACAAAACATAACAAAATTACTCATGAAGCAATGAATATTATTAAATTGGTCTAAAATATGTTAAAGTATCACATTTGTAAAGAAAACAGAGCTGATGCTAATACATAGTTACAAAAGGCAACAGAAAGAAAGTGGGAGGAGCTTTCAGTTACTGGTTACTATGGTAACCACCAACTGCCAAGAGCGGCATCAACTTATTACACTAATAAATGTCTGGAGAAACAACTTGACTAAACAGAATAAATAAACACATTTTAAGTTAAAATAAAACCCTGTTACTTGTGCAAACTGTATGTAAACTCTGACCAGAACAGAAAATATTGGTATCATTAGCAAGTGATATAAATCTTATACATGTCAGTATGAACAGTTTGGGACCTAAAACCGAACCTTGCGGAGCACCACAGTGTGTGTCCATGTTGGAACCTTTGAAGTTCTCCTAAACGTCTCGTCTCTGTTTAGCTCGACAACAACCGTCGCTGCTGCAGTCGGTGGAGTCTTGCTCTTCCTCATCTTGCTGGGTCTGCTGGTCTTTTATCTGAAGAGACAGAAGAAACTGAAGAGGAAGGAGACCATGAGGAGGTACCTGCAGGAACAGGAGGTGAGCGCTGGCAGTGACTGGATCACAGTTTGCTTGGGTCTTTTTTCTTTTCTCTGCGCAGTTCAGACTGATATTGTGTTTAATCTGCGCCGTGTTTCCTCGGTGCAGCTGGTGGAGCCGTTGACGCCGAGCGGCGCGTCTCCAAACCAGGCTCAGATGCGAATCCTGAAAGAGACAGAGTTGAAAAAGCTCAGGCCTCTGGGTGCAGGGGCCTTTGGGACTGTCTATAAGGTATGCATACTTCATGTTTTGTGTTTTTTGTTCTGTTTATATTTAAAATGACTTTTTTTTTCCAAAAATAATTGCTGTTTTAGGGGGTGTGGGCTCCAGAAGGAGAACACATAACGATACCGGTGGCCATTAAAGTCTTGAGGGAGAACACTTCACCGAAAGGCAACAAAGACATTCTTGATGTGAGTTAAAAACAGATTAGAGCAAATATGTCATACCCAACCAATATAGCTCTTTATGAGGTCCTCTACACTCCAGGTACTAAATTTCCAGTTTTTGCAGAAATTCAACCGATTCCCGCATTTTTTTTATTTTATCGCTAATGCATGCTTGAAATAATTGGTAAAATTTGTTGGGTTTAGTAGTGCTAGCTTCCACTTGCATAGCAGAAAACACAAATCTTGTGTATTTGTGGTTCAGTTTCTAGTGAAAATTTCTTAACACACTTGAAATAAGACAAAGCTAACATACAAGTAACTTTTCAGCAAGAAATACAAGCTCATTTTATGTCAATAATTTCTTAATATTGATGAAAAAGTGCTACTTCCGCTGGAACATGAAAAAATGTTTTGCTATAAATGAAATAATCTATCAGTGCAACTGTAACTGGGTTGCTAGGAGATGGACTGGGCTTGGCTGGTGTTGCTAGGTAACGGCACAACTCCAGTTGATTGTAGGATAAGCGAAATAATCTGCCAGGTGATTAGTGAACTCTTTTAGTAGTTTTTCATCAATATTAAGGAATTGTTTTCTTAAAACAAGCTCCTACTTGTTGCTGAAAAGCTGCGTTTACATTAGTTTTGTCTTATTTTATGTGGACTAAGATATTTGCACTAGAAATGGATCAAAAATACTTGGTAAGATTTGGGTTTTCAGCAGGATTTCTCACTTCTATTACACTGCTACTTCAGCCTTACTTGATGTGAAGTTATTGTCTGGTATCGTTATGACGAGTAACGTAAGCAAAATCTTTTGCAAATATTTCTAATTTAGCACAACGATATTTATGAGTTTGATTGAAAACAAATCACAAAAACAATCACAATATCCTGTTGGGACTGATCAATGTGAAAACATGTTCAGTATTTAATATTAGGAACTATTAATGTTAATATTTTAAGATTATGTTAATGGTTTTACCGATATATTCTGGCGCTGCCGTTCCTTTGGGGTCATTCATGATCTTGATGTGACCCAAATGAAAATGTGTTTCCGGGTCAGAATCTTGCAGCTTCTCCGGTCTGTTTGCTCCCAGGAGGCGTTTGTGATGGCGTCGGTCACCAGCCCTTACGTGTGTCGCCTGCTGGGGATTTGCCTGACGTCCGCCGTGCAGCTGGTCACTCAGCTCATGCCGTACGGCTGCCTCCTCGACTACGTCAGGGAGAACAAGGATCGCATCGGTTCCCAGTACCTCCTGAACTGGTGTGTCCAGATTGCCAAGGTACCTTTCGATAACGACTCTCTAGTTTTTCCTCCCTCTGCCTTTGTTTCGGCTCCAGCCTGATGGATCTCTGTGTTGGTGTAGGGGATGAATTATCTGGAGGACATTCGGTTGGTCCACAGAGATCTGGCCGCCCGCAACGTTCTGGTGAAGAACCCAAACCACGTGAAGATCACGGACTTCGGCCTGGCCCGTCTGCTGGACATAGACGAGACAGAGTATCACGCTGATGGAGGAAAGGTGAGGCTGGACTACGATACCAAACCACAACATCAGAACTTCAGTCTCCATTGCTTGACTGGTGTTTCTGGATTTAAAGGTGCCGATTAAATGGATGGCTTTGGAGTCTATTCTGCACAGGAAGTTCACCCATCAGAGTGACGTCTGGAGCTACGGTCAGTGTTACTTATGAAGTTTTCACACCTTGGTTCAGTTGGGGACCAACGATGCAACATTTGCTACCTTTTCAGCTGGCATGTTTTATTTTTAAATTGTGTCAAACGAACCAAGATAATTGAGAAACCTGTTCCCCTCCTCGCCTGTGGGAAACTACTGAAGGAAATGACAAAAAACTTCTGAAGAAAACACTGAGCACCAACTTCCTTCTTCACAAAATGTAAACAAAAATGGAGTAGTATTAGATTTTAGTGGTTGTAGGTAAAAAAACACAAGCCATTTTTTCCTGTAACACTATTTTACAGCGCCTCCTCACCTGTGGAGGCGCTGTACCAAGAACCACTGAAGGAAATGACTCAAAAACCTCAAAAGAAGGCAAGAGCACAACGTCCTCCTTCTTCACAAAATTGTCAACTTTTAGTACATGTAGGATTTCTATTTTGTCTTTAGCAAAAGACCAGGAGCCATTTCTCCTGGTAACGTTAGACTCGCGTGTTTGATTTGGTTGTATTTACCCAGAATGCCTGTGCACTTCCTGCTTTTGGAGCAGCCTCTGGTCCGCTTGGCTTTCACATATTCATTCATTCCAACCGCACCAGAGTTCACTTTCCACCAAAAAGAGACCGAGGTTTGTAGGCGGACCAGAGTTTGTGTTTTTGTCCGCGTCAGAGTTCAGTTGTGAACTTTCTATTACTCACTACTTATATGTGGCCAAGGGTTGTTCACAGTGGAGACGTCAGATGTCTGATGATAAACCGAACTCTGTCGTTTTCAGGGGTGACTGTTTGGGAGCTGATGACGTTCGGCTCCAAGCCGTACGATACCATTGCGGCGAGGGAGATCCCAGACCTGCTGGAGGGAGGAGAGCGGCTTCCTCAGCCCCCGATCTGCACAATAGACGTCTACATGATCATGGTCAAATGTGAATACGGCACCAACCACGTCGTTCATTTACTGCCCTGGAGGGTGAAAAGAGTTCAGGCTTTGATTTTTAAACAGAAAATCTAGCAATTTTCTGTTTGCTTTGCAGGCTGGATGATTGATCCAGACAGCAGGCCCAAGTTCAAAGATCTGGTTCAGGACCTGAGCGCCATGGCGAGAGATCCGTCTCGCTACTTAGTCATTCAGGTAAACTTCACTAAGGCTGCAAATGTTTAACTTCTGGACGTCTGTATTATCGTAATATATCTTATTTTTTGTTGCTGTGTTCATGCAGTAAACGTAATACAAATGAACGTTGGTAACCTTAAGGTTTTTGAGAATCATTTGATTGAGTCTCTCTTTGTTTCAGGATAACGAGCTACAGCAAAAACTTTAAAAAATTTAATTTGGTTTGAATTTTACTGTGGATTTTCTCACACAGAATTAGAATTATAAATACTGATACGATTAATCGTGATTATTAAAATAATCGTCAACTAATCATCTAAGTTAGTAATCAATTAATTGTTAATTGGCTTATACAGATTCAAAAAAGGCCAACATATCGAGAGCAGGGATTGAACTTAAATTGTACAATAAATATTTACATTTTGCATTTAAGATAAAAAAAATTGCTTTATGTTAAATTCTCAGGTGATAATTTTAGCTTTACCCAGTTCAAATTCTGAAATATTTGCAACACATAATCAAGTTTTCACTAAAGGAGTAATATGTTGTTGCTTTTGAAGAAATAAAATGTTTATTTTCTTTGTTAAAAAAGGAATTTAATTATTTAATGTTTTTCTAATTTTGTATAGAAATAACATGGTTGGATGAAAAACCAAGAATGTGTCAAAGTTTTTATCAAATTAATCAATTAATTGTGAGCATAATAGAATAATCAATTACTACAATATGAAATCGAGAGCCGTGTGGCTTCAGTTGGACCGACTGGATGAGACAAAAATCACTGTAAACTTAAACTTCTCTCTGAATAATTGATGCTATTTGTTCCATGCTGAAATTAAAGAACAGTTGAAATATTCCTGAGGGGTTCTGGTGGGTCCTGACCAGAACTTTGTGCTCCTCCAGAACGACGAGCAGATGAGTTCCTGCAGCCCGGTGGACAGCCAGTTCTACCGGATGCTTCTGGAGGAAGGAGAGAACCTGGGGGACATGATGGACGCCGAGGAGTACCTGGTACCGCAGCCCAACCTGTTCCCCAGAACCAGGGGCGACCAGGCCCAGGCCCAGGCCAACGGGCCGACCCGCCACCAGTCCTACCGGGTCAGTGGGGAACGCAGACCTGCTGTAACTGGATCCCAGTTTGAGACAGAAGGGTTACTGGTTTCATCCAACCATTTACCCATCCATCCATCCATCCATCCATCCATCCATACATCCATTCATCTGTCCATCCAACATTCATCCATCCGTCCATCCAACATTCATCCATCCAACCATCCATCCATCCATCCAACATCCATCCGTCCAACATCCATCCGGCCATCTGTCCATCCATCTAGCATTCATTCCATCCATCTGTCCATCCAACATTCATCCATCCATCCAACATCCATCCAACATTCATCCAACATTCATCCAACCATCCATCCGTCCATCCAACATCCATCCATCCATCTGTCCAACATTCATCCATCCATCCATCCATCCATCCATCCATCCGTCCGTCCGTCCAACATTCCGTCCATCCATCCGTCCATCCATCCATCCGTCCATCCATCCATCTGTCCAACATTCATCCATCCTTCCATCCATCCATCCATCCGTCCGTCCAACATTCCGTCCATCCATCCGTCCGTCCGTCCATCCATCCATCCATCCAACATTCATCCAACATTCATCCATCCATCCGTCCATCCATCCAATATTCATCCATCCATCCGTTCATCCATCCATCCATCCATCCATCCATCCGTCCATCCATCCATCTGTCCAACATTCATCCATCCATCCATCCATCCGTCCATCCAACATTCATCCATCCGTCCATCCATCCATCTGTCCATCCAACATTCATCCATCCATCTGTCCATCCAACATTCATCCATCCGTCCATCCATCCAACATTCATCCATCCATCTGTCCATCCATCCATCCATCCATCCATCCATCCATCCATCCATCCGTCCATCCATCCATCTGTCCAACATTCATCCATACATCCATCCATCCATCCGTCCGTCCGTCCAACATTCCGTCCATCCATCCGTCCATCCATCCATCCATCCGTCCATCCATCCATCCATCCAACATTCATCCATCCTTCCATCCATCCATCCATCCGTCCGTCCAACATTCCGTCCATCCATCCGTCCGTCCGTCCATCCATCCATCCAACATTCATCCAACATTCATCCATCCGTCATTCATCCATCCATCCATCCATCCAACATTCATCCATCCGTCCATCCATCCATCTATCCATCCAACATTCATCCATCCGTCCATCCATCCATCTGTCCATCCAACATTCATCCATCCATCTGTCCATCCAACATTCATTCATCCATCCATCCATCCATCCAACATTCATCCATCCGTCCATCCATCCATCTATCCATCCAACATTCATCCATCCGTCCATCCATCCATCCATCCATCCATCCATCCGTCCATCCATCCATCCTTCCATCCATCCATCCATCCATCCGTCCGTCCAACATTCCGTCCATCCATCCGTCCGTCCGTCCAACATTCCATCCATCCATCCAACATTCCATCCATCCCTCCCTCCCAAACATGGCCGTCTTTGTTACAGTATCCGTTTGTCGCTAATGATTAATGGTGATGATGTTGAAACTTCATTGTTTCTGTTTTTCTGAGTTAATCGAAGCTGTAAATGTCCTCACTTCTAAACAAATATCTGTTTTATTTTCATCACCTTTAAAGTGTTTCTCTCCTGCACCAACAGAGCAAAGATCTGGATGCTGAGCCTTTGACCGCTGGTGGACCTCAGAGCATGTACTCGTCTCTGAGTACTTTGGGCCGCGGCCAGTGCCCCACCCTGCCAGTGGGAGCGAGCATGTCCAACGGCCTGTGGCCCCAGTTGGCTCGTACCACTTCAGCAGGAGGCCAGTCTGACTCCGTCTTCTTGGATGCGACTCCAGACGGACATTTCTTATCGCCGTCCAGCCCTGGACGCTACTGCAAAGACCCCACCTACCCCAGAGGGAGCCAGTGTGACCTGGAAACCGACGAGACGGACGGCTTTCATCATCCTAATCACCTTCATCACTCCCTGCCCAGGAGGAGCCACAACCACAGCCAGAGACCAGCCATGCCAGGTGAGCAGAGGAAAACACAGCAAAGTGTTAACATTTCCCCAAGAGCAACTACAGACTGTCTGTCTGTGTTCATGGAGAATTAAATGTTTTATTTTTCTGTTGGGAACTGAAGAGTTTGTAATGTTTTATGAATATGTTTAATTTTACACAGTTTTTTGTTTTGCTTGGTCAGTTTTGACTATAGTTGACACAAAATAATGTTAAAATGTTTTTTTTCAACATATTATGAAAAATTTAGTAATTTATGTTATGAAAAAATAGTCGGCCCTACTGACACAAGAGAAAACTCAGGTTTTTAAGAAAATGGCCGCTGTCTGTCGATGGATAAGATCGATCGACTTTGGATTAACCCTTTAATCGTTAACTTGCAGCCCTAGTAAATATCCCTGAGAGATTTATCTGATTTTCTGACTCTCCTCATTCGTCGTTCAGAGTACGTGAACCAGGAGATGCTGGATCCCAGACCGGCGATCCCTGAGCGACCCACTACGCTCCCACGTAAAGGCTCCAGAGTGGACCGACGGCTCCCCAACGGCCTCGGGTCCGGCCACAGCGTTGAGAACCCGGGGTACCTAATCCCCGTCAGCTCCGCCTGCCCCGCCTTCGACAACCCGTACTACCTGGACCTCGGGGGCAAAGCCAACGCCGCTCCCAGCGGAGCGGCGGTTGACGGCGGCGCGGCCCAGGAGAGCAACGGAAACATCACCAGGCACGTCAACGGGTTCGTCACACCCACTGCGGAAAACCCAGAGTATCTCGGACTTGCAGACACCTGGACTGGTCACACTTGAGGAGGAGAAGGAGGAACAGGAACTGTAGGAGTTGCAGATTGAGTTCTTCTAAGGAGGAATGAGAGAAAGGGAAGACGGTTTGTTTTGTGACGGATCTGAGTGGGGTCCTTGTTTGAATGTGAGCGCATCGATTTGAGGCCGACTATCAGAAACTCACTGTTGACTCCAGCGCAGTGTAGCATTAATATGGTGTCTGTGACATCGTGTGAATTCATCAACAATTTGGGACGCTTTGGTGAAAAACTCACCCCAGTACGACGAGAGTCTGATGATCAGAGAACCATTCGACTGTTTTTCAGTTTTTCTTCACTGTTTAATTCATTTTCAGGCTTTTTTTTTCACTGCATATGAAGTAGTTTTTGTATTTTTTTTCTCAACTACCACAGACAAAACAACCCAAGATGCGCATTGAGGATGGTGTTTAGTATTCTGGTCACATTCGACGAAGGTCTCTAGTGCCCTCAAAGCCATTTTGTCTCAAACAGAGAAGGCCCTTGCAGCCCATCTGGCCTTTGGTTATGTTCCCTGAAAGAAAGACGTCCTGTATGGCGAAGACAGCAGCTTTGTGCCGCTCTGAGGTATCGGACCGCAGCTACTGTGTGTGGTCAGAGTAGACTTCATAAGCTAATGCATATTAAAGTCAACACTTACCCAAGAATCTCTGCATTTTCCAAGCCAGTGAGCCACTTTCTTCAAGTTGGAAGGGATATTTCACAAAAAGTTGGAAGAGATTTCCGTTAGGATGCAAAAAAAGCATTCAGAGGAGACAAAAACCGCCCCTCTGCTCCATTTGGATAATCAATGCACAGTTCAAATTCCACTCGCTGAAACAGCCAGTTAATAATCGACACTGCAAAAACACACCATATAACCAAGTAAGTTTGGTCTAGTTTCTAGTTAAAGTATCATAGTTCACTTGAAATAAGACAAAAGTAACTTAGAAGTAACTTTTCAGCAAGATATAGCAGCTTGTTTTAATATAATTATTACCTAACATTTTTGAAAAATACTAATTCTACTGGCAGATTATTTAATTTATAACATAGGAAGAGGTTTTGTTATAAGTGATGTAATCTGCCAGCGGAACTAGAACTTGGTTGCTAGGAGACGGACTGGGCTTGGCAGGCGTTGCTAGGTAACGCTACAGTTCCAGTTGATTGTGAAATAATCTTCCAGTGAGACTAACACTTTTTCCATCAATATTAAGAAATTATTTTCTTAAAACAAGCATCTACATATCGCTGGAAAGTTACTTGTAAATTTGTTTTTCTTATTTTAAGTGTACATAGATATTTTTATTAGAAATAGACCAAAAATACTTGGTGAAATTTGAGTTCTTTTGCTGTGTACCGGTGGCAGTATGTCTTACTTCTACTACACTGCTTGATGCCTTCCTTGATGTCACGGTATAATCCGCGATCGATATGACGAGAAACAAAAAGTTACGTTTAACGTCATACAAAAGTGCATTTATAGCGTTTATTTTTAAATTAGCATCAGTATTTTTGTTCTAGTTTCTAGGGAAAATATCTTAATACATTTGGAATAAGACAAAACTATCTGAAGGATAGCTTTTCAGCAAGATGTAGGAGCTTGTTTTGGGTTAATAATCCCTTAATATCGATGAAAAAGTTCTAGTTCCACTGGCAGATTATTTCATTTATAACAAGACATTTTTCCACGACATAAATAAAATAATCTACCAATGTAACCAGAACCTTTTTCATCAATACTAAGCAAATACTGAATTAAAAGAAGCTGAAAAGTTACTTGTAAGTTATTTGAAGTGAACTGAGATATTTGCACTAGAAACTGGACCTAAAATACTTGGTAGGATTTTGTGTTTTTGCAGTGCAGCTGGTTTTTGACTCGGTCAGTGGAGCCTTTGTTGTTCTCATAGTCGATGTTTTCCTTCCTCCTGTCTTTGGAGAAGAAAATAGCAACATACTGACTGTACAACTATTACTACTGATCTGCGGCCTTTTCAAACCCCACTGAGGTGATTGTGTTATCCTTACAGGGTGTCGTCAGTGGGAGGCTCAGATATTTCCTGAATGTACCTGAATGTATCTCACCCTATATATATGTATATAATATATATATATATATATGTATATATATAATGTATATATATATATAGATTATATATATATATATGTATATTTTATATATGTATATGTATATGTATATATATATGTGTATATGTATATATATGTATATGTATTATATATATATATGTGTATATGTATATATATATATGTATATGTATATGTATATATATATGTATATGTATATATATATATGTATATATGTAACATGCCAGGGATTTGCTTTTAACACATTCAGTTTTTACAATTTTTAAAAAATATATTACATAAACAATATATTAATTAGGGAGGAAAAAGACTTCATACAGATGTGTTGCCTCGTTTGATAAAGAACAAGAACAACCTAAAAAGTAAAAAGAAATTCAAGAAAAAAACATATTTAGAAATAGATGTTTTTCATAAAATCACTGGTGGTTGCTGATACTTTAGATACTAATTAATAAAATCTAATGCGCTTTTAAAAGACATTAAGCCCCACAGCATTAGCAACTTTTCGCCTGTAGATGGTGTTCAAAAACGGTTACATTTATTTTAAAGGAGTATCCACAATTTTTTGAACCAGGGATTTTTGTTAAAAGCAACTAATTCAGTGTTACAACAGAAATAAAAGATAACAAAATATTAAGGCTTTTTACATGTTCATTAGAGATTTTTGTTTCTACAAAGGAAAATTACTCTGACTTTGAAAGACCTGCGCTGCAAAATCTCAAGTATTAAGTATTCTTAATACTAGTTAAAATTTCTAGTTAAAATATCTTGGTACACTTGAAATAAGGCAAAACTAACCTATGAGTGACTTTCCAGCAAGAAATAATAGGTTAATATTCTTAATACTAGTTAAAATTTCTAGTTAAAATATCTTGGTACACTTGAAATAAGGCAAAACTAACCTATGAGTGACTTTCCAGCAAGAAATAATAGGTTAAATAAATAATTTCTTATTGATTAAAAAAGTACTGTTACGCTGGTAGATTATTTCACTTATAACAATACCTTTTTCTCATGTCATAATTGAAATGATGTTTTGCTGAAAAGTTACTTGCAAGTTAGTTTTGTGTTTTTTTTAAGTGTATTTATATATTTGAGCTAGAAGCCAGACCAAAAATATTTGGTAACAAGTTGTTTTTGCAGTGTAAACAGCATTTCTGGATTGCCTTTCATGTCAAGTTTGAAAGGTACATAATCTCCCTGTGACTTTTAAATTAAAATATTGCTAAAGTAATTTCTTTAAACAACCTGGAAAGTGTTTAAATCTGGGCTAAAAAAAAACAAACACTCGTGCTGCAGATGTAGAGTAGTTTTATTATTCTTTTGGACTGTATTAAATTAAATCTCAACGGTTTTGTCTCTTTTTTTGCAGCTAGCAATCATTTCAGGACTTTGCAAAATCACAACACAGGGTCGATATTCAATCACGAGTTTCAGTGCAGTGGTCCGATTTGTACTTTAAACAGTTCTGAGGATTTACCTACAAACTCATCAGTCTTTTACCAGAAGTACAGAGTTTAAATGTATGCAGAACAGAGGAAACATTAACCAGGTAAAAATTAGCCCTCTGATCGATTATTTAATGTGTGTACTCTTCCACAGAAGGTCCGAAAATGGCTTCTGTAATCTAATCAGACAAGAAGAAAAAAAAATGCAGCTAACAGTTTGTTGAAGTTTTTCCAACACTTAAAATCAATCATTTGCATTTTGAAGAAAACCTGTTTTGACTTTTTGTGAATATATTTAACCTTTCACTGTTGCTATGATGGGGTATAAATAACAACCAGTTTGTTGGGATTTGTACATTTAACCATAATGTAAATGTTGAAAAGGTATATAGAAATAAACTGGTCGCAGTGGTAGCTGATAGAAACTGTCAAATTTATTCAAACTTGCTTGGTATTTCTGTGCTACATACTTTTTTAAATTCATTTCTAGTAAACCAGAAAGTGTTAAAGGAAGCTTGTTTTCCACACATAAATTAAACCTTTTGCTGCGGGTTAAACTTCATTACAAATTACTCCTGCCACCCAATGGCATTACAGTTAGAACTATTTTAGAATAAAATAAAATGTAAATACTCTTGTCCCATATTAGCAGTGTATTTGTAAGGCGCTGTTTGCTCATTCTTCTGAGGTTAGCTAGCTTTCACATGCTAGCTAACCTAGCCGTTTAAATACAAATTCTGGCCACAAAACATTAATATTAACATAATTGTGTCTTTTTCCCCAAATTAAAATCTTTAAAATATGCTTTTAAAATTTGTGGCCCCCTTTAACTTCACGTTCACAAGTGAAACGATGCGCTGATCGCTTCAATCAGCCCCAGCTGAGACGTAATTCTATCTCAAGTGCTGCCTTCAGGAACATTTCGTAAATTTGCAATTTACATGAGTATCACTAGTTGTGCATTAAAATGGATGAAAAAAATAATAATTCAAACAGAGCCTATTTGGTGTAAATAAAGCGTACTTTAAGATTTCTAATGAATATAATTTATATTTTTCTTCAAATTATAACCATAATTACTGATAAATGATCGCTGTTAGCAAGAACTGTTAGGGCATGTAAACCAATAGAAACAAAAAAATTAGTGAATAAAAAATAAAATCTTTAACCTCATTTTAAAACAAGTTAAATAAATTTGCTGGATTTCTTTCTTGGCAGACAATTTTCTAGTATTCTTAATTCCTACATTATTTTTTGTGTGTAGAAGGCAACACCTGCCGTCTCCATGACGCTCATTCGTTTCTGTTCGCCGCCATATTTTTGAATACAGTCCGGCTGCTCTATGGTTTTACTTTTTAACATCTGCCACTCATTTTCATCCCAGTTGTGTTTCTACCGGTAAGAAACGGTTTTAATAACAAGTAGACAACTGTTGAGCTTACTTTTGTCCGCATTGACGTTCATTTAGCTGAGACACTAAGTTTTATTATCGAAGTAGGCGGTTGCTGCGACGCGTTCAGGGTCCTCGTCATTATCGGTAATTATTTGTTACCGGTTTCGAGATGTTTGCACTAGAAATAAGAAAATCTACATATTCAATAAACGGTTTACGCCTCGAACTGGAGCGTCCGAACGGATAAACGGTTCCGGTTACTGTTAGTAGTTTCGATAAGGAGTTCAACAACAAGGTAAGTTCGTGGAACCTGTTCATTCCTTGGCTTCCGAAATTAAACTTAACTGGAGGGGTTTGTTTACTGTCCAACATTTTATTTATGCTTCAATTTCTATAGAAATAGGAATTTTGGTAGAAAGAATAAAACAATAATAAAATGAAAGTTATTGAACTCGTTTTATCATGTGATTAAATTATTTATTTATTATGACAATAATTGTATTGTTTATCATATAAAATGAAAAAACAATTAAGAATTTTGATAAATTTTAATGATAGTATGATGAGATTGTTTTTTGTCATTTTCTTCACCGTTTGTTCCAGAAGTAAATCAATAAATATCAGTACATTGAAAACTTGTCTTTATGTTGTGAAAGAAGCAAATTGAAGGCAATTAAGCACCACAGATTAAAAGTTTTTCTTCCAGTCTTTATTTCTAGTTGTCTCTCTTTAGCACCAGTGCAGTATTGTTGTATATAATACATATGAACTTATTAAAACTGTTGATGATGAATGCCTTCCTGTTTACAGGTGAGAGATGCAGAGACCTGATGGGAGTGCCTACTGAACAACAACAAAAACGGATTTCTAAACATCTTTTGACTGAAACGAAGTGGACCTAAACTTACTCGGTAACTACTCGGCTTGGTTCACACTGAAAAAACACAAAAGTATTTTTAGTTTTGTTTTTAGTGCAAATATCTTAGTGCATGTGCAAGAAGACTTTTCAGTGACTTTGGTTCCCAATTGGACCAGCAGATGTGAAAACACCCTAAATTTGATGCAGTAACTGACTTTGAGCAGAAGAGGGAGCTGTTTAATTTTCAACACAGACTTAGAAAACCATTAATCATCCAGCATGGAGGACCCGGTGCCGGCTCACACAGCCGAGAGAGACATCAATAAGGTTCGGTGGGCTTCCACCATGTTACAGTGAGCCTGGAAATCCTCTGAGTTTGAGGCTCAACGAGACACGAAGCCATTCGGAAAAATGATCAGGGTCAGGATTTTGTTGGAGAAAATACTTTTCATGAATAAACATTCACTCAATAAACACTCATTTCCGGTTCATATTAACAAACATGTTGCATATGAAAAACATGGAAAACAGAATTAATTACTTGGTATTCAAATATAAATATGTTATTTCTCAGCAATGAACAATCAAATTAATATCTGTCCATGTTCTCTTTCTATTCAGGACAATGACTAAATAAATAAACATTACATAGTTTAAGTGCTGCTTCCCCTCGTGATGAACTGAAGTTTTCCAGATTTGTGAAAAATCACAACCTAATGCAATTTAAACCTAAAAAAATTGTCACATTTTTGGCCAAAACCCGGCAAAAAATAGGTTACAAAATATTGAAACTTGTGTTTCCTGGTGTCTCATGTTCCAGCTTTATTTCTGTTGCAGCAACTTAAGTTATTGCTAAATTATTTGGTTACTGAAATAAGTCAATTTTGTACTTAAAAACTACTATATGGACGGATTGTCATTTATTTTAAAGCAACTTTATGTATTTTGTATGGAAGAATAGGGTAAAACTTATTCAGGTGTGTAAAGCTGGTAGAGGAAAACCAAAAAGACTTTTATTTTTTTAATTGGGAAACCATACATTACTTAATTTCATAGTTAAATTGGATTTAATGTGCTTAGGGTAGCACATTTATATCTCCTAAAATCCATTAAAAATTGAGGTTACATGGAAAAGTCTACGAATACATTTGCAAGGCACTGCAATTGATTTTTGCTTCATGTTTTCCCTGATAGCTGTTCAAAAACAAAATAAAATCGCTCCCGCCCAAAACCTGAGAACAGTTTGGTTCTGTCCAGGTGAAGCTGGCCGGTCAGGTGAAGACGGGCAGCGCCGGGTCCGAGGTGTGTTTCTGGATCTCAGCGGGTTTTGAGGTCAGGTCCAGGTTCACTGGCAAAGACAGGAAGCGGACCGTCTCACACAGGCTCACGCTGCGTTCAGGGGTGGATCTGGGCAGCTGCTGCGGTAACGTGGCGGCGAACCCGGCGTGGGCGTCGGTGTCGGGGGTGACGGTCGTGGACATCGTATCGTCAGAGGCTGCAGTCATGTGGATCCCGCTGGATAACGACTCCTGGGACTTCTTGGAGGATTTCAGATCCACCTGGTCCAAACTCTGAGGGAAAGAAAAAAAATTAATTTACAAAACATTATTTCAGGTGAAAATTAGAAATTCAAGTTATTATTAATGAGTTAATCTAAGGCTGATTGATCTTATCAATAAACTAACAATTAATTTATGTGTCCATTTTCTTAAAAATCTGATTTTTCTCTTGCAGTAAGAGCAGAAATCGTCTCTCTAAACGCCAAATTAGGGCCATTGCAGACAGAAAAAAAGGTAGAGTAAATTTCCACCAAATTCAGAAATTGATATTAATCAGAAATTTTCTAGAAAAAAGAAAAAAAAGAGTTTGAAAAGTTGAAAGTTTGCTGAAAAAAAACTTAAGAAATATTGAGGTTAATCCCTGTAATGTTGAATAAAAAAGACAATTTTTGAGATGGAAAAGTAAAAAATTTGAGAGAAAAAAACCTCAAGTTTTGAGATTAATTTTAGACATTTTCTAGAGTTAAAAACTTGCTTACAAAACTCAAAACTACTGAGATTAATCTCTGAAATGTTGAAGAAAGAAGGGAATTTGTGAGTTTGAAAAGTCAAAAATGTGCTAGAAAATTTCTAATTTTGAGATAAATATTTAAAAATGTCACAAATTTCAGTTTCTTTTCAGAGAAAAAACGTTTTTTTTCTAGCAATTTTAGCAATGATCAGTGGCGCCCTCTGCTGGAAGGCAGCCAAAATACAACACTAGAAGAAGACCTAATCGGACGTTATTAGTTAATCAAATTTTTATTTGATAATCTATTAATTACCAATTAGTAAATGCATCTATAGTTAGAATGTATCTGATGGTTCCACACCTGTTTGGAAGCCCTGCAGTCCATCCGGACTGGGGAAACTGGGTATATGCTGTCCAGCACTGGGGTCCCAGTTCCATACAGGGGAGAGGAGTCAATGGGAAGCGTACTGGGAGACACGGTGCCGTAAGCTGGGGGAACTGGAGCCATCTGTCTCTGCAGCAGCTGGAGGATAACATTGATGTCAGCCGTCATTCGAGTTTCCAGCCTGGAGGGGAGAGAGACAGGAAGTGATGACGAGTCATTATACGTAAAGCCATCCGAGACATGTCCAACATTTACATATTAGGTCTGAGTTAGGCTCCTATGCATTAACCAATCATCTCAAAGAACACTGGAAATTACAGTTAAGAAGGAAAAGTTTGATGTTTCAGTACAAAGGACGTGTAAAAACACTTCTTGGATACTTTACACCAAAGCAGCTGAGAATACCAACGATACCTGAGGAGCTGTGACTGCAGGACTTCGAGTCGCGACTCGAGCTCACTGGGCCTTTCCTCTGGGATCAGAGTTACCGGGTTACCGGTGGAAGAAGGTTGTAAAACCTGATTGGACAACTGCTGTTGATCTGGCCAGTATCGATACATTCCCGGCAGATTCAACGATGAAGCTATGAAATCACAGAGGCAACAGAAAAAAGATTATTACGAGGGGAGTATAAAAACTCTGAATATTATTGAGCGTTTTGCGCCAAATTATCTGTATCGGTATCGGAAGTGAAAAAATTAATCCGTGTGTAGGTTCCATAAACAACAAGACAAGAAAGTTAAAAAGAAATAAAAAGAAAAGGTTCGTCCAGGAAGGTTAATCTGAAGTCTGAAGGAATTTCACGTCACTGCTGTGAAACAGATTTTATCGGTTGTTTTATGTTGATAATGCAACGTTATGCAAGACTCGTTTGGCTCAAACGTCCTTGTATAAAAAGTAACAGGTACAAACACTCCTTTGTTGCTACAGCAAAATCTCTCTAATGCAGGAGAAAGTAGAGAACTTGATTTAGTGTTTGTAGCAACTATGAGTCAATAATGAAATACACTGCAGTATTTTTCCCATTATGTGTTGATTTGTATTTCATGTCCTTTTGGTATTTTTTGTTCTTCCTTATTTTTTAATCTTTGACACTTTGTCTTTTAGTTTTTATACTTGCTGCAACGTCAATTGCCCAATTTGGGATACAAATAAATCTGAAATCTGAAATTGTTTCTACCTTGGTGGCCCTGGTTCAGCTCCGTGTCCCTCCCCACCGAGGCTCCGCTCTGGGGCAGCTGTGGGGCCGCAGTGGGGACGGAGCCCGGTCTGGGACCGTCAGTGGGGACGGGGCCCGGTCTGGGACCGTCAGTGGGGACGGGGCCCGGTCTGGGACCGTCAGTAGGGACGGGGCTCAGTCTGGGATCGTCAGTGGGGACGGGGCTCGGTCTGGGACCGTCAGTGGGGACGGGGCCCGCTGTGGTGGTTTGAGTTGGAGTCTTCGACAAGTCCTCGCTGGACTGGGAACGGGAGGAGCTCCAGAGGTCGTCCCAGCCGTCCTGAGGCGGCGAACAGTGGCAGGACTGGTGGGGGAACGAGTCTTCGTGGTCGATTCCATCTGATGACAGGAAAATCTCCGGATGACGCGACGTGAACCTGCCTAAATGTGATTAGAGTCGGATTTAAAGCCTTGTTTCCTACCTGGCCTTATTCTGCAGTCGAGGGAGTGGATTCGGTGCCGCGCTTTGTGGCGATATTCACCGTCGTCCCCAGATTCATTGGTTATTACTGGCGGCATTTGGTCAGTCTGAAGATCAAAAATCACATTTAATATTCAGCTGTAACGTACAGGAGCTTTCAAAATGTCTGATATGCCTTGACTTTTTCTCAGTGGGGATTTTTGTGGGGGAAGACGGAAACAAATGAAGAGTATTTATGAAATGAAAGGAAAATAATACTCTATTCTGTGTTGAAAAGTGTTTAATGTATTTGTATTTTCAGGGTGGAGGGGTTTAGAGTAATGCTAGACCAGATAGCTGAAAAAAAGCATCATGAAATAAGTATTTCATATTCATCGATATTGATAATTATTGATCAGTCTTTTTATTTAAATATCTGAAATGCTGCAAAGGTTTATCCAATTTTCACTCCATGCTGTTGTTGTGGATTATTAAGTAATTATGAGGCACAGTTACGAAACCTTAAATGGCTACTGCACAAGTTACTCAACAGGTTGTTGCTAGGTAACCAAAGAGTGAGTGAGTTGCTAGGCAACCAATGAGCGAGTGACCAAATTAGACCAACAAAACCTGGTAAGATTTGTGTTTTTTGCAGCCGAGATGGTAGTTGTAATCTGTAATCTTTTGTTTTCATTCCTTGTTCCTTCTTTCTGTTTTAAACAAAGTTGCATCATGTCGTTTCTTTGAGAAGATTCGCCAACGCACGTCTCGCAGGTCGCAGGTGATCTCCAGGTTCCTCCAGAAGCTGTCAGCAAAGCTTGGGTACATGTCAAGCACGTCCAGCAGGTCTTCCCTGGGGATGCGGTGCAGGTCGCAGTAGGTGACGGTGCACACGTCTGCGTTGGATCGTCCCGGTTCGTCGTACAGGTGGATAGGCTCGCCGAATATGTCGTTCTTTTCTACAGGAAAACAAAATCATTTTTATTAGAAGAATTAACTCTTTTTCTCGCGAACACAAAAAGCTGCATTTCCATTAACACCTTGATCACCTTAAAGATAATCAAACCTGTTGATTATTTTTAATCAGCAGGTTTGAGTTAATCTGCTGATCCAGTTTTAGTGAGAATGAAATTACCCCATAGACGCATTTTGTGCTTCGGCTCACGGACCAACGTGTTACATCTTTATGAGACAAAAAGTACTATTTACATTCGAGCGAGGTTTTCACATACTTTTATTTTTATTTTCTTTATTTTGTGTTAACTTATTGTCTGAGGATAAATGCAGTTCAGTTTCATCGTTTACGATTAAACAATAAAATATTAAAATCATGATGCTTCTTGGTCTAAATGACTGAATGTCGTCAGATTTCAGTGGATTTAGGTGAGTTTTGACGTTTTGTAGTTTGATATTATCCACAGAAAAGGTTTGCGTGGCTGCCGCACATTTTCACACCAGCGATAAAGTGTGCATATATTTACGCAAACTTTGACGCAAAGTTAATTTTTATACATGCCGACTTGTGCGTAAAATATGAAGCCGCACATTTTTTGTGCTCACGCACGTTTATGCAGGAGGCCCCAAGACTTTTAGGGTCCGAGACCAAGACCGGTATCGAGTACTACAACAATGGCTGTATCTATTTGCTTCATGGAAGCATGTCAGTTTTGAAAAAACTTGTCTTTCAATAAGTAGCGTTTCCTAGGATTTGTACAAATGCAGGCACCTGGTGACGTCACATGCAAAGGGCCCAATAGAAACACAGGTACTGTACCTAATAAACCCACAACAACATAATCCCTCATGACTTGGATGGAGCCACGGGAGATGAAGAAGAGGGAGTCCAGGAAGTTTCCATAATGGATGAGCGTGTCCCCTGGAGGAGCGTGGACCGTCCTGATCCTCATAGCTAACGTCCGCAGACAAGCTTGACTGCCTCCATGGAAAGCCTTGCAGTTCTGCAGCAAAGAGCGATTGAGGTGCAAGCAGATGTCTGCCTGCAGCGACTCTGGAAACCCCTTCAGCACCTTTAAAAGGAGCAAAACAAACCCATCCTCACATCAGACATTAAATGTAACTCGCTAATCCCTGACAGTGCAGCTACTGGAGGACACACCTTTAGTTTACTCACAGCATTCATATCTATGCCGTTGGTGTAAGACCAGGCGTGCTGGAAGTATTCCTCCAGCTGCTGGCGCAGGCCGCCAGGAATCTGGTGGAAGCGGATGAACTCTTTGACCCGCAGCATTTGGGTGTGGTAGCGGGTCGTGCCGGAGTAAAGCCTCTGGATGATCGCCGACACGTTTCCGAATATGCTGGCGTACATGAGGGCTGCGACAGATTAAAACAAGAGGAGAAAATAAGCAATTATTATTAGAAAATCCTTAATCAAAGATGCGTCATCACAATAATCGATAGATTGATCGGTTTACTAAAATAATTATTAGTTGTAGCCCTAAAATGGACAATCTTAAGTTTATTATTGTATCTTTAAGTAGCTTTTTAAAACGTAGTTTTAGAGCCACGTTAAGAAAATACAAAATAAAAAACTGCAAGAATAAAATTAAAATTAAACTACAATAAGGTTGTAGTATTACATGAATAAAGTCATATTTCGTATTATCATATTTGAAAATGTAATACTACTGATAATACTTAATTCTGGTAATATTATGACTTCTCAAAATGTTATGACTTTATTCACATTATTAGGAGTTTATTCTCTTTGACTTTATTCTTGTATGACTTCTCGTAATGTTACGACTTTATCGTATGAACTTATTTGATAAATCAGAATTATCAAGAATTATCATACATATAGTATCAAAGTCATACTACTATGACTTTGTTCTCATTCCAGTTTAGTCCTGTAATATGACTTTATTCTCGTAATTTAAGAAAAAACATTAATACTTGGTCGTAGCTTTTTGAGTTCTCTGAATCTAACTCACAGCCGATGACCATGACGCAGATGGAGAAAATCTTCTCGGAGTTCGTGTTTGGCGAGACGTTCCCAAACCCGACGCTCGTCAAACTGCTCAGGGTGAAGTACAGAGCCGTCACGTATTTGTCCTTCACCGACGGCCCAGAGGTGGAGTCGCTTTCGTTGTACGCCTTCCCCAGTTGTTCCGCCAGGTTGTCCAGCCAGCCGGTCTCCGTGTACGGCCTCTCCACGAAGCCGATGGCGTACCAGATGCAGGCGAGCCAGTGGGCGATGAGCACAAAGGTGCACATGAGCAAGAAGAGGACGGCGGCGCCGTATTCGGAGTATCGGTCCAGCTTTCGGGCCACACGGACCAGCCGCAGCAGCCGAGCCGTTTTCAGCAGGCTGGTTAAGGTTGCCATCTTTGGTTTCCATGGGCAACAGGAGAGAAAAATGTAATGCATAATTAAACAATCAGAATTAAAATACAATGACTTGGGAAAGTACTCCTACCTCTTGAGCTCTTGGTGTGTTTTGGGGGGGGTTTACATAACAGACACAAAGTAGTGCTTAATCTTTTCACACCAGTAAATTGCAACATTTGTTACATTTTCATAAGGTGTGGTTCGCTTTCGCATTGCACTGTCAAAAGAACCAAACCGATTGAAAAACCTCACATGGTGTTCACATATGCTTTCAAAGCGCACCAGAGTTCACTTTAACCAAACCAAGACCGAGGTTTATAGGCGAACCAGAGTTGTTCACTGCAAAAATATAAAATACCACCAAGAATTAACTCACTAACTTACAAGTAACTTTTCAGCAAGTCATAAGAAATTGTTTTAAGTCAACACCTTAATGTTAATAACTTAATGTTGATAAAAAAGCACTAAATCTACTAGCAGATTATTTCACTTATAACAAGAAATGTTTCCCCTTATCAGGAAATTCATTTCCCAGTGGGACTAGAACTTTTTCACCATCCATCCATCCATCCATTTTCTTTACACCTTTTGTCCCTAATGGGGTCGGGAGGGTTGCTGGTGCCAATCCCCAGCTAACGTTCCGGGCGAGAGGCGGGTTCACCCTGGACAGGTCGCCAGTCTGTCGCAGACTTTTTCACCAATAATGAGAAATTATTTACTTAAAACAAGATTCTGTATCTTGCTGAAAATGTTTTATAAGTTAGTTTTGTCCTATTTAAACTAGACCAAAATTACTTGGTAAGATTTTGTATTTCTAGTGACTTTTTTTGGTCCGCATCACAAAACTGTAGACTGCAGAAAACTGACGTCATAGTTCACAACTTTTCCTTCTGCTGATTGGCCCAGACGGACCAAGACAGATACGATTACCAGAATAAGGCACAAAAATTCTAAGAATTACAAATATGAAAACTATCACCCTACAACTTTGGGCCAACACAACAGATTGTAGCAAAGAAATGTTCACCTCGTCAGACCCAGATCTGAAAATGAGGAGGTCAAAGGGCGTCGCTGCTAGCATGTCAATCGGAAACCAGCCCTTGATGTAATGCTTTGCTATCCGGCTCGGCAGAGTGACGACGACGTCATTGTGGTCCACATACGTGGTGCGGAAGTTGATGATTATGTCCACGATGAAGAGCACGTCCACCATGAGGTCGGTCACGTTCAGAGGGTTACACGTGTAGCCGCATCGTCTTTGCCGCGGGTTGCCGTGTTCGTCCAACAGGAAGGCGGCTGAGTACGGTGTGAAAACGGCCGTGTAGAGGACCAGCAGCAGAATGATCCAGTCCCAAAAGGCCTTGAAGGGGCTGTAATGGAGCAGGATCCACCATGTTGTTTCTGGAACCTGGAGTTTGTATTCTGGCAGAACGTCCGACTCCAAAGAAAGCACCTGCAATCGGACAGCGGTACGTTATTCCATGATTGGATATTTTGGACACTACAGATAGAAAATACAGGAGTAAATCTCTGCCAAAAAACTCAGAAACTCATACATTTTCTAGAAAAAATTAATTTCTGACCACTAAACGTTGAAAATTTGTGAGAAAAACAGAAATTTTGAGATTAATCTTTGAAATTCTTTTAGAAAATACTTGGAAATTTCTCAGAGCCAAAGATAAAAAAAAAAAAAAGAAAATCTTTGACTATTAAAGGTAAAAAAATCTAAAATGTTTCACTTTACAAGCTCAGAAAATTTTAAAGTTTTTTTTCTTGAAAGATTCTGAGATCAATATCAAAATGTATTTTTTTTAATGGAAATTTACTCCTTCTTTGCTGTCAACAAAGCTTAAAAAAACCCTAATATGGCGACATGATTTCTGACCTATAAGCACTTTTTAGTCAGTGTAAAGTATTTTGACTTAAGGCCAGACGATAAATCGATTCTGTCAATTAATCAGATTTTTGGTCTGAAGATTTAATTTTTGGAAAATTTGGATTTAAAAAAAAATTGTTTAACTTTAGATCAACTATATAGCAAACTTAGGGTGAGGGAAAGATTAATTTTTTATTAAATGACAAGCATAAAATCATAATATTACAAGACTAGTCGTTCTACAATAGAGTCAAAATAATGCAAGAACAAAGTTGTAATATTAGGAGAATAAATTAGTGAGTACGCCATCACAGATTAAAAATTAAACTGACTTTGAAGCAATCCAAGCTCATTTCTCATTAAAATAACTTTTTCTTTTAATTTTAAGACAAAGACTTGTAGACAAAATTTCTGTTAAAATTTTGCCTATATCTTATGATACTCTTGTAATTAAACTAATGAAAGCCACTTTTTAAAATATTTTCTGTCATTTTTTATTTCTTTTTTTTTTTAGAAAAGAAAGTGTAAATCGATTGAAATTCGAAACTGGATCTGATGTGAAATGATCAGATTTTATTTCTAAGCCCTAACATCTTGCCTCAAACCGGTTTTTCTGGAAGACATTTCTGTTATTTTATTAAAAAAGACGTCACAGAGACTAAGTTTTGAAGAACACGTCTCCTTTGATTCATGTTGTCCAGGCTGACTGACCATCTGCTGGGTTGCGGGGCTGAAATGATGAACTGGATGTTGCACCGAGTTAATTTCGTTCCCCCGTCAGTGTCGTTGCTATTGACTCGCCTAATTTCAAACGAACTTTCTTGAAAAATACCCCTGACCTTCCTGACATATCTGTTAGCCATATGAATCCATACTATTGCACAGATAGATCATCCCACAGACGGGAGCTGGAAGGTCACAGGTCGGTGCTAGCTCAACTTTTTGTTTGTTTACCATCCACGGTCCAGTGGTGCTGAACTGGGAGCCTGAGGGCTGCACTGGTAACAACTGGAGCTCTCAATTGGACTGCCATCTTTATCAGCTGCCCACTGATTTTTCCATTAGAGGGTTAATTAGCAGCAGCTTTCCATCATGGCGGCAGAGTGGGGATGTTGATTCGCTTGTTCTCCTCTAACGACACGCTGAACCCGAACGCCATGAAGTCACAGAAAGATGAATGAATTTTACTGGTGACTGAGTGAGTTCATTAATTCAGATTTCCTGGCTCTGCAGCAAAACCAGGATTCACAAAACAACGCTCTGGATATTTAAAGTTAGAAGGTTCTTTATTATTTAATTTCTAATCACTAAGAAAAAATATTTAATTAATATTAAACAATATTAATTAAGTAATTATTCTTAATTGTAATAATTCATAATATGAAGTTCCCTTTGGGTTTAATAAAGGGTTTTTAAACTTGAATTTGCTTTTGAATCTGGTGAACATTTCACCCCCAATTTAGTTGGTTGGTGAGTTTCATCAATCTGGGCGACACGGCTTAAAAATAAAATCAGTTTTTTTTTTCTTCATTTATACCAAATCTGATTAAAAAAAATATATTTTCTTGGATTCTTTTCTACAAAGAAATTAAAAAAAATGGCTTTTACTTCAGTTTTTCCTTCCCTGAGTTGTTACTGCCAGACTACCAGATTTTTTGTTTTTTGTTATACTGAGAAATTATTTTGTTGTTGTTATTTTATATGACAGAATATTAGGCCCACGCCAAGAAAATAAGAAGAACATAATTACGAGAATAAAATCATAAAAGTCGAAATGCTGATATTATGATGTTAGTCTTGTAATACTTTCACTTTGTTCTTGTTTTATTCTGATTTTATTCTCGTCCAACTTTAATTTCTTAATATGTTTACTTTATTCTTGTACAGCTTTTATCTCATAATTTAGGACTATATGTTGGTTATTTTATTTTAATTTTTTAATTCTTCCTTAATATGGTGCTAATACTGCATAATTGTTTGTGTTGGAGTTCTCATAAAATTACAACTTCAATCTACTAATATCACGACTTTATTCTGTTGATATTAAGACTTTATTCTAGTATTATTTCTTATTATTCTTGTAACAATAGGACTTTACCAGCCTGACTATCATATTTTGTTGTAGAGTTGATTCAAAGTTCAGAAAAACAGAAAAGTTCATCAAACAAGATGGCCGCCTTGTACTTTCTGGCATAACTGCACTATATAAACCCAAAGAGTTCATTGGTGGAAAAAAGATCCAGATTTAAAGGGAATTAAATATTCAAAACACAGAAGTTGGAGGGCAGTAGAGCCTGGACGCGGTTCTGGTTCCCGCCGTACCTGCGTGACTTTCTCTGTGACCTTCTGAGACCGTTCCTTTGCCTGCGGCGGGCTGAGCAGCTCCATCCTGACGGCCGGATCCTCGCCCTTCATCGGGCCAAACCTGAACCTCACCTGGAGGAACCAGGCACAGTTTAACCTTCAGGGTTCGTACGGCCGCTGGAAAACCTGTCATTTCAGTTAGGTTTTTGGAAAGTGCTTGATTTCTGTGTAAAGTCCTTGAAAGTGCTTGATATTCAAACTGTTTTGTAATAAATTGCAATCTAATGCTTGCTTAAAAGTCTAAATTTGAAAAATGGTATTTACAGCAGAAAACCAGATATTTTCATTCACCTAATAAGAAAACAATTTTTTTCTCACTATCTGAATTTAAATCAGATTAAATTTTTCTTGTTTTACATCAGTTAGAATTAGCAATTTAGCAATAATTTTTTTTAGAGATTTCATTTTTATTTGAGCAGGAAGGTAATTTACGTTAACACAATTTGTTTGGGTGTTTGTTTTTTCATAATTTCTCAGTGACTTGTTGATTTGTGTAATTGAAAATAATGTTGGTTTATATTTTACAGGTTAAACAAAGTTATTTAAATTAAATTAGTGTTTTGTTTTCAGACCAGTCAAGTGTGTGAGAGAGACATTTCAAACTATGAGGTGGACAATTTATGGCTGAAAAACATATACAGGCTTTTCCGACCAGTCAATATCAATAATTATTGATTAGTTTTTTGTTTTAAATATCTGAAATAATGTCAATCTGGTTGTGTGACCTTTTCAGTTTTCACTCAACGCTGTTGTTTGTTTTTAACCAGTCATGAGGCAAAGTAGCAAAACTTGAAACAGCTACAAGTTACTCTACAAGCTGTTGCTAGGTAACCAAAGAGTGAAAGAGTTGCTAGGTAACCAAAGAGTGAGTTAGGTAGTTGGTTGCGTAGTTGGCTGTGAATGGCTAAAGTCTTTCCTCTTTCAGTGATTATATTGAATATTGGATATTTTATCAGACTTATTTGATATTGATCACGTGTTTATTGTGATATGTTATTGATTTATTGTCTAGCCCTATTTGAAACCTTAAAATTATGTTATATTTTAACATAATAGTAATAATAATAATAATAATAATAATAATAAAATGTTATATTTGGCCCTTCTGCAGAATACTATCATAAGACATTTAAAGTTTAGTCAGTTCATTTGTTTTGTATTTAACTCCAATTTGCTAGACTATAAAAGTTTGAAAACGTACATAAAAGTGATTGAAAAGTGTTTGAATTTTAGAATGGGAAAATGTACGAGCCTTCAGTCTTATTTTGTACCTTTTTATTATTCATTGTAATGATTACATAACAGTTTGTAATCTAATTGCACTGGTTCTTTACTGACTTTTAATATACTTTTCCTACACATTTAATAGTAACACTTGGGTAAAAACCAATGGTACTTGTTGGATGGTAAAAAAAAAAGTACCTGACTAACTCATCAAATCATTAAAACTATAAAAATAAGTAGAACAAACCTGATTTGATCCAGAAACTTGGACTGTTTTCACCGTCACTGGTAGGATTCCTGGTCGTGTTCTGAAGTGTTTTGTTCTGGATCCATGTTTGGGTGAAACTAGCGCTCTTCTTGCTAGTGCTGTGTGACTGCGGTTGTCGATGTTGGACCTCCCAGCCTGGCTGGCTCAGAGCCCTGCGGCACACCAACACTGGAAGCCAATCGATGCCACGCTATAGCTGACAGGAAGCGACGGCAAGATCAATACTGGGCATTGATAACAAAGCGAAGGGGAGACAGTCACTGGGTTTCCCTTTTAGCATCACGTCAGCATGGCGACGGTCTTGGAGGGAGTTTGATTTGGAAAGAAGTTTTATTTGTGATTTAGTGTTGAAAAACTTTAAGAGAAACTTGGTTGTAATGTATTGCTCCATTTGAATTGGCTGCATGCATGTTGTTTATGTTGGATGTTATTGACTGACTGACAGTATAGCAGTATGTAATGATCCACGATGACGTTATCCTAAAGTGTCCTTCAGCTGTACCCTTCAGCACCAGTGGCAGTAAAATTTATTTTATCAACAAGAACTACTTTAGGAGTTTATATATCCGATGTAAATGGAAGAACGTTCCACAGAACATTTTTATTTTGTATCACATTATGCTTTTGTGTAATACATGAATTTATTGTTTCACAATTGAAGGAACCCCAAAAACTGAAAGTTAAAATCCAGCATGGCTGCCTTGTGGATAAACAAGCAGAAATAAACTATTTCCAACGCTGTTGCCTTTGATCTCATTCAATTAAACGCCAGCCTGTTGCCTAGCAACCCACCCTGGTCACCTGTTTTTACTGCCGTACAATGGCTGCTGGAAAAGACAACTGTTTTGTTCCCTTACCATCCAGAAACCACTTGCTGGTTGTGCAGCAGGATCCACTTCTACTTTTCAAAGATGTACGGTTACACACCGGTGCATCTGTTTGGAGCCGTTTTCAAGTGTAAGTGTTGAGTTTGGGGGCGTGGCCAGCAGCAGCTTATTGGGTTTAAAGAGACAGGAGGCTCAAAACAGGCAGAACTGAGCAGACTGAAATCTGATTATCTAATAATGATTTTCTGCAATAAAGGAATGATTTCTTTATAGACCGACCCTAACCTGTTCAAGAAAACAGCAGGTCACCTTCAAGGTAGTTTACGCTCTAGGAACTTCACTGTCTTCGGGTTTGTGTCAAAATGTTTAAGTTAACAGCACGTGGGACCACAAAAACATTTTTAAAACAAACATTTTGTACCTTTTTTATCTTATGTGCTCAATAGTAACCAAAAAATTTAAATCTATTTATTGAACTCAACAAACCAGCCTGAGTTTTGTAGAAAACGGATCAGTAAATCATTGCATAAAAAAGATCCAATTCCTACATTTTTTAGGGTTGAGTGGTTTCTGAGTTGGGCTGCAGGATTTGATTTTGACTGAAAGCAGGTCAACAGTTTTGGTTGTTAATAAATAGGAGCCTATATTTTCCTCCTAATATTTTTTTCAAGATGTTATTTATCTGTAAAAGATGGAAAAATGTTCATCTGCAGCAACCAACTGCTTGGCTCCATTGTAAAATTGAGGTCGGCCACTAAAAGTCCTCCAGAGGGCCACAGATGGCCCCCAGGCCACACTTTGATCACCCCTGCTATATAGCCAGTAGACATATTCTTTATGTTCAAGGAAGCATAATAAGTCAGGGGCTGAAAACCAGTTGAATTATGGAGAGAAAAATGAGTTTTCTAAATATCAGTGAAATATTTTCCTTTAAATCTGTTACTTTAGCACTTTTCCAACTAAAACTGCTCTTCATCAAAGCTGAATCTGCAGGATGGAAAACAATTCTCTCCTAATGGTTACCACATTTTGGTTCTTTTTAATGTTTTTTTTTTTCTCCACAGGTAAAACATTCAAAAGTGTCTCTTCTCTGCCACAACATGCCCAGTTTCCAGCTCTTATAGACGCTATCAGGTGGCAAATCCTCCCGTCGTTCCAAATATGCAGCGTCGCCCCGATGGTCTCAGCTGTCGGCCTGGATATTGTCCCACACTCTCACTACATCTGGGAGGTCAGTGAGGGCCTCTATGAGAGAGGAAGCAGCTTCCATCTGCTCCTGATCCAGGCAGGAGTGATTGCGAGTGACGAACTCCAAGCCTGCAGATGTGATGTGTAATCCCAGTCTCTCCAGGGAGCCGCGCACCTTGTTCAGGTCTGACACCGCACAGACAAACTGCAGAGAGACACGCACAGCCAGATGTTACCGTCTTACTGAGACCAGGAAAGGTTTGTCTTCTTAAATAGATTACAGTATATATACTGGAAGCAAATGTCATGCAACCCTCCAGGGCTGGGGTGCAACCTTTTCAATGCACAGATATTTTCCAGCAAAATAAAACTAATTTACCTGACCTTTCACAGGAAGTGAAAGGTCAGTGAAAGATTGATAAATATCCACTATAGGAAGTTTTGAGATAAAGAAAAACTTAAACCTTTTTGAAAAAAGAGATTGGATAATTTTTTTTCTAATGAATGTTGATATTAGTGGAAAATAGTGTTGAAAAAGCCAAAAAGTTTAAGACCTGATAAGGAAAATTAACCTAAAAAATATTGCTGGTGCTTCTAATGTCATTTCATTGTAACAATTCAATGCAATTATTCTATGAAAATATCAGAAAGTGCTTCCGGTGGGCGCCGGAAGTAACACTCATAATTGTTTCCACAGTAAGCCTCCCAGGAATAAGGTGGAAAAGTGAAATAATCTGCCAGCGGAAGTAGAATTTGGTTGCTAGGTGACGGGCTGGGTTTGCCTAACGTTGCTAGGTAACGGCAAAGCGGCAGTTGATTGTCAAGTAAGTGATTTGTTGTGGAACTAGCACTTTTTCATCAACGTTGAGGGATTATTTTCTTTAGACAATTTCCTGCTTTTTGCTGAAAAGTTACTTATAAGTTAGTTTTAATGCATTCCAAGTGTACTAAGAAATTTGTGCTAGAAAAAAATCCCGAAAATACTTGGGATTTTGTGTTTTTGCAGCGTAATTTAAACTCCCATTTCCGAAAGCCTCCAGGATGAATTACCATTTTTGTCCACCAGAGGGCAGTGTTCGCATTTTTGGGTTTTTCAGTTTGTACTTTTTGCCTCAAATATAATATTCCAACAAAAAAAAAAAAGCACGGTTTAAATTGACAGAAACATTTTGCACGTGTTGATGTATAAAATACGGCTGTAGTTGTTCAGTACACATTTATTGGGTTGAGGTAATTGGAGACTGACCTTCAACTGGAGCTTCTCCTCCTCATCCTCGGTTTCTTGGACGTCTTCAGCTCCGGCCTCGATGGCCATCTCCAGCGCTCTCTCTGCGGAGACGTTCTCAGCGGGCGCCATCACCACGCCCATGTGGGTGAAGTTATGACGAGCTCCGTCAGACAGCGTCCCGCTGAAGACAACAGAGTGAACACGCTTTGTTTTCTGTCAGACGTTAACAACATACTGAGACTTTTATTGATCGGAAAATTCTAAGTAAATACTGAGTTATTGACCACCAGTTCTGTGGAGGAAAATCAATAGTAGATGTGTCAAATATATGACATAATGTTGTGTTTATCTTCTTTGACTTGTTTAGGTTTTCAGCATCCTCTGAAATTCATGAGCTTAATTTGTACCAATCTTCATAAATCAATACAAGGCTACAAGACAAGTGGCATTTTCCATTATGATAATTAATATTTTTGAAGGGAAATTTTGTTTACAAAGACGTCATAATCCATCTTATTCATTGTTTTTGCTGAGTGTTTTTATTTTTATTTCCGTTTTATCAATCGTTGATGGTTGTGTCTGATTTTGTTTAAAGTGGCCCTCGTCCTCTTCCGTACACAATTGCATTATTATACCAATGTCAATATGTTACTTGTGACTAAAAGACAATATTATCATTTATCGCAAAGATTACTGGGTCAATTTATCGTCCAGTAGAACAGTTATCGCAACGGGCTTCAATACAGTTTGGTGTTTATCATTATTACTATAACAGCATCTTGTTTTATGTTTATCTTCCTAAATTATTCATTTATATTCTCCACAAAATGTAATATTTATGTACTTATATCTGTGGAAACATCAGAGAGTTATTAAATATCATCCTTCAATCTATCAACTTTCATAGTGGATGAAAAATGTTTTTATTTTGTTTTCAACAAAACAACACTGAAAATATTGTGGCAAATACTATAACATATGTCAAGATAGTGATAATTGTTCTAAAAATATGGTGAACCACTGCTTTGACTTTATTTACATTAATGCTTTAGATTTTAAAGTTGACTTAGGAACTTATTAACAGGAATTAAAAACATCCTGTGGGGAATAAATATGACGTAACACAAACTTCTGTTTAAGAATGGGAAGGAAAAAAATGACATTTAAGTGAAGCTAATGTGGGTTGATCTTCATAAATCAGTAAAAGTCCATAAAAAAATGGCATTTTCAGTTAAAACCGACCATATCTACAACCAGAACAATAATTAAAAGGCTCATAACAACTGGAACAATCCCACACAGTGAGAAAAACAGTAAAGGAAATTAAAATAATCTTCAAAAGTTGCTGTTAATAAAAACTGTAGCATGTTTTCTTTAAATGAGATTTTGTGTCTGCAGTAACAAACTGACTAATACTGCTAATAGTATTCACTAGATGAACTCGGTCAATAACAGAAATGTTCAATAGAAGACAGAAGAAGGGTTTGATGTGTGAATAAAAGCCTAACTGGTTTCAGAACCAGCAGAAAGAACGGCGCGGTGGCACAGCGGGAGGTTCTGACCGGTTCTTAGTGAGCAGGCGTTTGATCTCCTGGTGGGTCCGTGGGTTGTTGTCAGTTAGAGTCTCGATGAGCAGCGCACACCCGCCGGGCCCCCGCGCTTCGAACATGTGCTGGGACGCAGGTTTGGCTTTTTCCTGGGTGCAGAATCGGTGCAAAACATGCAAACATGGTTTAAACAGAACAAAAACTGCATCAAAACGTATTTATTTTTACTCAAAATAAATATGCTACAGAGCAAAGTTAGTGGCATTAACTAATTCACTGCTCACTCTTTCGTTACCTAGCAACTTGCTCATTCTTTGGTTACCTAGCAACAATCTGTTGAGTGACTGGCGCAGCAGCAGTTTAAGTTTTCTCCATTGTGCCTCATAGCTGCTTACAAATAAAAAACAATGGTAGAGAGTTAAAACTGGATAAAACAAGAAATGTTATGCTACCAGTTCAGTAGTATCTTACATTTTTAAACAAAACTAATCAATAATTACTGATATCAACTGAAAGGAAACGCTTGTATTGTGATTTGTTTTTTCACCAAGTCAATCAGCCCAAGTAAAACGTTAAATATAACGCACTCTGTCACAATTAAAATTAAGAAAAAACTTCTCATGACTGGAATAAAATACCAGAAAGTGTAAAAATGTATGAACTATTTAAATCATTTTCTAATAACTAAAAATTATCGCTCCTAAATAATCAAATATCCAGGCACTAATTATGTGATTCTTATATTTATTCTAAAGTTTTTCATTTATTGTTTGTATTATGGTGAACTGTTTGTTTTATCAATTTTAAACGGGTAACCTGATATGCTTTTTTTAGGTTAAAAAAAACTTTTTATTTATTAGTAGTAGTGTTATTCAGAGGTGGGACCAAGTCTCAAGTCTTTGTCCTCAAGTCCAAGTCAAGTCTCAAGTCGGGAGCTTGGAATTTCAAGTCCTTTCCAATTATGCTAAATGTAACTAATAGACTAAATGTTCTTTTAAAAACAAACACACAATGCACTCATTGCAAATAAAGCAGAGTGGTTTTGAATTTGGATGTGATGGTAAAATAAATATCTTTCAGTCCAAGTGGAGTTAAATCTACAGTCAGTTTCACATCTCAGCATTGATAAAAACATGTTCCGTGAATCAAACGACCCAGAATCAATAACCAAGACACAAAATAACGTGTTGCATCACCATCCAGAAACACTCAGAACGACCCACAGCGTTACGCTCACGATCCTTACAATTCTACAATTTTTTTTACTTTTACAGCAACTTCTGAAGGATGGCAAAATTACTGGGTTTTGATTTGTTTTCTAGCAAAATTATACCACTCAGAAATTATACCACTTGGAAATTATACCACTTGGAGATGGTATTTCAACAACCATCATGCCGCCATTTGAAGAGTTATAACTGAAAAAACGGTAGACTTGATGCACTGACTACAGTAAACAATCTATTTATTGTCAATATAATTTTCCAAAGATGTCTTCAAATACACCCATACCTGACAAATTTTGGATTTGAGAATATGGGAAATGTCTCTGACCGGCGCTGCTGTCAGAGGAGGGAATATTTATAGGAAAATACTAATAGGGAAGCAGGCTGGGAAAGGGGTGTAAGAAACCGTAGTTTCCCTTATGAATACACCCTCCATCCTGAGATGGAACTGGACCCGGTTCATCGTTCTGACGAGACGGAGAGAAACTCTCTTCCCCGAGTTTAGGTCCAGAACCTGCTTTCTGATCCGGACCCCGCTCACTTTCCACCGGCGTCCTGAGCTACACGGTGCACAATAATGTGGATAAGTTTGAATCACCAGATTTATACAGCAGGACTAAACATAGCAGACAAAGAGAAGCAGCATCACCAACGTAACCCAGAGCTGCTAACACGACGTTAGCTAGTCAGTCGTCTCATAGTAAAAGAAAAGTACCGTTTACCTCTTTATGCAAGTCCAAATGCCGAACAGTAGCAAGTTGTTGTATCTCCATCCGAGATCCTGGTCTTGCAGGTTTTGCATGTTTCACTCCGTTTTTAGTTGGATATTTCATGATTGATGCACCCAAGAGAAATTACTCACAGAAGCATATCTGTTTTGAGCGTTATTTCATGTCTCGTTTTTTTCCCCCCTTTGTTATTTTTAAATCCTGTTAATTTGATTGGTTGTGCTGCAGGTTACGCACACATACATACGGAGTGTGGAAAACCTGCGCCTGTTAATACGGAATGAGTGAAATGAATTAATGGGGCCACTTTATAAGTAACACGCGTTTTAAACTTTTGACTTGAGTAAAATATCAAGTCCTTTCAAGCAAAGAGCTTCAAGTCAAGTCCCAAGTCAATGGTGTGAAAGCCAAGTCCGAGTCTTTGAACATTTTTTCAAGTCAAGTCTCCAGTCTTGATTTTAATGAGTCGAGTCTGACTCGAGTCCAAGTCACGTGACTCGAGTCCCCACCTCTGGTATTATTATTATTCTCTTTTCTGATGGAAAGAGCTGGTTAACTTGTATTGCACTATGATGTATTTTGTTCATATTTATAGAGAAACTACAAATGAAAACTGGCCTTATGGCCAACTCTAGCATATTTTGTAAAATGCATCGTTCCTTTTGAAATAAAGTTTTAATTTAAAACAAAAAGGAAGATGAAAGCAGCTCATTTATGCTAGCTTGACTTTGAGAATCTTAGCATATAGATGTGCTGCAGAATTCGGTGCGTTTCAGTTCAGTTAAAAAATAAGACGATCCACACACCAACTTTCTGACAGATCTTCAGTACAGCAGGTGTTTAAATTAGCTAATCAATCATTGCTGTGACGATCAATTAAGAATCGTAACATAAACATGTTTTCAGGCTTGTGTGGGAAATGTTTGCATGTTTTTTTATTTGAATCTTGACACATTACTGCTGTTGTTATCAGTAAGCTGCTATGGCTGAGTTTGTGTGCAGTGTAGATACACCCAGATTTCATTTTAACGGAGTTGCATTAGCGACAGATGGCGAGTAAAAAATTGCCTTTTTGCCCTCCAGTGCTGTGTTCATGCGCAATATTTCCAGATGTAAACAATAACATGCAACGTGGCTATATAAACAAACTGAAAACTTAATTGAAGACTCAGCGAGGATGCAGGTGATTCTGCCGCCCCCACTAACATGCCACCCTGGGTGTGTGTCATGTCTACCACCTCAATCGCCACTAATATTGAAATTATGAACCTACTGCACTCTTGATTGCTGCATCTATGGATGCTTTGGGGATGTTCTTGCTCCTGCATTGCTCCACTAAGTTGGCCAAGTTTATATTCAGTTCCGGGTTGGTTCCACCTTCTGCAGATTAACAACAAATCAAAAATAAATAGCTACAATTACAAGAATTAAAAAAACAAACAAACAAACATGACGGTAGCCTGAACTCACCCTTCACAGCTATTCTTATCATCATCCCAAACTTCGAGATCATTTTTCCTCTCGCCTCATCCTTCGGACCCTTGATGTGCCTGACCTTTGACCACTTGTTGTGACCAGCGCAGAAGGCGGTGCTCAGCCGCAACGTGCGGACGGGACCCGTCCAGCACGGCGGGGACAGCGCGCATGAACCCGATAAAGGGACACTCCGCACCGGAGCCGTCCCGACCAGCCGTGGTGGGCGCTGGGTCCGCAAAGTCCTGAACAGAGTGAGCCCCAGCATGCCCTTCACACCCGCACTGCCACAGCTATAGTGAGCGCAGAGGTCCGCTAATCCCGCTGCACATGCGGAGGCAGACTTCCTTCATACAGCCGCAACTCTGCCTCCCTAAATCAGCCAGCCAACTATAATGAACCGTCTTAGTTCAGAAACTACATAAAACTGCTCGAAGTTTTCTGATTTACAGATATGACAGCTCAGAAGCGCAGCTGCCCTTGTTGTGGAACCTCTACTTCCTGGGTTCCAATGACGTAACACACCGACCTGTCAAAGTAAAAGCAGTGTGAGGTTGAGCGGTTAAAACGAACAAACAAAAAGAAAAAACAAACAAAATGATTTTTATAAAACACAAGTACCTAAACCTTTCTGTTACATATATAACGGAGAATAAAAAACAGGAAAAGATTTTGTTTTTGATTGTTAAAGACGAATGTAGTTGTCAATATGATGTAGACTTCATAACAGATATATAACAGTAGTAATAGTAATAGTAGTAACGGTAGTAATAGTAGTAATAGTAGTAATAATAGTGGTAGCAGTAGTAATAGTAGTAACAGTAGTAGTAGTAATAGTAGTAACAGTAGTAATAGTAGTAGTAATAGTAGTAACAGTAGTAATAGTAGTAGTAATAGTAGTAATAGTAATAGTAACAGTAGTAATAGTAGTAACAGTAGTAATAGTAGTAATAATAGTGTTAGCAGTAGTAATAGTAGTAGTAATAGTAGTAACAGTAGTAATAGTAGTAGTAATAGTAGTAACAGTAATAATAGTAGTAGTAATAGTAGTAACAGTAGTAATAGTAGTAGTAATAGTAGTAATAGTAATAGTAACAGTAGTAATAGTAGTAACAGTAGTAATAGTAGTAATAATAGTGTTAGCAGTAGTAATAGTAGTAGTAATAGTAGTAACAGTAGTAATAAAAGTGGTAGCAGTAGTAATAGTAGTAACAGTAGTAATAGTAGTAATAAAAGTGTCAGCAGAATAAAGAATGTCAACAGAAATCAGGCAGCATCTCCACTTGTCTGCTTCATCTTTGGACACAGTTTCCAGATGCCTGAAAGCTCCATGTTCATCTGCTGAAGTAATTACACACGAGTCCAAACACCGTGAGGATTTCCGGCCACCATAAAACCGAGGAAGGAGGCCGATTCTGCCGGCTCCCAGAGAGAAACATGTTTCTCTGTGAAATATGTGTACTACAACACCACCTACAAAACGAAACAAACCTTGTGAATATTCCGGCTGACGCTGGTGAAACAGTGTCACTGCTCTAAAAGCCAGATTACAGTTAGTCTGATAAAATCTACATTTATTGTTTGATCATTATGTCAGTTCTTACATTTAGAGTAAATCAGTGGAAGCTTTGTAACCCAACTGTGAAGTCCTGGTGAGGCAGCATCATGCTGTGGGACAGGTTGGAGTAATGAGGAAAGAACATCATGTGAAAAACTGAAGCAACATTTCAGCAGAAATGGACAACATACCGAAGTATTCAGCCACATGAGTCACAAACTGGCTTATAGGATAATAATAATAATTATTATTATTATAAAAACGAAGAGGCTTAAAGCTGCAGCATGCAACTTTTACAAAAATATGTTTTTACTATACTTATTAAAACTGTCGCCATGTGATCGTTTGTTACAAGACAGAAAATTTATGAAAAGATCTAGCACCTTGTCCTGCTGCTGCTACGGTTGATTGGTTGTTTTTATTTTAAAAAAACCGAGGAGGTTTTTACTGCTGTATATCAACCTCATGTACTTGCTGGTGGAAAAATAACTTACCGCTACATCAGTGGCCATGCTAACTAGCGTTAGCTCTAGTTAGGATTTGTTGACTCTTGAAAGGAGGGTGAGATTGTGATTGACAGCGCTAAAACCCGCCCCCTGGCTCTGATTGGTTGTTTCTAGTTCGCAGAGGGAGAATCAGAGGAGCTCGAGTTTCTCTCATGCTGTTCTGTCACAACAAAGTAACAGTTTGAACAAATATGTAGGCAAAATATTTTCTTTTAAAGTTACATACTGCAACTTTAAACAATAATTATTATAATATAAAAACCCAAAGTGGATTAAGGATAACAAAGTCTTGGAGTGGGTATCATAAATCCCTGATTTTAATCCAAAGTCTGAAGAAGTAAACATTTGATCCAAGCTTTTCAGTTTAAAAATCTATTCCACCAAATTCTGCAGAGATGTGTGGAAATTTATAAATTTGAAAAGTTTTGCAAAGATCTTGAAAACATTAGTTCTCTAGTTACTGGGATATTTACCAAACAGAAATAATTTGTGAATCCCAGCTGACCTACAGTAAGAGAAACCTGGTTTGATTTGCCAAACTGAGAAAATGGTTGTGCCTTTTTATCCAATTCATATGAACAAACCTCCTATAGCAGTCAGTCTCGCAACAAACCTGAATAAACCTCTGACTTAAGACTGTTGTATTACGCTGGTATGGCTGCCATGGGAAGCTAACAGCTCAGTATCTTTTCACCAGAGACGATATTCCACAGTAACGTCCTGGATGACATCATCAGCTTTCAGGAAGCTCTGCTAATCCGCCTCGTTTGCTTCTGCCGCTCCTCTTGGAGTCGGAGAAATGATCTTCGCCCATCATGATGGATGGTAAAGATGTTTTGAACTTCCTCCTCCTCTTTCCGCTCTTTGCTCTGCATCCAAGGATCCTCCTTTTTAAACTCCTCTGGAATTTGGGGTCATAGGTCAGGTATTAATTGAGATTTTGAGACGCTAATCAGCCTCAGCAGGTTGTAAAAACAAAACCTTGTTGTCCCAAAGTAAAACAATAACAGCACAACATCCAAAACCAGACAGAATAATTGTTTAAAAAAGTAAAAAAATATAAACAAAGTTTATAATGGTGCAAATTTCTTCTTTAATTCAGGTCAGTAAGATATTTTGCGTTGCAGATACACGTGTTAAAACTTTTATTCATGGTTTCCACGTTACTTTTAGCAATTTATTGATTCAGAAAACGTGTGGGAAAGAAGAAAAGGGGATCCAAACCCAATCATGCTCGTGCTATTGCTGTCTCTGCAAGTGTCAGAAGGTTAGAGGTTAGCGCTGAAGATAAGCAGCACTAACCTCTAGTATGCAAACATCAAAAGTCTTTGGGAAACCTGTTTGTGGCCTAAAAAAAACATTGGTTTCCAGGCACTGAGGGGAACTTTTATTGTTTTTATGAAATAACATGGCGTCTAAAAGTAGGACAAATATGAGAATAGTAAAGTTTTATCAAAAATCAAACCTGTTTTCTTTATAAATATGTGTGTAAAGGGAACTGAAGGGCAAGGGTTGTTATATGGGCACTTACTGTGGTAGTAAACTAGACTTTATGTGATATGAACGTTAAATTGAGTGGCAGCAGTAAAAAGATAATTACTCCACTGCCTGGTTGGAAAAGAGAGTTCAAGCAGGCGAGAGGTAACCAGAGACAGATGACAGGAGAGGAGGAAGAGGAGGAGGAGGAGGAGGAAGAGGAGGAGGAAGAGGAGGAGGAGGAGCCGAAAGGGTTAAAAACTCAGCCAATAAAGGCCAACCCATCTCAGCCCGACGGTCCAGAGAGCCGTGAAAACTGAAGCTCTCATCCTCTGCGCTCAGTCTGATGACTCTGTGTCCCACTGAAATGTCTAAACATTAAGGAAAAATAATATTTTTATTGTTAAAAAAACTTATTCCTGCGTATCAGGAAAAAAACATTTTTGTTTTAGACTTATTAAAGTGTGAGCACTGATGGGACACAAGAGAACAACAAACCTGCAGAAGTTTAAGTGGGCAGTGCGACCTGAGGAGCGGCGCGTTGTCAGAAGCTGTGGGGAAAGTTGTGCGTTTCTCTTTCTGAGGCTTTTTTCACTAAAATAAATAATGTCATCTCTGCAGGGAGTTTCTGCTGTGGCTCTTTTTCACTGCATGATGACAGCTGCTGCACTGGTGAGTTCATTTCTGCTATAAATTATCATTTCAAAGAACACAAGTTACTCAGTATTTGGGTTGTTTTCAACAAAACTGATTGAAGAAGTAATTATTTTCACTAATTTGAATCAGTTTTCAGTTTGTTTATCTCTAATTTTGATTAATTTATTCATTTTCTGCGTATTTCTGCAATATTTTGTTATATATATTTGTGGAAAGATGCTTTTTTAGTGTTATTTATTTATTTGCACAGCCTTCATGGCAATTTTTTGTATTTTCTCTGTGCGTTTTTGCAAATATTCTTAATTTGGAGCTGTTTATGAAACTTCTAATAAATATTATTCAAACAGGTTCTGGTTCTTGTAGAAGAATATCACTTTAAAGTATTTCCAGAGGTGGAACATTTCACTTATTTGTGGATAAATCTCATTATTTCACTTCTGAATACATAAAGAAAACATGTCAATGCTTTGATAAGAGAGATATTTCTTTCTTTTTGCTGAATTTTCCAAAGATTTTAAAGGGAAATTTTGCAAAAAAAGAGAAGAGAAGCAAACTTTGGCTCTGTTTGGTTTCTAAAAGTCTAAACTTTGTCAGGCTGTGGGAAAATACAACACATAGTTTTTAAATGATAACATAAAGGCTTATCTAATACCTGAGGTGAAGAGGGGCCAGCTTTAGGAACAACAACTGGAACCAATTTTGATAACCGTGCTGGATTTATCAACAGCGACTCTGCAGAACTGACACTGACCTGCAAAGCTGCTAATTTTTTGTTCCGCTGCACTGTTTTGTTGTTCCTCAAACATGAACCGCACCCTAAATGGGCCAAAAAAACAAAAAAAACATCTGTTTTATTACAGAAAGTAAAATTTGACACAAACAGGCACATAATGCATCTGTTTGCCTTAAGACAGTTTATTGAAAACAGAGAAGAACGCAACAAATGAACCGTGAAAAGAAACATGTGGATGTAAAAACCATCAAACTAAAACACAGAACAATTAAATCAAGAAGAAAAATGTGATTATTTATTTATATAGCACAATGTCAACTAAAGGCACTTTATCAGAAATAATTTTAATTCATTTATATTCAAATTGTTCCTATCAAACAGAACAGTAAGCTGAATTAATTATTCAAAATAGTTAAAAAAGTTAAAGTCTAAGGAAAACCAGCTCACAGGGACAAAAATAGGAACATTTAAGCCCAATTTTGACCTAAAAACACATAAAAGTAAAAAAATGACCAAAAGGAAAACACAAAGTAGCATGACCAGAAACAGAGTAGCTAAAAATACATAAACCTGGCTAATTTAGTCCTCAGAATAACAACTTAAACCAGTCAACGGATAAAACAGAACAAAAATGTCTAAAAAATTAAAAACAGAGCAGGGTAAAAATGTGTTTAAACATGACCAAATATGTACGTCGGTCCAAGTATGCAGCCGCGACCAAAACAATCAGCAGTCGTATCTCTGTGATTTATTACAGCCTCAGTTCTCAGCAGGACAAGCAGGGAAACGTTTTAATCCAGGTTTCAGATCTAAACGCTTTCATTTTAAGATTTTTAACCTGATTACACTCTCTCCTCTTTCTCAGCTTTCATTTAGTGACTTTTACCATTAAATGTTTGTTTTGTTTTGCACATTCAGTGTCTTTGTTCTGTTTTCTTTTGCCCGGCCCACCATGCTATCAGTTCTGAAGTTATCTGTTCTACCAGGAAGGCTTAAGGGTGTTTTAGATGCTGTTTTTACTCTCACACTGCAAGAAACACAAATCTTTCCAAGTACTTTTGTGGTACAAGTAACTTTTCAGCACACTACATCCATTGGCAGAATGTTTCACTTATAACATGGAAAAAATGTCTTGTTATAAGTTATTTTAATCAAGATTAAGTAATTATTGACTTAAAACAAGCTGCTATATCCTGCTGAAAAATTACTTTTGTCTTATTTCAAGTGTACTAAGATATTTGCAGTAGAAACTAGACCAAAAATACTTGGTTTATTTTTGAAACTTTCTCCCAGAAAGGCTTTAAGGCTGACTTTGGATGCCATTTTTACTCACACAAAATCTTATCAAGCATTTTTGGTCTATTTTCTAGTACAAATATTTTATAACACTTGAAATAAGACAGAAGTGGCTCTTCAGCAAGATATACCAGCTTGTTTTAAGTCAACAATTCCTAAATATTGATGAAAAAGTGCTAGTTCCACTGGCACCGTTACCTAGCAACCCCAGCCAATCCCTGCCCGTTACCTAGCAACCCAGTTCTAGTTCCACTGGCAGATTATTTCACATATATCAAGATATTTATCTCATGGTATAAGTGAATTAATCTGTCAGTGGAACTAGAAGTTTTTCATCAAATTAATACAAATATCTTAGTTTACTTGAATTAAGACTTCCTTACAAGTAACTAAATAAGAGTTTGATAGAATCAGTAATAACTTTATATTGATAAAAAAAAGTTCTAGTTTCACAAGAAGATTATTTTATTTATAATAAGAGATTTTTCCACGTTATAAGTGAAATAATCTGTCAAAGAAACAAGAACATTTTCATCAACGTTAAGGAATTACTGACCCTAAACAAGCTCTTATTTCTTGCTGAAAAGTTACTTGTAAGTAAGTTTTGTCTTATTTCTCGTTTGGATTAGAAATAAGACCAAAAGTAATGAGTGTTTTTGCAGTGTACTACAGCCAGACGCAGTGGCCTCTGATGAGGTGAGAGAGGCTGTGGTTTGTTTCATGTTTCCTTCAGATCTTCTGCGGCTTCCCAAGCGAAATGTCGGATGTGCTCTTTGGAGAACTTTCTGTTTCTGCGACGGCTCCGTCTATAGATAGCGTCTCTCAGAAAGTGCATTCCTGGCTCATCGGGATTCTTTGTTCTCCTGAAAACGCAGCACTTAAAGCAATGACGTGACCCAACCGAACTGCAACCCTTCAATCTTCTCCGCTAGAAATTACCTGTCTGCTGCTTCTTGCGTCACAGATCCTCCAGCTTTCACTCGCCGGATCGTGAGCACAGCTACATACACCTCCGTGACTTGATCACTAAATCTCCCCTCGGGTCGATTTGGAGTGCCGTCCCGCTGACAGAGTTACAATCTCAAGACCAGTCAGCCTGAAAATCACTTGGCTGGAAGATGAGTCTTGCGAGGGTTAATGCTCTCACACGCCAACAGGGAATGGACGTAAAGACTAATTGTTTTGCTTAAATGCAATATCTGTCAGGAGCAAAACCCCCTCGGTACAACAGAAAAATGTGAAGGACCTCCTTTAACTGATGTTGATTGTTTTTGCTGAAGCACAAAATCGATGCATGTTGAAGTATGATGGTGGCAAATGGGTTGTAAGAACCTACAAAAACAAAATCTTACCAAGTATTTTTGGTTTGATTTCCAGTTCAAATATCTTAGTTCACTTGAAATAAGACTAATCTAACTTAGAAAGTACATTTTCAGCAAGATATAGTAGCTTGTTTTAAGTAAATATTTCCTTCATATTGATTTTAAAAAGTACTAGTTCCACTAGCGTCGTTACCTAGCAACCCCAGCCAAGATCTGCCCGTTACCTAGTAACCAAATTCTGGGTCCATTGGCAGATTATTTCACTTACAACCTGGAGGAAACATCTTGTTATAAATAATCTGCAACTTTTATCAATATTAAGGAATTTTTGTCTTAAAATCAGTTCCCATCTTACTGAAAAGTTACTTCTAAGCTTATTTTGTGTTATTTCCATACATTTGCAATAGAACTAGATGAAAAACATTTTGTAATATTTTGTATTTATACTTTCACAATGCAAAATCATGACAAATATATTAGTCTAGTTTCTAGTGTAAATATCTCAGTACACTTGAGTTAAGACAAAACTAATTTACAAGTAACTTTTCAAGAAGATAGGAGCTTGTTTTATCAATATTGTTTTATTAATATTGATAAAATATACTAGTACAAAATGCAGATTGTTTCACTTATATCAGGGGAAACCATTTTGTTGTAAGCATTATTGATCAATATTAAGGAATTTGCTTCTAAGTTTTGACTTATTTCCAGCAGACTAAGATATTTACAATAGAACTAGATCAAAAATACTTTGTAATATTTTGTATTTATACTTTGTTAAAGGTAATCTGCACTGCAAAAACACACAATCTAACCAAATATTTTAGTCTTGTTTGTAGTGTAAATATCTTTGTGCGCTTTAAATAAGATAAAACTAACTTATAAGTAACTTTTCAGCAAAATTGGAACTTGTTTTAAGACAAAATGTTTTAAGATAAAATTGCAGATTATTTCACTTATATCAAGTTAAACTAGATCTTTTACATCAACATTAAGGAAGTATTGACTTAAAACAAGCCCCTGTCTTGCTGAAAAGTTACCTGTAAATTCGTTTTTAAAAGTGCTCAGATAATTTCACTAGAAACTAGATCATAAATACTTGGTAAAATTTGTTATTTTTTCCAGTGTAGTTGTTGTCACCATGTATGCAACGTGTCCAGTTCTGGCCGAGAACAAACAGGCGTTTTCCTTCAACCTGGACTTGAGGATTGACCTCTTCAGACGAACCCCCACCATCACCATGAGCTCTGAATGAGAAACGCAGCTCGCTGCTGTTAGCTTACCTTTTATGGCTCGTGCCAACAGTGTCACTTAGCACATATCAAGTTATATGAACTGGTCCAGCTGGGATTTCGTCTGTTTAACAAGAATTTTGTTTGGCTTCTGAGGAGGGCAGCTGTGAAAAGAAAAAGCCCATATCCTTCACTCCAGCTGACACATAAACCCAAATACAGAAAGGTTCTGACTGCCTAAAACTACAGCTATAAACTACCATAAAGATGACCTATTGCGCTTTCTTAAAGAGGTTAGGATAAGTTTATGGGCTATACAAAACATGTTTATTACTTTCTTTTCCCACAAAATCAATCTTAGAGAATCAGTTTTGCCTGTTTTGAGTTCCTTTCAGAATGTTTCCTTGGTTGCTAGGTAACGGGCTGGGCTTGGCCAGGGTTGCTTGGTAACAGTGCAAGGCCTGTCAAATTCAAATTTAAAAAATACTTTACTGATCCCAAAAGGAAATCAAACATTGTTGTTGCTCATTATTTCAAACTCTTTGCAGAGTTATCACAGATAAGGACGGCCGTTGGCAGGAAAGATCTCCTGTAGCTGTCTGTTTCACAGCGTATCTGAAGAAGCCTCTAACTGAAGACACTCAGTTTTCCCAGGACAGTCTCATAGATTTTCTTGATTTTATGAAGAATACTTCTTTGCATAAAAGGTTGAAACTGCTCATTGAGTTATTTCCAGAAAATGGCTGGGTGTGTTTTTGATTGTTTTAAGAACTTGGGTTGTTTTTTAGAATCAGTTGAGGAAAAAAAATTGAATTTTGCATAATAGCACCCCTTCAAAAGTCAATTTACAGGTAAAAAAAACCAAAACAAAAACAAACAAACATTTATTCTCTTAAGAAAGCTAAAAATAACCATCTCCGGTCTTCCAGATAGCCAGAGATTGATTGACATCTCCGTCACCTCTTGCTCTCCGGTTGACTCGCAGCTTGTTTTGCTGCTGTGTTGTGAAATGTTCCCGGGAACACAGAGCCGTCTGTGCAGCTCAGCTCCGTCCAGAGCCGAGGACCCGGCCGCCTTGTGGTCGGCCGCTGCCCTTCTGCTGAGCAAGGCGAGGTAGCAGGGGTTCATCACATACCACACCCTCGCACAAAAATTTCACAACACCTGGAGGCAGCACATCAGCTCCTTGAACGGCTTGACGGAAAGAGACTTCTGACCTTTAATAAAAACGTTTCTGTTGCTGTGGGAATTTGCGAATAATCGAAAGGTTTGAGCTCAAGGTGTTCACAGACCTTTCTTGTACGCAGAAGACTGAAGATATTCTCTTCCCCACACAAAGACAATTTATGCAAACTACTCTCACTTATCTTTAGTTCAACGTAGGAAATATGCTTTTTCTAGACATCAGTAAGTTTATTATAGCTGGATCTTTAACCAACTTTGAAACAATTCATTAAAACCGACTGGATTTTAGCGCAGACCAGATTTGAGTAGCAGCTAGTTACGTTTACTCGAGTAACTTTATAAAAAAAAACAACAACAGTACTTTGAGGAGTATT